>NC_133658.1:736132855-736458887 GCF_037893015.1 Macrotis lagotis
ACCACTTCTAGGGAAGGAGAGAAATCTGGGAGCTAGAAGCAGAAAGGCTTGTCAGTATTCAGTCAGAACTCTGCTCAAGTGAAATGGAAAAAGGGATAAAATGAAGTTAAAAACCACTTTGCAGGAAAGCCATGAGGTCAATGTGTATATTAAACTATACCTTAAAATGTGCATTATTTACATTCATGTATGCACATTAATTTCCAAATTTCATTGAAACCCTGGTTCTAGATATGTAAAAAGAACATACAAGAAATGGAAATATAATTTCTTATAGGGCTAGGAGCAGAACTTTCGATTTCACTGATATTCTACAAAAGGAGGTAGGCATCTTCTCTGCAGTTTATAGTCTCAGAATTTCTGAGAACATTGGAGACTTCCCTAGAGTCACACAGTCAGGAAGTTTCAGAGGTATCACTTGAACCCAGCTCTATACTTACCATACCATATTGCCTCACTAGTAGAGTTGTCCTTTTGTTGTTGTTATTGAATTATTTCAGTCAAGTCCTATTCTCTGTAAGCCCCTTTAGGGTTTTCTTGGCAGAGTTGCTGGAGAGGTTTGGCATTATCTTCTCTAGCTCATTTTATAGATGAGGAAACTGGTTAAGTAACTTGCCTAGGTGTGTCTGAGGTCATTTTTTAACTTAGGAAGATGAATTTTCTGACTCCAAGTCTGGCATTCTATCCATTATGCCATTGAGTTCTATAGAGTAATCCTTTTTCAAAGGGACCTTTCCCAATCTCCCTTAATACTAGTGCCTTCTCTCTGATTATCTCTCAATTTATCCTGTCTGTATCTTGTGGGTACATAGTTGTTTGCTACCTTCCCCATTAAATTTCAATCTCCTTAAAAGCAGAATCTAAATTTTGCCTTTCTTTGTATTTCTAATACTGGCACATGGGTGGGTACTTAATAAATTGACTCGATGAGCAACTTGTTATAATTTATTCAAATCCAATATTTGCAGCTTTCAGAAGAGCTATCATCTGAAAGAAAGGAAGCAAACTCCCTTCCTAGGATGTACAGTAAATGAAGTAGGAAAATGATCAGTGAGATCTGTCCCCAGAAATGGGGGTACATTTGGAAACCCTAATTTTAAGTGAAGGACAGAATTACTCGGAAAGCTTAGTAAAGAGTCAAATGAATCAATGCTAGAGACAGCATGACTGGATTAAATAACACTCAGTTTTGGAGGTCAGGAGATGAGATTGAGTTCTCCACCCAGCTGATCATTTCTGGACTCTCAATTCCTGATTATCTTGAGTTGGAGACTATCATAGCTAAAGGTTTATGTCTGAGGAAATTTCTTTAAGTCTCCTTCTTTAATCTCCTCATCCCTGGTACCACCTACTCACCTACTCACTTTAGTATATTCTTATAATTACCGAATTTGTTTCTAGGAGCTTATATTTATTCTGGTTTTCTGTCATCTGTCATTATCCTATCTTTCAGGGCAAGAACTCTTAAATGTGTCCTTAAATAACTTGTGTCCAATGGATGTTCAATGGACTCTTGTTAATAATACACTGATTGACAAATGGCCAGCCAACATTCTTCATTAAACTTTGTAAAAGTTCTGATATCTTACTCTGATTAGAAACCCAGTCCTGCCTTCCTTTTCCACTAAATACCCTAGAATTGGAAATATGAAATGAGATCTCCAGAACTGTCTTCACAGAAGGAAGACAAAGGATTATATTGATACACTGAAGAAGGTTTCTATGGAGGTCAGTGAAAAAGAGCACACACTTTCCAAGATGACCTTTTGGCATCTTGTATGAGAGCCTAATACCGTATCTATACATATGTTATTTGGCTAAATCCTTTTTCCATTCCTGACCCCAACTTCTTTTATTAGATGTGTGAGGTATTAAAAGGAAGATTAATTCACAAGGATCCACTGGGGGTTAAAGAACAGCAGTAAAACACAAAAAGAACAATGTAATTGCATGGATTATGCATGCATTTGTCATTTGGCTGACTGATGTTTTTTTTATTTTTTGTTTTTTTGCTGGGGAATAAGATGACCTTAATTTTACACAATTAGGATTTGGAAGATCTTTGTTATTAACCAAAATTTCATAATGTTGTTATTAACATAAATTTCATAATGTCTTCTATTTAAAAAAATTTAGAAGGAAAAACAAGATTCAAGAAAGTTAGTTGATAGACATGATATTTACAGGGTGCTGTCACTTTGAATTAGAAAACAAAAGCTGATGTGGATCATACGTGAAACTTGGCTCTAAGAAACTTTAGCCCAATTTCCTGAGTGGCAAATGAGTATGTGGTTTCAATGGGAAACATCTGTATTTCCTTTATAAAGGTAGTGTGGGGTGTTGCATGGAGCCAAGGGAGAGGGAGGAGAATAACCTTGAGTCACCTTATGGAAATGTTTGCACTGGTGCCTGTTATGCTCATTCTTTTCCACAAGGTGGAGCTCGAATCCCTTTCCATGCAGTTGACTCAGCAAAAAAATGAGCTTAAAAATCAAAGATTTAGAGTTGCCAGAGACCTTAAAAGCCCTTGAGCCCATCTCATTACTATATAGAAGGCCCTCAGACAACACAAAAATGTAGAAACTCAGAAATGCATAAAATAAAATATATGTATAGTATTGTATGACAATATATTTTGTTTTTAATAGCAAAATAATTGAGATTTCTTCTTTAGTATGAATAATTTAGACTTCTTCTTTGATACTTTATGCAAATTTTCCAGATTGTAGGAGCACCACACCTCTAACCCTTATGATGGAAGGAATAACTATATTATATTATATATGAATATGTATATATATATATATTTTATATACACATATATTATATATTTATATATTTGTTGATGTTTAAAGTTGCCTTTCAGTTATGTCTGACTCTTTGTGACCCCCTTTGGAATTTTCTTGGCAAAAATACAGAAATCATTGGCCATTTCCTTCTCCAGCTCATTTTACAGATGAGGAAATGGAGGCAAACAGGGCTAAATGACTTGACCGGGGTTACATAGTAAGTGTCTGAGATTGGATTTGCACTCATAAAGATAAGTCTTCCTAGTTTCAAGCCTAGTGTTCTATTCACTGGTCCACCTAGCTGCCCATATACATGTGTATACACACACACACACACACACACACACACAGAGAAATAACCCCCAAAAATATACACCTACATATATTTTTTCTATGCAGAAAACTGCCACTCATCTCCTGAACAGTAGCCCCATATCATAGTTTACTAGACATTTCATCATTGTAAATGACCTTTAGAATCCCTAAACTCAATATGTCTAAATCAGAGCTCAATATCTTTTTTTTCCCCAAATACCTTATGCCTCTCCCCAATTTGGGGACACCACCATACTTTCCAGTCAACAAGGTTGAAGTCTTAGGATCATCTTTAAATCTAAGCTATCCCTCACCTTCATTTTCAAACAGTTTTTGTGATGATTTCTACCACACCTCTCATATTCATCCCTTTCTCTTCAGGCACACAGACGCCAATCTGACCTCATATAGACCATAATAGGCTGCTAATTGATTTTCCTGCTTCTTAATCTCTCCCTTTTCCAAACCAGCACAGAGGCCAAGTTGAAATTGCTAAAGCACAATTCTGATCATGACATTCCCTTGCTCAAGAAGCTTGTCGTCCTCTTGACAAGATGATAAAACACAAACTCTATTTAGCATCTAAAACCTTTCTCAATATGATTACAATATGTCTTTCTAGAATAATATATTATTCTCTTTCATACACTTGTTTCAGCCAAATTAGCCTTCCTATTGTTCTCTATACAAATCATTTCATTGCTTTATCTGAGTCTTCCTGCCCCACCCCCCACCTGCATGTCTGGAATGTTCTCTCTTTTCCCAGAATGGGAAACCAGAATGGTTTTTCCTTCACTCCTTTCAACATTCAGCTCAGCAGCCCCTGCAAGACTCCTTGAACTTTCTTTGTATTTCTTTTGTATGTATTATGGGAATTGATTGAACCACACTGACTCTATCTTGTGACTCAATTGTACATCTAGCTCGGTTTACTTTCTATTCAATGGTGGGTCTAGTCCAATTTCTGTCATGAGAGAAAACTTTATTCATATTTTGAGAATTGTGAGAAACCTTTATTGCATTGTTTCAACTAACCTTGAGTGGTTGAGAAGCCGGATCACCCATACCTGATATTTAGAGACCCTTAAAACTAAGGACCTTGGCTATGCTGAACAGAAACCCAGTTAGATCTAAGAATTGATGTTAATTTTCTCACAATTATACATCTCAAGCAATTCATATATTTTATCTGAAAACTGACCCTGTGTTGGTCAATCGATTACTGTTTCCTTATTCCTTTGAATAGAGACACTTAGAGGAGAGTGGGACACCCTTTTTTCCTGATCTCAGCGACTTCACTTGTTCACTCCCTCCTGACTTGGAAAACTCCTCATCTTTCCTCCAGTTAGAAATCAGATTCTCTAATCTTGTATCCTTGTTTATATTCTGTTAATAATTTTCTTTTAATGAATAAAAATATCTTCCTCTGTATTTGAGGTCCAGTGCCAAGTTGAGGAGGTCTGGTCCTGATTTGTTGTGCAATTGGCATACATTGCTTAATAAATCAATATACTTAGAAGTTGGAACCTTTGTTTCCTCAGTCATTCCAGTCAATCCACCCACCATAGTATTTGGTATTCATTTCTCTATGTGCATGTTAGACACTTGGATGTGTAAGTTTCTTGAAGGCAAGAGACAATTTCACTTTTGTCTTCATCTTATTATTGTTTAGCTTAGTGCTTGATACAAAGTAGGTTCATAGTAAATATTTCTTGGATTGAATTAAATTTCTTTTTCTTTCTTTCCTCCTTTTCCTCTTCCTCCTCTTCTCTTCTCTTCTCTTCTCTTCTCTTCTCTTCTCTTCTCTTCTCTTCTCTTCTCTTCTCTTCTCTTCTCTTCTCTTCTCTTCTCTCTTCTCTTCTCTCTCTCTCTCTCTCTCTCTCTCTCTCTCTCTCTCTATATATATATATATATATATATATATATATATATATCACTGTCTCTATTTCACATAGCTATAACCTTATTCCCAGATAACTGAAAAACAATCTTTTAAACTAGTACATTAAGGTGCTAACAGATTTAATGTGCTGCTGCTCTGGGTAAAGCAGCACAATTTAGTGGAAAGAACCTAGTTTAGAATCAGGAGAATATGAATTCTTGGTTTGAAGCTACCTCTAACAATTAGCTCTGTGTCCTTGGAAAAGTCATTTGGCTTTGTCAAGTTGCCATATTCTCAGTGTAGAGTAGGCATTATGGTTCCAATGCATATCCTAGAGTCCTTACCTCATTCATTAGCAAACATTTATCTTCTCCACCAAAGCCCCATTCTTAGGACTCATTCATTTCAGACTTCCCTTGGAAGTAGGTTCCAATAGGGCCTACCATACTGGTAAGACTTTGAGTGTCATCCCAATCCCTGATTGTGTCTACTGTCTAAGCACTGGTATATCTAAATGGGTAGAGCTTTATCACCAATAACCTGTTCATGAGGTGATGAACTTTTTGACCATGGCATCTCTTGATAGGCTTGTTATAAAAGGGGAAAATGAGATAATGTATCTAATGAGTACCTTGCAAACATTTAAATACCATGTAAATGCCAAATATGGTCATTTATATTCTTAAAATAAAGGTCCTTGAGAGAAACAAAACAATTACTATAGAAATGGGTTTGTAACTAGGGGTCTGGAAGCATTTTTAAAAATGATTTTTAATAATTTTCAATATAATTTGTTTCCTTTTTAATCCTATTTAATTTATACAGTTAAAATATTATTTTGAAAAAAGATCTCAAGTTCTCATTGGATTGACAAAGGTGTCCACAGCACAAAATAACTTAAGAAGCCCTGCTCTAGTACTAATATTCTCTGAGGGAAAAGGAATTTTAATTTTTGATTTTGTTTGCTGGATTGGGGGCCTTCCTCTGTTATCATGTCAGGCTAATCCTAAAGATACATTCTTCCTTTTTAGGACAAATTCATTTCAGTTCCATCTTAATTATGTCACAAAAATAAGCCCTGCCCCTGAACTCTTTGGGTCCTTTAAATATTATCTGCTAAATGAGAATAATAAAGGCTAGAATTATGGTCACAAGAGGTTTTCTTCTTTGTATGATTGTATTTGGCTCTTTTAGATCATACTTGAAGCTATGAGAATCTGGTGGATCCTACTGGTGGCTGGAGTCAGTACAGAAGACCTAGTCTCACAAGACACCTGCAGACAAGGGCATTCTGGCATCCCTGGGAGTCCTGGGCATAATGGCTTACCTGGAAGGGATGGACGAGATGGAGCAAAGGGTGACAAAGGGGAAAAAGGTATCTATTGGCTCTGACAAACATACTTCCCTGGAGCACAAGGCATTCTATGAGGTTTATAGAAAGATGGGTCAATCTAGTTAGTTCTTATGCTACCTATGTTTCAGTTTGGTTCAAAACTACCTAGACTTGGGACAACTAAGTGGTGCAGAGAATAGAACACTGGCCCTGGAGTCTGAAGGACCTGAGTTCAAATTTGACCTCAGACATTTAATAATTACCAGCTGTGTGACCATGGGCAAATAACTTAACTCCTTACCTTGTAAAAAATCCCCTAAAAAAACCTACCTAGGGCGGCAGGGGGCGGGGGTCACCGGTGCTTGGGCCATGCCGCTGGAGGGGGCTGGCGGCAGTCATGGTGGCCTCAGGCAGCGGCCTGGCCCAGAAGAGCTGGGAGCTGGCCAACAACATGCAGGAGGCACAGAGCATCGACGAGATCTACAAGTATGACAAGAAGCAGCAGCAGGAGATCCTGGCGGCCAAGCCCTGGACCAAGGATCACCATTACTTTAAGTACTGCAAGATCTCAGCCTTAGCCCTACTGAAAATGGTGATGCATGCTAGATCAGGAGGCAACTTGGAAGTGATGGGTTTGATGCTCGGAAAAGTGGATGGTGAAACCACGATCATTATGGACAGTTTTGCTTTGCCAGTAGAGGGCACAGAAACTCGAGTTAATGCCCAAGCTGCTGCATATGAATATATGGCAGCATATATAGAAAATGCAAAACAGGTGGGTCGACTTGAAAATGCAATTGGCTGGTTTCACAGTCACCCTGGCTATGGTTGTTGGCTCTCTGGGATTGATGTTAGTACCCAGGTGCTCAATCAGCAGTTTCAAGAACCATTTGAAGCAGTAGTTATTGATCCAACAATAACAATATCTGCAGGAAAAGTGAATCTTGGTGCCTTTAGGACCTATCCAAAGGGCTACAAACCACCAGATGAAGGTCCCTCTGAGTACCAGACTATTCCACTTAATAAGATAGAAGACTTTGGAGTACACTGCAAACAGTACTATGCTTTGGAAGTCTCTTACTTTAAATCATCTTTGGATCGTAAATTGCTTGAACTTCTGTGGAACAAATATTGGGTAAATACTCTGAGTTCTTCCAGCTTACTTACGAATGTGGACTATACCACTGGACAAGTCTTTGATTTATCTGAAAAACTAGAACAGTCAGAAGCCCAGCTTGGAAGAGGGAGTTTCATGTTGGGTTTGGAAACACATGACCGAAAATCAGAAGACAAACTTGCTAAAGCAACAAGAGACAGCTGTAAAACCACCATAGAAGCTATCCATGGATTGATGTCTCAGGTTATTAAGGATAAACTTTTCAACCAAATTAATATTTCTTAAAGAATCCCATCCCATAGTTACTCTTTTCTGCCTTGTTGGAGGTATTTCTTTTGTTTGACAGATAATTTGAGAAAAAATACTTAACACTTTAAAATTGGTCATCAAAAATCTGATTTGCATAATGAAGTGCTTTGAAATTCTGTTAGTTGTATTAAAATATTTCAGAAGATTGCTTTGGAAAACTTCTTAAGAAACTAAAGGATTGTCACTTAGATATTTGCTTTTAGTTATTTATACTGATCACTCAGCTATAATAAAAATTTCTTTAAAATGAAAAAAAACCTACCTAGAAACTACCTTATACTTCCTCTACTTTCAAAAATGGAGGAATGAAGAATGTAATATTCATTTTTCCAAATGGATAGTCATGATGGATCCATAGATTTTGTTTGTTCACTTTTTGTTAAAGTGAACACTTGTGGCCTCTCTTGCTGATTTAGCCCATGAAAATATACTTATAACTTTTTGTTAGCAATTTGATACTCAAACTAAGGACCTGGGCACACTTTGGGAGCCTTCACATAAAGCATCCAGTTGAAACCTAGGATTTTTAAATATCAGATGGTCCCCCCAAGTGTAGCCATCAAATCACCTATATGATTAATCTGGTTTATCTTTCCCCAGCAAAGTAACATCTGAAAATCTTCAGCACATGGCACTTCTATAAAGCATGGCCATCAGCTCTCCTTTATGAACACTCAGGATCACAAGATATCAACCACAGACTAGATTTTATTTTGCACAGTAATATATAAAGGACTCCCATTTCAGGCTATATAGAAAGGCAGCTTCCTCCTTTTCTTTCTGTTGGGTATCCTCTTTCCTAAAGAAACTTACACAGTTCTCTAAACATATAATATTACTCAAGGTGCCCTACTGCATAAGAAGAAAAAATTCAGGGTACCTCCCTTTCCATTTTTCAAATCTTCCCAAGGGACATGCACAGTATTTGTGACATAGAGTGATGCCCTGGTTAGAAATCCAATGAAGTTAAACACCAGATGATAATTGGCTATCATTGGTCTAGCTCTTTGCCATAGATGATGCTCTCCCATCTTAGTTCCATTGATCCAATGCAGCTCTGCCTTTACTACTCAGAGATACTTGCTGCCAATACCTCTCAGTTGCTATGAGTCAGTGGCCTATTTAACCAATACCATCAGTTTAATGGTGTTCTTCCACTTTATTCTTATGTGGTTTCTCCTCTTCATTAAAGTATTATAGTTAACCCAAAATGAAATAGTCAGATCCAGTGATCTATTTAAAGTTTTTATCTCTATCACTTTGATGAAGAGTCATGTCCTTGCCACTTTAGCTGTCACTTTCCCTTCCTAAACAAGGTGCTTTCAGAATTTTCCCTTCCATTTATAGTGACTTTGAATATTTGACACATCTAAAGTTCAACATCAGGAAAATAGATGTTGCCCTTCATTAATCTGCAGGGCTGTTGAAGATGGAAGCGAATGATGGATATACTATGTTTTCAATAATTTGAATATACATGCATTATTTGAAGTAACATTGCCATGATTGCCAAGAAAAGATTATTTCCAATTGTGTCAGTGGTCTGATTATTTCTGTCTACTGAATGAAAGACCATATACATTTCCTATTATCCCATGAATTCTATGGGATATTTTTGTAAGTAGCATTTTATTTTTTCTAATTACATATAAATGGTTTTCAATATTTATTTTTATAATTTTTGAATTCCAAGTTTTTCTCTGTAGGATGGCAAGCAATCCGACTTAGATTATACATGTGCCATCCATGTTAAGCTCATTTCCATGGAATCTATGCTAATGATTTTTTTGGGAAATTATCCCATCATCTTTACATTTATTTTATTTCCCTGCTTCCATATTTCTATATCTAGCTTTCTGGAAAAAAAGATTAGAAAATGATTAGAGTGTGAAAAAATTTGTATTTATTTATCTATCAATCTATATCTATCTATCTCTATATATAAATATATATATATTTATACACAATTACTGATCTATAGTGATGTCTATAAGAAAAATTCAATGATTAGTTCTAATGTTAGATGCTATTCAAAAAACTAATTTATTGCTAAAGTTTTGTGCTTTTCCCTGTCACATAGGTGAAACAGGACTTCCTGGGAACCCAGGGAGAGAAGGCATAAATGGAGAAAAAGGAGAACGAGGTCAGAAAATAGTTTTTGCTAATGTAGAAATATTCTTAACCTATATTCTAAATCAATGCACTTAGTTCAATAACTGGCATATAGTAGGTACTTATAAATACTAATTGTTTATTAGGCATTTGCTGGTATATTGTGGCAGGCACTCAAAGGAATTCAAAGTACTTTGGCACGGTCTAATTTAATATGCTTGTCAGTTGACTTTTTTGCTTAAAGAAATATACCCTCTTTAGAGTCAAGGCTATTTAAAAGTCTAAGCAGTTAAGTTGTTACTTAATCCCACAAGTGCCACTAATTTAATTTCTCTATCTACAAAAAGAGGATAAATAGAAATCAAAAATATTTCTGTGTACAGATTCTTGACTGCTTAATTACTTTCTGAGTCATGTTAATTGGTGTGACCACCTATTTCCTCAATAGGAACAAATAGATATAAATTCTGCTTAAAATTTTCCCTTCCACCAAAGCCCAGTTCAGATCCACCTCCTTCATCAAGTTTGATTGAGGTATATATATTTTTTAGATCTCTTTTGCCCTATCACAAATATTTTTATTGTTGTTTGTTGTTTTGGTTGTTTCAGTCCTGTCCAAGTCTTCATGACCTTATTTCAGGTGTTCTTGGTAAAGATAATAGAGTGGTTTGTTGTTTCCTTCTCTAGTTCTTTTTACTTTTGAGAAAACTGAGGCAAACTAGATCAAGTGAAATACCCAAGATCACACAGTTAGGAAATGTGTGAGACTGTATCTGAACTCAGGTCTTCCTGAATCCAGGTCCAGCACTATGGCACCACTCATTTGCCTTAATCACATACTTATTTGTCTATACATCTCATCACCAAATTGGTTTATTAGCTCCTTAAAGATAGGAATTGTGCCATTGTCATCTTTATGTAGTCAATCACTCAAGTCCCTCCTCCTAACTTCTAAGCCTGTAGACTCAAATAGGGCTTCCAAAAAAGGCATTTTCCCCCACTTCTCTTTTTTCCTCAATTCCCCCCCTTCTCTTTTTTCCTCAATTCCCCCCTTTCTCCAGGAATGTCAAGAATAGCTTTGATATAGTCTATGTTTAGATTTAACCAGATGTAAGTCAAAAGATTCCTTAATATTGTACAAATACTCAATGTAATACATGCATATATGGTAGGTAGGACAGCTTTTATTTTTCCCCTTCAGAAAATATTTAACATGAAAAGAACTCACATGTATGCATAAAAATGACATAGAACATATAAGATACTCAAAGGACTTCCAGGTATCCTTAAACAGTATAGAAAAGATTCAAGAAATTCAGAATAGCTCTTTGACTCTCTTCATATTGATACTGAACTTAGGGTTGCTATAATGGCAATCTTCTGACATTCCTCTGTATTCCAAGATGTCTAGCAGAGTTCCTTCAAGAGTTATTGTGCCCTTTTCAGTTTAGGTTCCCCCTAGAAGATCAACAGATTTTGGTTAGGCATTTCCCTCTTTTATGGGTCTTGTACTACCTAAATCATTGATTGCAATAGAGGAAGTAGGAAGATCCAGATCTGTTGCCCCACTCCCTAACATTAACTTTGTTCTCTGCATGAAGAAGTCAAGAGTACACCTCTTCTTTCTCCAGGAGACAATACTGCTCAGAAAATCCCTTTTTCTCTTTAGAAGGTCTGATCTCCAAATTCTTTCTGAACTCAGTTTTTCAAAGACAATGAAATCTTCATTCTAAAGCAATTCCTTCTTTTCAGCTCTAGGCCCAGAGAGTTTATATTTATATGGTATCTAAGATTTGCATAGCACTTTCTTCGCACCCTCATGAGGTGAATAGTATGAAAATTACTCTCATTTTACAGAAAAGGAAATTGAAGCTATGAAAGGTTATAATGACTTATCAAATAGTATTATAGCTAGCAAGTGTCCAAGATGGAATCTGTGCTCAGTTCACACAACACTGCTTCTAAGTAGAAAAATATAGACTCTCTTTCTAAAATTAAATGTTCGACAAATAATCCCACTTTTGTTCATCCTCTTTTTAGGAGCAGATGGAAAAGTTGAAGCAAAAGGGAACAAAGGTGAACAAGGGCAAAGAGGATGGCCTGGGAAATATGGACCAAAAGGATTTGTTGGTCCCATGGGGGACAAAGGTCAAAAAGGAGAGATTGGGTTACAAGGACGAAAGGGAGCAAAGGGTGATGTGGGTCCAATTGGACTGAAAGGAATAAAGGGTGAAGTTGGACCACATGGAGATATTGGTTTGCCTGGCCCTGTTGGTCCTATTGGAATGCCAGGTCCTGTAGGAGAAGTTGGTCCCATGGGACCAAGGGGTGAGCCAGGAGCCCAAGGAATAAGAGGCTGGAAAGGGGATCGAGGAGAAAAGGGGAAAATCGGCGATCCTCCGGTCTCACCAAAAAGTGCTTTTACTGTAGGTCTTACTGTGTTTACCAAATTTCCCTCTTCAAATTTGCCCATTAAGTTTGATAAAATCATTTATAATAAACAGAATCATTATAATTCAACCACTGGGAAATTCACTTGCTATATTGATGGAGTATATTACTTCACTTACCATATTACAGTTTTCTCCAGAAATATAAATGTATCTTTAGTTAAAAATGGGGTCCAAGTGCTACATACTAAAGATGGCTATCATGGTAATGAGGACCAGGCATCTGGGGGCATCATCCTTGAGCTGAAGCTTGGAGATGAGGTGTGGATGCAAGTGATTGGAGGAGAAAAGTTCAATGGCTTATTTGCTGATGCAGATGATGACACAACATTCACAGGCTTCCTTTTATTTAGAGATTAGTCAACTAGAAAAGTCCACATTTCCTACTATTTTCATATAATGCTATATAGTTTGAGGTTGACTCTTACTGATTATATCTTATATGATTTTTTATTTTTTCATTTTAATGACATTTATTTTTTCAGTTAAGTTTTATTGAGAACTTTTGTTTTCACATCAGTCTTCCCATCTTTCCCTTTCTCACTGAGCTTCCCTTTTAATGTTTAAAAAGCAGTCAACCAAAATCAATAAACACAGCAACCACATGTATGAGAGAGTACATGCTACATTCTATATTCCCCCCCCCCCACATCTATTGAGAGAAGGGAAGTGTGTGTTTCAACATCAGTTCTCTCAGGCCAAGATTACTTATTATTCAATTGCTTTAAGTGTTGTTTTTGTTTATATTATTGTATTTAAGGATATGTTGCTCTCCTGGTTCTGCTTATCTCATTCTATCTCCATTCACTTACATCTTCCCAAATTTCTCTGAATTCTTGATATTCATTGTCATTTATAGCCAACAATATTCCATTACATTCCCATTGCATGATTTTTTTCAGTGCTATCACTTGATCAATAGACACTCTTTTTTTCTAGCAATTTTTGCTACACAGTATTGATGCTTATAATTGGCACCAATATATGTGGAAAGGCAAAACCAGGAGGCTAATTATGACTAAACAGTGGTCATAACTGTTAATTACTTTTCTCCCAAGAATAAATTTAGAATCTTATACAACTGTAGTCTATTGTCATTTATTTAAGATATCTCTTCATTGACATTTTCTGAACTTCTACAAATCAATGCTGCTTTTGACATAACTTTCACTTTTCTTCTTTTAAATGTAAGAATGGAGACAAAGCCATGCTTGGAGAATGTGTTTGGACTACTTAATTTGTTTTTTAATAGTTTGAAAACTTCATATTTATTTATATTTATGTTTGTATTTATATTTAAGTTTTAGTGAGAAGGAAAAAGTAAATATTATTAACTTGTTTTAATGGTAATTAATGATATTTGGGTACTGTCAAGTGATTGGAGACTGGGAGTTCCTGGAACTTGGTTTATGTTTTCTCTGACTTTTCCATCCATTTACATCTTGTAACTAAACCTTAGAGCTGACAGAGGAGTTACTCAGGAGGATTATGTCTTGGCAACCTTTTCAAGGTGTTAGTATTTGCTTGCTAATTAGTCTCATAGATGTCAGACATCCATCCCAAACACAGTATTTATTGTGTTCCCCTCTGTCTTTTCCTCTCTCCTGGTTCTCCCTTATCTCCCACTCCTCCACCACCTCTCTTTCCTTCTTCCTCTACAACACATAAGACACACACACACACACACACACACACACACACACACACACACACACACACACAGACAATAATTTACAATAGTAAAAAATAACATCACAAAGTGTCACTATGAAGCAAGATCAATGGGAAACCAAAGTTTTGTAAAACTTTGAAGTCTTCCTTCCATAAGTATTTCCAGTTGCTATCAAATTTAAGGCATTCTGTTGTGTACTTAACAGTGTAACAAAATGTCGCTGAAATGCTCATGTGGTCAAGAGGGAATTTAAGAAGAAACAAAGAGGGGCAGCTAGGTGGCACAATGGATAGAGCACCAGCCCTGGAGTCAGGAGGACCTGAGTTCAAATCTATATTCAGACATTTAATAATTACCTAACTGTGTGGACTTGGGTAAGTCATTTAAATCCATTGCCTTGCAAAAGCCAAAAAAAAAAAAAAGGAAAGAAACAAAGACCAATTTAATAGGCCACTATTCCAGTTTGCAGACTACTATGAAAAATTATTGTATTTTTAAAGAAGAAAGTGATTCATATAACCACAGAACAAAGAGAAAAAAGATCTTTTAGGTTTTGAGACATCCCAAGCTCATTGATAAGATGGTACTCCAACAATTTCAAAGCACACTTTCCCTGGAGTATCATCGTAAGTAGGCAGTACTGCAGATTGAATTCCATAAAATAACCATAAGACTCTAGTATGTTTTAGTAATTTATTCTCTATATAACCACATATTGATTCTCTAAGGGGAGGTTTTCACAAGTCCTTCATTATATAGGGAAAATAGAACCAAAGTTGACAACCTTACAAGTCTTTGAAGTCTTGAAGCTGGAGATGAGGGAATATTTTTCTTGCACCGATATTAATGAGCTTGGTCAGACATCAAAAATGCTATGGTCATTTTCTGCATCCTGGGCCATGGCCTGTCTTCCTGACTTGTCTTGCCACTGGTCTTTGATGACACTGAAGAAAGAGTAAAGTTGATGATTTTGTGCAAGTGAATTTGGAAAGTGAAGATATAACCCTTGAGGTCATTGGTCCTTTTTGAAAATGAAGGATCAACAACAACAATAATGAACAGATAGATACATGTTGGTTCTTCAAAGAAATTTTTTGATTGCAACTCAAAAAACGGACTAAATTCAAAACCTGAATGTCTGTAGCTTAGCTGGTTGGCAGTCTGTGGGTTTGAATTATAATAGAGCTGTGGGAACTCAACATTATCAGGAGAAAAAAGGAGAGTTCCTTCAGAGGTGAAAAGGCTGTGTAGCTACTCCTATTCAGAGAAAAACCAGCAGTTGGCATCAGTAGTTATCCTGCTGATTAACATAGATAGAATAGCCCCAAAGACTCCTTAAAATCACAACAGTTTGCAGTGGCAGAGAAAGCAGATCCCAGTCAATCTCATTCCTAGACTAGCAGAAGACTATAGAAAATCAAATAATAGAATCATGAATTGGGGGTGGGTTCCAGTAGGGATGCAGCATAGTGTTCAAAGTAGATGAGGTAAAATTCCTAGCCATTTCTTTTTCATTGTTATTCTATTGAATGATTTGGCATCATTGATGGGTCTAATAATAAAGAAGCATCTATCTAGCACTCATGAATATAGTTAGGAGTAATTGTCTATCCCCCAGTCCTTTGATTCTGCAGTATGTTTCGGGAACTCTCTTATATAATGTGCCCCAAGTAATTATTACCATGTTGAATGATTGTAATCATTTGATATTTATTGGTACAAACCTTCTCAGTTCACATACAATGTATTCTCTAACTACTCTGGGAATGGCATTAACCCTTTCAAAACAGATATATCCCAATGAGAAGGCTATGTTTCATGAATGAACAGTGGAAGAGCTACTTTCTTCTGCTCAGACCAAGTTCAGGATGCTGTCCCTCCTGATAATTCCAACTTGACAAATGTTTATATAGTGATAGGTGTGATACACCTGTAGGTTATGTGTCCACATTGATCTGTCTAGATGTGATTCATAGATATTCATATATCTATATGATAGAATCTATATGAATACAGACCTGTTTATTGATATTCATATATCTATATGAATGGATTTTTCTAGAATCTTATACTTTTCTCCAAGAGAGACTTTGATTGCTTCCAAGAAGTTATTGGAAGACTGGAGTCACAAGGTTGGCTGCTGCTTTCCTGAGACTAGATTAAATTTATACCTGTCACCCTTCTTAAATATTGTTGTTTAGTCAAATCCTAGTCTTTGTGATACAATTTGGAATTTTCTTGGCAAAAATACTGGAGTGGTTTGCCATTTCCTTCACCAGTTCATTTTATAGATAAGGAAACTGAGGCAAAAGAGTTAAGTGACTTGCCCAGGGTCACCCAGCTAGTAAGTGTCTAAGGCCAGATTTGAACTCAGAAGTTCAAAGTTTCAGAGCCTGCACTCTATCTATTGCACTACCTAGCTGCCCCTAAATGTTTTTAGTTTAGGGGAAATAATTTTTAGGTTCAAACTGTATTTGATTTCTTAGCAGGGAAGGAGTAACCCAAGGTATATATCCCAGATTTGACTCTTTTCCTACCAAATAACAGTTATACAATAACCACACTGAACAAATAGCAAATAAATTCATTTATCCAAGTCTATAGCAAACAAAAATAGAGCCCTATTTCTTCCCAAAGAGGACTTGCAATTTCAATGTCTTGGATCTCTCCTCTCCCCCTCCCCACTCTGAAACTCCCAGAAATCTGAGCTTTGAATCCCTGGTCACATCCCAGGTCAAGACAGGTTTAGAGGTTGAAATAGCAATTGAGTAGAAGAGACAAGAGTAGACTCACAGTAAGCATCTTGTCAAATATAAGACATGTGTCTTTGTTTTATTTGCTTTTGATACATTTCAGCTGTTTAGTCCAGTTCTCATTTTCAGAGCTAACCACTGAAATGCACAATTTATGTGCCCAAGAGCTGAAGCCCATTTGTATCTCCTCTTATTTCTTCCCCCTATGACTGCAGGTTTGTGTTTCTGCCTGTTTGAAGTGTAGCCAGGGAAGGCAGATTTAGACATGTCTTTGTTTATATAACTTCTTATTCACTTCTTTCTGTGAAGACTTACCTGATCTCCTAGGGGAACAGAACCAAAAGAAGGGAAGATAATGCTTCTTAAATGTGTGTGTGTGTGTGGGGGGTTTAAAAGTATTTTTTAAAGGAGTCCAAGATCACAAATTAAAAGTTAACAGGAGAAGCTAGCCTTCACTTTAACAATTTGTGTGTTTTTACCTTAGCAGGCAACTGATTCTAAGTGGATATTTAAATAATCTCTAAGGATACTTCTAAGGCAAAGAACACCTTGTTAAGGAATCAGTCAATCAATTTGCTCAGGATATTTTTTTTGCATGTAAGATTTTTTGTGTAGTTATACCAGTCAAAACTTAAAAGGAATCTTAAACAATGGCTAATGGGTTAAGGAAAAACACTCACTAACATGTACCTTTTTTGGAAACACCTTATTTTTAAAAAATATCTCAATAAGTTGCTTTATTTAAAAAATGTTATTCTTGATCCTTTTTGTCTTGGTATCCTAGTTATTTCCAGATAAAATGATTTCTTTACTTCTCAAAACAACTAAGAATTTAACAAAGCAATAACTTTTTTTCCAGGAACTATGCTAAGTCCTGGGGGATCAAAAGCAAAACCATTTCAGGCCTTCAAAGAGCTTACATTCCAAAGGGGAAAATAACATAGGAAACTCAGATCATACATATAGGGTAAATAGAAAAAAAAATATAATACAAAGTAGAGGGAAGATAATCTCAGAGGAGATGGTGCTAGAATCTGGAGGAGCTGAGTCTGAAAAGCAGCCAAGGATTCTAAGAGTTGAAAGTTGGGAGGGAGAGCATTCCAGGCAACAGAAACAGCAATGCAGAGATATGGAGATAGGAGTTGGGAGTACCTTGTGTAAAGAAAAATCTATAGGTTAGAACGGCTGGATCAGAGACAACATGGTGGCAAGCAGAATGTAAGAAGGCTGGAAAGATAGGAAGGAGTGAAGATGTAAAGAGCTTTTAAGATCATTGTGTGTTGACTCAGATTGGTTTGTCTCTGAGAGCCAATTGCTAAATTTTCAGTCCATGTATTTATTAATTCAGGATTTGGTTTGTTGTTTTGTTGCTTGTCTGGATTTAATAAAACAATGGGATACATATATTTGTGTCTAATGGTAGCTATCTCTAGAGTGGAGGGGGGAGAAAAGAGTTACATGATAACTTTGTTGTGTATTTTAAAGAAATAGCAAGTTGTACTTTATAGAGCTACAGTTTCAGGTGCAATCTTTTTTGCTATGATACTTTGTTATAGAAATGCTTATTTCTAAAGTTCAGGATGAAAATAATAATAAAAAATAAAGTAATGGAGAATGTGTTAATGTTGCAGGTTAAATTTAAAAGGATACGTGTATATTTTCCCCAAGAGAATGTTAAAGTGTACCACCTTATCTTTTGGTTAAATACCAAATATAGGGCTGTATACTAATCCTGGAAGTAATTAGGGAGCCACTGGAATTTATCAGGACACTAAAATGATTAGCTTATATGTCTTAGGAAAATCACTTTGGAAGCTGAGTAAGAGAGAGGCATGAAACAGGGATACTAATTAGATAATTATCGTAGTAGTTTAGAGAGAGGCGATGATGACTTGCAATAGGGAAGTGGTTATGAGGGGATAGAAGTGGCCATATATAAAAGATGTGTAGAGAAAGAAACTGGACAATTTGGCAATGGATAGGAAATGTGAGGTGAGTGAGAGTGATGAGTCAGGCAAAACTTGAAGGTATAATACCTCTGGGCTGGAAAGATCAAGCTCATGTGAGCTGCTAACACAAGCTGGAGAAGAGAATCACAAAATCATGCTGACCAGCTCTATTATGTTACATAATCTTAACTAAACCCTCATTACTGTGAAGTAATCCTTTTACAACTCCCTAATGGATTTTGTCCCTCCTCCAAGTTCCCATGTTTTACTTCCCTACCCCCTCTTTCCATTTCCCTCTTATCTGAAAACCTTGCCTCATATTTCACTGAAAAAAAAATTGAGGCCATCCAACTGAGAGTTCCCTCTTCTGCCTTCCTCCTTTCACATCATCCAGATGCCTTCTGCCATTATTTCCTCCTTCAGTCTTGTCTCACATGAAGCCCTTCTTGCTAAGGTAAATTCCTCTTCAATATACAAGTGATTCCATTTTATTCTGTCTTCTCCAACAGGTTCACTCTTCCATCATCTTTTATTAATCTGTCTTTTGGATACTTCCCCTCTGCTTATAAATATGCTTTAGTTCCCCCTATTCTCAAAAAGTCCTCACTTTAATCTGATCATCCCTTCTAGCACCATGCTTTTTCTATCCTCCCTTTTGTGGCTAAACTGCTTGAAAAGACTGAACGACTAGCATCTCCACTTTCTTTTCTCTCATTCTCTTATATCTCTGCAGTCTGAATTCTGATCTTATCATTCAAGATCTTTTCAAGACCAGATCTAATGGCCTTTTTTCAGTCCTTCTTGACCTCTGTCAGTTAGTCAAACATTTATTAAATGCTTACTGTGTACCAGATACTATGGGAAGCTCAGGGGATACAAATATAAAAGATAGTCCCTGCCTTTTAGGAACTTACTTTCTAATGAGGGAAGCTAGAAAGCAGGGAAGTGTAGATCATAGGAAAAATTCAAAAGAAATTTAAAAGTAGTGCAGGTGGTAGGAAAAGGGTATACGCAGTACTGGGTCTATTCCTTAAATGGAAGTTTTATAACTCAAGGCTCTTCCCTCCAATCCGTGGGACAGAGGATACTGATGAGATGTAAATACCAAAGGCAATCAAGTATTGTAATCTTTAACACAGTGGATCCTCCTCCTCCTCTCATTGATGCTCTTCTCCTTGGGTTTTTGTGACACCGTTCTCCCTGGTTCTCTTCCTTCTCATCAGTCTCTCTCGTTAAGATTTTCTTCCAGCTCATCCCCATAGGTGTCCCACAAGGCTCTGCCTTGGACCTTCTTCTATGTCATTTCATTTGATGGTCTCATTAGCTCCCATAGCTTCAGTCATCATATCTGTTCTTTGGCATTGTCTTGGATCATTGTATTGACCAGTTTCTTTCACGGTAATGGTGGATGGGGGAGAACAGCCCGAGGCTGGAAGTGGGGCTGCGGGGGAAGCCTGCGGGGAGGCCTTGACTGCCGGGTCCCCTCTGACTCTTCGGGACCCCGTTTGGGGTTTTCTTGGCAAACATCCCCGCGCGGTTTGGCGCGTTTCCCCAGCTCGGCCACTCTACTGGCCGTGTGACCCTGCGCAAGTCATCTAGCCCGGCTTGCCTCAGTTTCCCCTTCTGTAAAATCCGCCGGAGAAGGAACCGGCAAAGCGGGGCCACGAGGCGGCTGCCCGGGCCGCGCGGCCCGGCCTGAGGCGGGGAGGGTGGGTGGCGCGCCCCCGGCGGTTGGGACCCTCCCCGGGGCGGGAGTGCGTGGGGCCGGGGTCCTGCTCCGATTTCGGCGCCTGGGCAGGCCCTCCGGCCGAGGCGGGAAGCCGAGCTTCCGGCCGCGTCCCCAGCTCCGGCCGCGGCGGGCGGTCCCGCGACGCCGTGACGTCACGCGCGCGACGCGCTCGGAGCCGGAAGTGGGCGGTGGCGCCGGGCTGCGCGGCGGCTCGCGTGGGGCCGCTGTCTTGGCAACGCGGCGCGGCGGGGGCGCTCATCCGGGGGGCCCAGCATGCTGAGGGCCGGCAGGCTGTGGTGCCGGAGCCCCGGCGCCACGCCGGCGGCCCTGCAGCTGCTGCCGGACAAGCGAGGCGGCGGCGGCCTCCGCGGGGCCCGCCGGGTCAGCACCAGCTGGTCCCCGGTCGCAGCCGCCTTCAACGTCCGCGCGCATCCGGCGCGCAGGGAGCTGCTGGGCGAGCGCCGGGTGAGCGGCCCCCGAGGGGCGGCCTGGGGACGGGCGCCTCCGCGGCTCGGGGGCGCCCCCTGCGGCCCCGCCCCGAGCTGCCTCTGCCCCGGAGGAGGCCTTCCTAACGCCGGGCCCACGTTCGCGGGGCCCGCGGGGCAGGTCACGGCGTTTGGGGCCTGTGCCCGGCAGGGAGGGGGCAGGGCAGCCCCGGGCCCGCAACTGACCCAGTGTGGTGCGGTTACAAAGCCGATCCGAGGGCACGGCATGTGCCGGCCCTTCTCATAGATCAGGGCACATTCACAGAGCTGACGTCCTTTTTTGGGGGGGGGGGGTCGCATAACTGGTAAGTAGCCTGGTCAAGTCAGGGTACAGCATATCCACAGAGCATTAAACATAAGGTGTGTACAAAAGGAATACAAAGTAATTTGGGGGTTGGGGGAGAGATATTAGGAAATGGGGGATCAGGAAGGAAAGGGCTCTTGAAGGAAGTGGCACTTTGAGCAAGAAACCTTAGGGTAAGGGATCCTAAGAACCCAAGTGGTAGAGGTAAGGGAGAGCCTTTCAGAAATAGGGACTGCTTACGCAAAGGCCTCGAGGTAGATGAACTGCCCCTAGGGAATAGCAAGTAGTAGTCCCGTTTGCTTGGCATTTAGTTCATATAACAAATATGGAGACATTTTCTCCCAGGAACAAAGAACAGAAGGCTAGGATAGAAGCATGGGGAATATCTACACTTTTCTTTGATTTCTTTTTCATTACTAATAGATAATCTTAAGCTACCCTCAACCGAAGTCCTATCTTGCTGTCTCATAGTGACATTTATTGGATGGAACTTAGACTGATGGATTCTTGAAGATCAGAGCCCTAAGGACTGGTGACTCTTACCTTGTTTAAATTTGGGACCAGCCCAACTCGTTACCAAGAGGTTCATCATTAGTAGTCTAAGTTGTAGTTTATGAATTGCAGAGAGGCTCAGTAGTCTAGGTTCTAATTTATGAATTACAAAGAAGCTCATCATTAGTAGTCTAGGTCCTAGTTTATGAACAGCACCTCTAACCTGTGCTATTTTATGAATTATGTCTGCTAAGGTGAAGAAGCAGATATAATTCATAAAATGCCATTAGGTATATCCTTTAATGGAGGTAGGACTCTTACAAAGGGGAAAAAAAATAACTTTTTTTTTGAGTTTGGAAGTAGTTTTCTTAGTCATCCTTTGTGACTCAAGTTGTAGAGAGGACATTCCAGGGAGCTTGTGCCTGGACAGTGAAATTAAAGTAGAATTGATTAAAATCTGATGTAATTCCACTGGTTAGTGCAAGGCTTGGTTGTTTAAAACGCCATTCTTATTAAATATTGTAAACTTCATATGCTTTTCTGATTATATATTGCCCAAAATTTTCTTTGCTCTTTGCATTTTTCTCCAGATTCCTCTTTCTTGTTCAGATCTACTTGATCATCAGTAGCTCTCTGATTCTTAAACTTAGCAGATTTGTAGAGCTATGAAGATTTGGTTCTAGACACAGCAGTTTTCTGTGACACAGCAACTCTGTCAGGACTGACAGATGGTCTAGATTTCCTGAGTATAGACTTCTGTTGCTGCAGACCTCTGCAAAGCCCTTGGAGCTTTTTCATACTGAAAAACTCATTAACATCTTTTCTCATTAGCCTTCCATTGAGAGTTACCTTATACTTTTGTTCAACTATTGTTTCTGGATAAAGTCCTGTTAATGATTCCTCATGTGATCTTGGATGTTGTGCCTGTTTCAGTGATAGCTTCAGTCTATCTTATCTAGAAAGGATGGCAGGATACAAGTATAGACCCAGGGACAGACTGAATGTCTTACTAAGTATCAGCTTCCAGAATATCATCTCATCACCAGTTTGGATGCAGGGTTTCTGATTAAAGCAACACTCATAAGAACATCACCTAGATTTTGGAGATGTTGTAACATGTGCCAGAGGGAGGACATACTCAGACTAATCAGCTCTTCCATGCTTTCATAGTTTATTGTGTGCATCTCATAAGGCACTGGGAAAGGTTAAGATTCAAATTAAGTCAAAGTCTCCTTGCCCTCCATAAAGTATAATCTAGAATTTGGAATTCATGAAGTTGTTTCTTAAAATAGTTTTGATAACTGTATTTCATTATAATTGCTTTCCTTTGTAATCTCTTATTCATTCAGTCTTATTTTAAAATATTCTTATAAGAAGTACATAAATTTAAGACTGCTAATGGTGAAGGGTGCAGTCTTTGACACAAAAAGGTTTACCTATGATATAGAGGACTTTTTTTTTGTTAGTCTTTTAAGTCTTGTCTCACTCTTCATGGCCCCATTTGAGGTTTTCTTGACAAAGATCCTGGAAAGTTTTGCTGTTTTCTTCCTAAGTTGATTTTACTGGAGAGGAAACTGAGGCAGACAGGGTTAAGTGACTTGGACAGAGTCTCATACAACTACTAAGTGTATGAAGCTAAATTTGAACTCAGATCTTTGTGACTCTAGGCCAGACACTGTCTTCTATGTCACCTAGCAGCCCCATAGAGGAAACACAAAGGGATACATTACAGTGCATGATGTTTCCTAATGAATGTATTTAAAGAATCGCAAAAATGTTATATGAGAATGAAGGAGATATAAATGGAACATGCATTCTTATTGAAGATAAAGGATTCCTTCCATTTTTGCAAAATTGTAGTTAATCCTTTGGGAATCCCAAAGAGAATTGGCCTGGAAGTCAGAATTGGACTGGGTTTGAATTCTCTCTGACATTCTAGTCTGACCTTGGCCAAATCACCTAACTTCTGTGAGCCTCAGTTTTCTCTTGTGTAATGGGCATAATAGTACAATATATTATCTTACTGGGTTGTAGTGAGAATTACACATACAAAGTTAATTCCAAAGTACTCTATTAATGCAAGCAGTTTAAAAAATCATTATTAGTCATAAGATTGCCCATGACCAGTTACTATTCAACACAATCAAAATTTTAAAGTTTTTAGTTTATAAAACTTTTATAGTAAAAAAGATTACATGAACATAACAAAAGTCATTCCTTTTTCTTCAGAGATGGAACATGAAGATGGGAAGAGGAATGGATTTGTTCTTTTTTAGTGTTAGAGGTAGAACTAGAAGCATTGAGTGGTTATAGCAGTCAGATTTAGGCTGAGTATAAGGAAAGCCTCACTGATGGGGGAAAACTTTCAATGTACAAACAGTGAGATGCTTTGGGTATTTGTGGACTCCCTATCATTTAAGGTTGAATATTCATTGGGAATCTTAGAGAGGATATTTCTATTTAGGTATAGATTAGAATACATGACATCTAAGGTGAGATTCCATGAATTGGGGCATGTGAGAAAACTCCTTGTTCAGCATGGAGTTACTATAGAGGTAAAGGGAGATTCAAAGAATCCAATTTAATTATTAAAAAACTAATTTTTAATTACAAAAAATATAGATAGATTTTTGTATTATTTTAGAATGTTGTTTTAAAATCACAGACATTTTTGAAATGGTGTCTTTAGTCTTTATTATTGATATAGACACAAACTTTCTTTGCTTTTAAAGTGTTACTCTGACTTAAATATGAGCCAGGTAAAGGTATAATTCTCTGGCAAAGGATGAATGTTTTGACGTGAGGGAATGTGTAGATAATGATGATTATAAGTAATGGAATGAAGCAATTGAAAATAGGACTGTCTTTGGAAACTGAATGACTCATATTTTTGGTAATAAATTGAAAATATTCTTTGAATTTTAGGGTCTGTTTGGTGTCCCAGAGTTAAGTTGTCCTGAAGGATTTCATGTTGCACAAGAAAAAGCCCTAAGACAAACTGAGTGCCTAGTAGAGAGTGCTTGTGCTACACCACCTGGACCACAAACAGTGTGTATCTTTGATCAGCTGTCAGATACCTTGTGCAAAGTAGCAGATTTGGTAAGATTTATTTTAAGGATTGAACTTTTTCTCTTTAATAAAAATTATTTTAATTTAAGCCATATTTGTAATTAATTACCCCTGTCAGTAGTCAGTGTTAATATACTATATAATACAAAAATCTATATGGAAAAATTCTGTTTAAGGAAAAAAATGAGCAAATTTGACATTTGTTATGCAGCTGAGAATGTGTTAACAATGGGAAAAACCTCCCAACTATTTACTGTTTTAAGGGAATTTGATATTCAGCATTGCAAATTTGCAGATCAATAGATCTTTTATTCTCATGACAGAAAGATCATACATAGTATAAAAGTATCCTCTACATGGTTCACGTGTAATGCCCTTAAATTTCATTTATTTAAAAAAAGTTAACTTGCACATAACTTCATAATGCATACAAATGTAGATTTCTTTTGAAAGATAAGTGAGTGAATTTTTGTATTATTTTAGAATGTTGTTTTAAAATCACAGACATTTTTGAAATGGTGTCTTTAGTCTTTATTATTGATATAGACACAAACTTTCTTTGCTTTTAAAGTGTTACTCTGACTTAAAGTTTAATTATCAGAACCAAAAAATATCACTAACTCTTTATTATTCATACTTAGGGAGAGAAAGAAGTGGCGTAGAAGTCTAAAGTGATGAAACATTTAAGATTGCCTATATTTGTATGTTGTTTTTTTCTGTTCATTCAAATATTGTAGGTGTATCTAATGTAAGAATTTATCGCCATTTCATAGCATAGCATATTGCAAATGCTGTGAGGACCTGGATTAGTTGTTTAGCTTTCCCATTCTATTTGCTTATTAACTTCCGACTTTCTGTCAGGTAATGATGATCTCTGACCAAAATACACTTGCTCCAAGCCTACTGCAGTTGGAGAAAATTTTTTATACAATTGTTTTTTTTAAAAGTTTAAAGTAAAATAGATTGTAAGCTCCTTGGGGGCAGGGACAATATTTTTGAACAAATCAGTGTTATTAAACGAATACTGTGTAGTATCAGTGAAACCCTTTTTTTCTCTTTTCTTATGTCAATAAAAGCTTGAAAGTAAATTTCCTGGATATTATAAACAGTTAATAGCATTAGCATTTGGTAGTGAAATTGCAGTTTTAGCTTTGTTACCTAGTGATGGTCCCTAGTTACTTTCCATGCTTTGAAGTTCATTTTGGTTCCTTTTTTCTCCCTTATTCCTGTCTGTGGAATAAAATGTTACTTTTTAATCTTTTTACCTTGTCTAAATATCGTTTTTAAAAGTATTCAAACTCTCAGGATAAAATTTTGATCACTCAGATACTATATATGTGAATGTTATTGGATAACATTTTAAAAATATTTCCTTATGAAACAGTTATCCTAGTTGTAAAAGAGTAGTTTTATTTAACTAGGTTGTTATCCAGTTCATTTGTGTCTGACTCATCAGGACTCCATGGAGTGACCACTTATATCTTAAGTTTGTAATGTAGAATGGAAAATTGTTCCATTTCTCAAAAATAATAAAATGATGATTATGGGGTTCAGATTATTCTCTTAATCTTGTTTCCCTTCCTACTACCGTAAATGGACAAACTTTTTCTTTAATATTAAGTACTAGTTATGAATTGAGTGTAAGGCCCTTAATTTTTGTGGGTCTTCATTTCCTCATATGTAAAACGAAAGCATTAGATTAGATAATTTTTTTCTAAGTTTTTCTAATTTTCCAATTTTTCTAATTTTAAAAATTTTCATTCTTAACTGAAAGAGATTCCATTGCCTCTAGTAGGTTGTACTTAGTAATTAAAAACTATTTTGTAAATTTCTGCTTAAAAAACATTTATACATGTTAATGCTAAGTTGGGTTTTATTATTACTATTAAAAGAATAATGTGTCAGTGATATTAATTTGCATATTTATATGCATTAAAATATGGAATTTTTCTATGTTTATGGTCTTTTATACATTTATTGCATGTTTCATTGTCATTGCTTTTACATTAAAAGTATAACAAAACATTTTTGTAGTTACTGAATTTTTAGCATGTTTCTATTAAAAGTAAAATTGCTTTCAGTCTAGTGGTTTTAATTTTTTTACTTGCAGTTTCATTTTAAGCATTTTGGAAGTGAAAAATAATTTAATCAAATTCCAGATATAATCATTGTGACCCTTCATAGCATTAGGAATGTGTTAGAAACTGCAGTTTGGCAGTAGAGATTCAACAGTGTCACTAAAAGTTCTATGTAGAAAGTGCTGAGATGAGATAAAAGGTGCATAACCATACTGCCATATGAAGTTTCCTAGGTATATTACCACAAATTTTAATGCTTTGCAGTTATATTAATATATTAAACTAATGGAAGAAAATGCACACATATGGAATGAGACAGAATTGAAATATTTTTTTTTCAGATAAATGTCTAAATTTTTAAAAATAATTTTTAGAAAACATGATTTGAAATTTTTTTCTTTGGAGGAATAAGATTTTTCTGCCAAATTGAAAATAAGCTCTGAAAATATTTTCTTTGGCATATGGAATGTGCACTACTTGCCTTTGCTTAACCAATTTAGGGAAGAAAAAAACAGTATCACTGATAGAAATAGATTGGGTAAGCCAAACAGAAGATGTAAACTGCTGGATGAGACATTTAAAATATAAATTTTTATCTGTTTTTAAATCCTTGGAAGTTATTTTCCATCATATCCCCTCTTGGTTTCTCTTTCCCTTATATTAGGCTGATTTTGTGAGAATTGCTCATCCTGACCCTGCATACAGAGAAGCAGCAGAAGAAGCCTGCAGAAACATTGGTACCATGGTAGAAAAGTATGTTTTGTTCATATTTGTTATGACATTGGATTGCATAATAACAAGAAATCATCTCAGGGAAGATTTTTTTTCTTTTAATTCTTCAGTGTTTGTGTTGCCAATGAAAAGCATTGGACCCCAACTTGTAAAGATGTGTTATGTTATTTATTTTGTCAAAATGATGTTGGGTTGCTTGCTTGTTGCTTTTTAAATTTAGTTTATGCTAATAAAAGATGACAGCTATAAGGCTAAATTCCTGAGCCTGCAAGCAGTTACTATGGCTTATAATTTTTGTACAGTTTTGACTTGTTTAATATCAACTTTCCCTAAAGTCTGTTAGAGTTGCTTTGGGGATTAAGTAAATTTCCCTGGTAGGACTGGCTGAAGATGAAGGGTATTATTGGATATTATTGGTTTCTGTTGAAACTAGTAATAAACTACAACTACCAAGAAGTGAATTTTATTTAAAGTTACTTTAAAACTAGTTTAAATGCTTTTAAAATCATTGTGCCAGCCTCCAGATGCCTTTTAACTTCATTTATGGAAAAGGATGCTGTTATTGAAAGCCCTTAAGTACCCAGTATCATACCAGTTACAAAGATTTCTTCATTTGGTACTTAAAAGTTTACACAGTACCATCCTATTAACTAATAGATGTGAAATCAATAAATATTTATTAAATACCTATGTGCAAGGCCCTATCCTAGGGACTGGGAATACAGAAACATTAAAACAACCCCTGCCCTCAAGGAGCTTACATTCTGTTGGAATGAAACAGTCATTGTCTTCTGTATGTACACTTGCTATCAGAAACCATGATAGACAAATTTTTAGAACTTGCATAAGATAACATCACCTGTATTTATTACAAGTGAAAGAAGGAAGTGCACTAGTTAATATATTAGTAGTTGAAAATTGCCTTCCACTTTAAAGTCATCTTCTGGGACCACATTGTAGCTTGAAAGTGACTGGGAAGGCTATGCCAACAGAGTACTATCCCTGCTGAACTAGAAAGAGCCCAAGAAACAGGGTATTGTCAATGGATCAGCCTATCTACTAGGGAGTGGTTCATTCCCACAGGGTTGTTTACTAGTGAGGGAAATGCTTATTTTCTCTTATTAATAACCCATTATTAATTGGAATTCAGGCTTTTTTATTTCCCTATTCAGGGACTAGCTCCTGTAGGTCAGTCAGTCTCTGAAGAATAGGGCTGATGGATTAGATTGAGATACATGCTCCTCAGTTTTGTGTGGAATCCCACCTAATTGGAGACCTTTCATACATTTATGGTATAAATGGAATTTAAGTGAATTCCAGCTCCAAAGCATTAAGCCCCTGTCCTTGTACCTCTCTTTTTTGAGTTTAGGGTAATCCAGTTAGTTCATGAAAGAGAAAAGAAACCTGAATAATCTAGGTAGAGGTGTGTTTCTTTGTCCAGATTTCTGGAGAGAGCCAAGTCTCATGATCAAGCCCCATTCTCAGCAGGAGGATCTAAAGACTTAGCCCTCCTCCTCACTTAATTGCCTACCTCCCCTCATTTAATTGTTGATTTCTCTTGTCTGGGCATTTCCTTTCAATAAATACTTAAGATATTCAGTGTGCCCTTTATGGATCTTTGATGATTGAGATAAATTACTGACCACCAAATTTATTGATTATTAGCTAGGCTTTTAATAAATTGGCCATTAATTAGCTGATAACTATCTCTTTGGCTTTTCATTTGTTTCTGGGGTCAATTTAATTTTTGGCAATGTCAGCTTATGAAACCTTGACAGACCAAAAAGAGGGATAATAATATATCACTGAATTTAATAAAGCGATGAAATCATGGGTCTGTTTTAAGTAGTTGAAGAAGACTTGTATGTAGGTATGTAATAACCACTCAGAAGTTTATTCCTTTTTATAGATGAGAAAGCTGAGGCTCAGGTGAAATGATTTCCCCAAAGTCACTCAGCTAGTAAGTGACAAGGATTCAAATTTGGGTTTTCTGCCTCCAAATCCACCTTATATACCATATCCATAGTTATCCCTAAAACAATCACCAATATTATAATTTGAGGGTGGGGAAATGTCATTATAGATTAGGGAAAGAAGACTTCTTGGAGATGATAAAATTTTAGGGGTTGCCTTTTTGAATGATGGAACCTTTTTAGTCTGTCTTGGATCTCTAACAATAGTAAATGCCACCATTTTAGGTGCAGTGTCAGATCTATATTTAGACATGACCTAACAGTTATAAAATAGGATAAGAGAATATAGTTGGAATAGGAGGGGTATAGTTGTCCCCTCCTTATCATTGCTATAACCTTAAGTAATTAAATGCTTAAAAAATTTTCATTTAGTGTTCTTAAATTCTAGCTAGCCCTGTGACTTTGCCTTTCCCTTAGTTTTACCTGAGAGGTAGTATAACATAATGCCTTCATAGGGATTTTTAAACTCAGTAATGTATGTGTGCTGCTAACCAGAAAGAAACTATTTTCCATCAAGTGGAGAAAAAAAAGTCAATTAGACTTAATGGCAACTATGAATCTAGTATAGATTTTTTTTTTTGAGTTGAGATCTTAGCTGGGTTTCAAATGAAAAATCATCACTATTTTGTTCATTTGAATTTCTTTTTGGGCAGAAATCAAAGATTTACCATTACTTTTTTACCTAGTTGACATTGTCATTTAAATTACTCAGTTCTTGGGATCTCATTTTTCTCATTTGTAAAATAAGGACCTTGGACTAGATGGCTTCAGTTGTATGCAGCTTTAGGTTCCTTTCATTTCTAAATCTGTAATCTGTAACTTTCGTTCCTTCAACATGGAGAAGAACCTCAGGTGAAGACCTCTTACTTGCTAATGTTTTTAGTGGTAATACTGAAGGGAATCCTTAGGTAATACTATATGGTGAAAGAGCCCCAGGATTAAAGGGTCAAAAACCTGGATTTGAGTCATAACTCCAGCATTGTGTCCTTGGGTAAGTCACTTAGCCACTCAGAGCTTGTTAACTGTTGGAGCTATGACTCAAATCCAGGTTTTTGACCTCTTAAACTCTGGGAGCACTTTCCTTAATGGTAAAGTGTAAAGTACACTCTATTTTATAAGTAGTTTTTAGGATGGCATTTTTGTATACTATAAAGCACAATAAGTTTAAACTACTTTTAATAATTTTCTTATAATTCTTTGTGATACCATAGTAGAGGCCAATAGAATGAATGTGTATTTCTGCAGACTTTCTAGCAAATGCTTCTGTGAATGACTCTTAATTACTTTAATTCTAAGACCGTAGATAAATAATTTGGTAACTTGGATGGCATTAGAAATAGTAAAAAACTTAGACTTGTGAAAGGGAATAAACTAGCCTTCCTACCATTTGGAACCTACCAGAAATCTTATCACTTGGTTGTATTCTCTTCAGTTAAGCAGAAGTTATTCTATGTGGCAATCCAAATACTTGAAAACAATTGTAGTCCCTTCCACCCCCTCTCTCCTTCAGGCTAAACATATCCAGTTCCTCCAGTTAGTTCTTGGTAACAGGGGTTGACAAGCTGCATGCTGATATGTCCCATTCCCATCTACCACCTGTGACCCAGGAAATGGTTTTTACTTTTTAAAATAAAGCTTTATTGTATTTAAAAATCTAAAAACCATGCTTAGCTTGCATGCTGTTGTGGACTCCTATGCAATGACCTAACTTCACCATTCACTTACCAAATCAAACACTATTTCCTTTCTTCTGGAGATGCTCAAAATTGTCAATATTCTCCTAAAATATGGTATCCAGAACTGATTATGATGCTCAGGTATGGTTGGACCCAGACAGACTACAATGGATCAATCATTTCTTTAATTGTAGATGATGTGGCTCTCAAAATAAATTAACATTTTTGCCTGCCATCTTATACTGTTGATTACTGTGTGCTACTGAAATTTCAAGATCTGAGTTGTTGTTCAGTCACACATTATCCTCCATTCTGTACTTTTTTGAACCCCAGTATAGAACTTTATATTAGTACTTCTTTCCTTTTATTTTTCTCTTATTTTATTTGATGTAATTTAGTTCTAGTCTGTGCAAAATCTTTCTAGATTCCCACTGTTCAAGGTTTTCTCTCTCCCAGGTTCATTACATCTGCAAATATGATGAGCAGATGTTTATACATTAATCCAAAGCATTGATAAGGATTTTTGAACAGTTATTCTCTGCTCCAATGAGGAAAATAGTAGTTGAAACCTTTCTCCTTACACTGCTATTAACTTTGAAATTTAACTTAGTAATTGCTGTGGGATGTCTGTCCATTGAAGAGCATTCATTCAGTCTATATGAGAAAAATCTTTGAGTTTTGTTCTTTATACTATAGAATTTAACTTTATTTTTTGAATAATAATAAATTGTTTTAAAATTATGCTGTTTTTCATCTGTAATTTTCTAGGTTAAATACAAATGTGGAATTATATCAAAGTTTGGAAAAATTATTATCAGATGAAAAACTCGTGGCTTCTCTTGATCCTGAAACCAGGTACTTGTTCATTACCTTATGGTTAACATTTTGTGTTTTTGTGAATCTTTGGGGGAAGCAAGAGATTTGTAGTAGTAGTATTAGCTTGGTTTTAAAATTAATTCTTATAATACCAACATTACATCTGTAAGCAATTAGATCAGTTTACATGGACTGAGGGGAGGGTTAAATTCCAGGGATCGATGGTAGATTATTTGGTTTACTATGATCAACTTAGTATTTTGAAGTTGGGCAACTTAATTTCTAAATTATGTCAAGGCATAGTAATTTACTGTGTTGGCTTGGGGGAGATGCAAAACGAAGAGTACCAGTCTTCCAGGGCTGAGCAGAACAAATCTTCTCTTTAAGATACACTTCCTCTTCATGATTGTAACACATGTAATATTTGGATAATCTTTTAAAAATAGACCTAGTAAGCCAAAGCAGATTAGTTTTGTACAAAACAGTGTAAAGTTAACTACTTTCGGGAAACAAACTTCATTTTAGTGATAGTTATGGAAGACAGATCATGAAATTAGTGACCTAGTAGTGAGAAAGAGGAGATTTTGGGCAGAGATTGCTTTTTCAAGAATTTTGGTGGTGAAGAAGAGTAAGATAACTGATCATCTAACACTCTAAAGTTTACTAAGTACTGTATATACATTAATTCATTTGAACCTTACAATAATCTATAAAGTAGGTACTAAAGATATCAGAAGGATTAGTTATCTTGTTCATGGTCACCTTTGACCATATTTTGCTTATTTAGAAAAAGTTCGTAAGACTCAGGTGTGATTTAAACCAGGTCTTTCTAATTCCATCTTCACAGACTATCCTTTATGGTCTTCTGCCTTATGTGGAAAGATGACTAGGAAGAATGGTGGGTGAAGAAGGTTTGAATGACTGAGGAGATTTAAATGTACTTAGATCCAGTGGAAAGAGAGAGAGAGTGATGCACAAGAAAAAGGAAGATTGTTTGGGACAGAATATAGAAGAAGGTGGCATCAAGGGCACAGGGAAGAGATTAGATTTAGGAAATATTTGGACTTTCCTTTTGAGATATGGTTGGAAGAAGAGAAGAGGTAATGATAATGAATTTTAAGGCATGGAGTGCTGTAACTGGAGTCAGGAGATATGGATGGAAATTCTGGCTCCAAAACTTATTAGGTGTGGCACATCTAATGGTACACACATTTATATTTATACTTACATTTAACTTTGATATGCCTCAGTTTCCTAATTTATAAAGGGGAATGATAATACTTGTACTTATCTACCTTAGAAAAGTGCTTTTTAAACTTTAAAATTTTATGTAAATATGAATTATCATTATGTATTATAATGGAAAGCACAATGGAATGTAAGCTCACGATGCTTGGCTTGCCCAACCACATCAATATGATTTGCCTTGCAACCCCCCCCCAAAAAAAAATTAAATCAGCCATTTTAATAGTGTCCTAAGTGTTTAAAGCAGTTACTGATTTGTAACCAGCATTAATCTTTATCATATGATTCTTAGACTAAAATGAAAGAAATAGCACTGATTAAGAAATACATGTATTTTCAAAATATTCCCTTATTAATTTTTTAAATTTGTCTCATAAGACAACAAAAGTTAGAATCTCTTTACTTTTCAGTAAAAGTTAATTAAGTAGAGTCCTCAGATCTTGCACAATTCTGATAGCATGCTTCTTTGCTAATTAATTTACTCTTGTAGATTAAGATTGGTATTGATGTCGCTCAAAATAGCACCTTGCTTGTGCCATTAGATTTAATAAATTTAGATGGATTCAAAATATCTTTGATTTTCACAATTATTTCCATTTTTAAAAATTTTTTTGAAAGATTTTGTTTATTTTGAATTTTACAGTTTCCCCCCAATCTTGCTTCCCTCCCCCCCTCCCCACAGAGGACAGTTTATTAATCTTTACATTGTTTCCATGGTATGCATTGATGTAAGTTGAATGTGATGAGAGAAAAAACATATCCTTAAAGAAGAAACATAAAGTATGAGATATAGCAGAATTATATAATAAGATATCTTTTTTTTTTTAATTAAAGGTAACAGTCTTTGGTCTTTGTTCAAACTCCACAATTCTTTTTCAGGATATAGATGACATTCTCCATCACAGATATCCCAAAGTTGTGCCTGATTGTTGCCCTGTTGGTTTGAGCAAGTCCATTAAGATTGATCATCAGTCACATGTTGCTGTTAGGGTGTACAGTGTTCTTGTTCTGCTCATCTCACTATCAGTTCATGCAGATCCTTCCAGACTTCCCTGAATTCCCCATCCCTCCTTGTTTATTGAACAATGGTGTTCCTTCACATACTTATACCACAGTTTATTAAGCCATTCCCCAATTAATGGACATTCACTCAATTTCTAATTCTTTGCCATCACAAACAGGGCTTCTATGAATATTTTTGTACAGGTGATGTTTTTGCCCTTTTACATAATCTCTTCAGGGTATAGACCCAGTAGTGGTATTAGTGGATCAAAGGGAATGCACATTTTTGTTGTCTTTTGGGCATTTATTGCCTTTTGTGCATTTCCAATTTGAATAGTTGTAGAAAGCTAAAATAGTACAACAGGTTTTCAGTAAACACAAATTCCCCTGATATTTTAAAATGTGCCAAAAGAGACATCTTCCTAAGAAATTTTTCTGTTACGAATTTAAAGAAAAAAGAATTTTATTTGTTATCAAACAGGACTTCTAACTTAGCTTCAAAGAATCGAATATTCCATGTAGCTGCTACTATTTGGAAGAAAGACAAGAAATCTCATGTCTGGAAACTGAAAAATTTGTCCAAACTAGTGTTATAATGAGTTTTGGATGGAATTGAAATAAATATATATATATATAAGCAAATACTTTGGTTCTTAGAGATTTGGGCTTTGTGGGTACATAAACTATTAAGTATAAATTATGATTTTAAATTTTATTAATTTTTTTGTTATTTAATAATTTAGTACTCACTTAGTGGCTTCTTTGTGCAGAGCCATTGGCAGACATGTACTCTTTAGATAAGATAGTTTAGCTATCACACACACACACACACACACACAAAGATAGCACATACACACACTCCATAGTGAGGAAAATTCTTCCATTGTGAAGATAGGCTCTATCTTTGCAACTTCTCATCTTAGTTTCCTAGAGTATTGAGAGATTAGTTAAGTGATTTGCCCATTGTCACACAGGGTGTTTGTTAGAAGCAGGGCTTACAACAGGTGTTTCTTCTGAGACTGATTCTTATCTATTGCAAAATAATGCCTCTTTAGGTCATGGTTTAATATTTTAAAAAATTATAATGTGTGCTTAGTACATATGAAAGGTAAAAAAAAATGCTATGTCAAGTTCAAGGGAGAGAAGTGAAAGGAATGGGCGATAATGATAGACCAGGAGGACTAGGAAAGCTTTAATGGAGGAAGTGACATTGGGTTTTAAAGGAAGGACAAGTTTTTAAACCCACAAAGAGTCAGAGGAAAAACACTTTTCCAGTCACAGGAAATCACAAAAAACAAAGGCATGGAGATGAGAAAGTGTAGAATACTTTTGACTTAGATTGACTGGAATATAGACAGGAGACAGTAGCTAAATAGGTGAAATGTAAATTGCTTCCAGTTAATTGAGGACCATGAATGCCAGGCAAATGAGTTTGAACTTTCTTTAATAGGCAGTACTAGTACGTTTTGGAGTAGGAGCGATAGAACTAGTGACATAGCTATTTAATTATATTGAGTCTTTTTTGTTTTTGTAAGGCAATGGGTTAAGTGACTTGTCCAAGGTAGGCACCACAGCTAGATAATTAGGAATCTGAGGTCAGATTTGAACTCAGGTTCTCCTGACTTCAAGATCAGTGTGCCACTTAACTGTCTTTATATTAGCTCGATTATATTGAACTCGCTAACCTAACTCAATTATATTGAGTCTTAACGTATTTGCTTGCAGCAAATTCTCTTCTCTCACCTTTCTCTCAATAAATTGAGTTGATTTACTTTCCTATTTTGAGATTTATAGGCTTATATAAACTAAGATTGTAGATATAGAACTAAAAGGGATCCTAGACACCATGTAGGCCAGCATCCTTATTTTGCAGTAAGGACATTGTGGCTGCTCTAGGCCATATGATTTGCTGAGGTCACATACTTAATCAAATTCAGTGCTTTTTTTTTTTCACTACACCACAAAACCTTTCATTATGAATAAAAAGCTTAAATCAGTGATCAAAAGTTTTGTTTATTTGGTCTTTAAGATGCCAGAAAGCATTATCTAGGTGTTTTAGTACCATCCTTAAAACAAAAAAGCCAGATGGTTGGACTGAATTTTTTATTTTTTACTCTTAAGTTTAGCATCTAGTAAATGTGCCGGTAATTCCCCTAAAATAATTTATGTAAAATTGTTGTTGTTTTTGTCCTTCATTCTGGAAAAAGACTATGACATCAAGGAGGTGATACCATGACAAGCATGTGAATTAGATTTGAGTGAGGGGGTACTGTGCTAAGTCATCAGCTTCACTTTTTCCTCTAGACCCATCTGGATATGAATCAAGAAGACTGGAGATGGCCCTGGATGTGAGGGAATCAGGCTTAAGTAATTTGCCCAGGATTACACAACTAGAAAGTATCAAGAGTCTGAGCTTTAACCACTGGGTACCAATTAACTGCTCTTATGAAAAATATGCTCTCTTTGAAACGATTGAATCAACCAAATAGACATTGGAAACCCTTGGGAAATAACTTTCTTCCTATGTTCCTTGAAGAATGAGAAATTGTGTCTCATTTATCTTTTTATCTTCTTCAGGGCTTAGCAGGGTACTTTCTCAGGGTCCCACAAGTAATAAGTGTATTAATGCCAGATTTTTTTGTAAAAGGAAAAGAATTATGGGAATATATGTAATGAGAATAATTTTATTTTTAGGAAAGTGGCGGAATTATTTATGTTTGATTTTGAGATAAGTGGAATCCATTTGGATGAAGAAAAGGTAAATTTTTTATCTTTTTTTTATTTGCCACCTTGTTTTACTATAGATTAATTAGTATCTTTGTTTTAGGTTCAAATTATTTAATATTCTCATATTTATAATAAAATACCAAGTAAATCTTTAATCTATGAAAATTTTCTGAACCTTTCACTAGAATTTATGAACTTCTATAGGATTACACATATATTAATCTTATTTAAATAGCTGTCCCACAGGCAATCCTTAGAGGAATTATGGGAATTAAAGGAATTTTTAAGACTTTTTTTGTGTTGTTAGTGATAGTAACATAGAAATATAATAGTGACAGACTCCTGGCCAAGGTTAGAATGTATGTAAGGAGAATGAGTAAAGAATGTTTTTTTACCTGGAATTAAAAAAAAATAATCAAGATGGCTTTCATATAGAAAGAAAGGGGCAAGAAAGAAAGTATGTTTCTACTGTACTAAAAACCATTGGGATAGCTAAAATAAAATACTATTAGCAGTAGAGATGCTCATGAATTCATAGGATACTGCTTCTAAGAAAGGCAGTAAAATCCAAGACTTTGTTACATAAGTGTACCCAATAAGGAAATATCAATAGCAAGTTGAACTAGAGATCCTAATCCAAGGAGACAAATTTGCTGATATTAGGTATTTCTGAGACTTAGTAGGAAAGGACACATAACTGGAATATGACTTTGGAAGAATATATTTTATTCAGAAGAAACAGATTAGGTAAAAGGAAGGGACAGTCTGTAGTATAGCAGTATTAAATATGAAGAAGATCTACCCATTTGAGATATCTAATTACCAGAAGAGGAAAGTGTGGAGAACATTTTTAATATCTTCAAAGGGAGATACAAAAGGATAAAAATTGCTTGACATTATATTATATAGATCAACTAGATAGAAAGATGAAATAGGTAAGGCAAATCTGACACAGAGATAGGATAAAGAAATGATGCAAAATTTCCTAGAATACTCTGTCCAGAACAGAGCATGAAATGATTTCTTGGTTTGCCTATATGATTATTTCATTCTTGAACAAGTGAAGGAAATCACCAGAGGAACTTTGTTTAGGGCTTGGAGGAACTGGTTGCTGGACACCTTGGGAAGAAGTGACTTCTTTACTGTAGATTGTATGACAGAGATGAGGAAAACTGGGGTTAACTTGATTATGTTCCCTAAATTTTAGGAGAAGAGATGCTTCAAACATTTAGAAAAGGGCTAAGTAGGATCCTATTGCTTTAAAAAAAATTTTAAAAAATGAAAGATCCTGGAAAGATGGGGAAACTTTCAAGAATAGAATTCTGAAGACAGTTACTCTTCTTCCCTAAATTGCTGTACCCCCAAATTCACCTGTTGGTTAGAAATGATCTTTTGGAAATTAAGGTTGGTAGTTGGATAACTGACAAAATCCATTGCTAAGACTGTTCTCATGTACACATAAATAAGTATGATAGAGCATATGCTCATGATAGGGCCAAGGAGTGATCCAGACATTGTATTCTAGGAAAATTTGTGGGAGAGATCACTTTGTATTTTACAAATGAATAAACTGAGGCACAATGTGGTTACATATGCCCAGAATCCTAGGATATCATTGGAATTAAGAAAAGAATGAATTATAGTTGACTTATAGTTTTAATTTTTTTTTTTGTCATACCATGACTTTTAAGGTGCAAAATTCTGGATAGATTTGGTTTAATCATACTTTATTTTTTCCCCCTGCTAAAAATGAAGGAGAATTTTGAAATTATAGGGAAAAATGCTAATTTTTGTGTATGACTTATTTGTATTCCATTGATGACCATTAGATTGTGATCAGTTTTGTCATATTTTAAACAAAGTGTATAGACTGAAAGGTAGAAGTGTTGAAAGTATGGAATCAATGCAAAGGTTATTTTTATTGATGCTTTTTAATGTGAAGTTGGCATTTCCAATGAAGAATTATATTTTTATGTTTTTAATATAATATTGACATTAATTTTTATGTCATTCAAGGGATATTTGAATGTTACTAAGATTTTATTCTGAATGAAATTGATCAAATTTACATTAAATATAATTTTTCAATTTTTTTCTCTGTAGATTTTAGGGTTTTTTAAGATATATATTAAATTCTTTTGCTATTCCTGATATTAAATTTAGAAAGGAGTCCAACTGATACATAATGTTCATTTTTTTACAAAATTATTCTTGAGGAAGTTTTCAGTTTAAATTTACTTTGAATACTAAGAAGATACTTCTTTAACTATTATTGTCATCATCAACAATAAATAATTATTAAGTTCCTAACATATACAAAGTATTATGCTAGGTAATGGGAATTCTGAAACATAGTCATAGAAACCGGGCACCTACTAATCTGGTTTTCATTTTTGATTCTTTTCAGTAATATTGCTGGCCCCCTATATGTTCCTTCCCACAATCTTCATCTTTGAGACAGCTCTTCCTTGTAATGAAGGATACAGTTACTGATCATATCTAATGGCATAGTCTTATCATATAATCCTGTTGCACTCTCAGGAGAAATACGACCTAATTTCTTAGCAAATAACTTTCATTTCTATAGCCATTTGCATTTTACAATGTGCTTTTATATATATTATCTGAATAGCTCTTTAGACCATCTCTGTGAATTAGGCGGAGTGTTTATATTAATAATCCAGTTTTTTCAAATAAAAGTTATTTTTAAATAAGTGACTTGCTTAAGTGTTAACCTATTGTATAATTGTTGCTTGATAAATAGATGAATGAAAAACTGAACAAGTGAATAAGAAAGTATTTTAATCTCAACAAGGTCCTCACATTGGCACTGCAATCCTTTTACATATTCCTAATTGACTTACTACATAGTGACTTTTCCAAATCTTTTCATTTCCCATTAAGTCTCCAATAACTCTGCCTCCCCACCTCAGCTGAGAACCTTGCCACATATTTTCACTGAAAAACTTGGGACCAGTCACGAAGAACTTTCTCTTTTTTCCCTTTTTCTCATCTTACATCATTCAGATGTCATGCCAAGATGTTTTATTTCCTTCACCCCTACCTCTCAGGAGATGGTCTATCTATTTTCAATATAAATCCTACATACAAAATGATTCCATTCTTTTGGTGGTTTCATCAGCTTTCAAGGATTTAATTATCATTTGTAGATGGTTCTTAGATCTATATGTTCAGTCCTAACATCCCCACATCCAGCCTCATTTATCCAATTGTCTGTTGGATATCTTGAACTTCTTTGATTTAACATTTCCAAAATTGAATTCCTGTTACTTGGAGAATTCCTTCCAGAGTCACTATCATCCTTTCTCCCAGGCTTAACATCTTGGGGGGTCATCCTAGACTCTTCTCTCTCATCTCTTCCCTTTTATCCAGTCTTTTGCCAAGTGCTTTCTTATATGTCTCCTTCTCTTCTCTGATATTGCCACAACTTGTAGCACAGCCTGGAATAGGACCTCATATATGGAATATTTCAGGTGTCTTGTTTGTTCTCCATGCCTCAAGTCTCACTCAAGAGTACATCCTCCCATTCAGCTATCAAACTGATCTTCCAAAAGCTTTTGCCTGATTATATCAGACCACCTTAATCTTCCCTTGCTCCCAAATCAACAAACTCAGTGACTACCTGTCACCTCTAGAATCACAAATAAAATCCCCTGTCATTCAAAGCCATCTATAGTCTGCCCCCTTCTACCTTTCCAGTCTTCCTACACCTTACTCCTTTCCCATGTGTACTGTCATTCAGTGACATTGGCTTCTTTGTTTCTCACATAAGACCCTCCAACTCTAGACTCCTGAGCATGACTGTTTCCTTTGACTGGAATTCTCTCCCTTTTTATCTCTCTCTCTCTCTCTCTCTCTCTCTCTCTTTCTCTCTCTCTCTCTCTTTCTCTCTCTCTCTCTCTCTCTCTCTCTCCGATTTCCCTTCCTTCATTCAAATCTTAGCTAAAATCCCTTTCCACTGAAAGCCTGTTCCACTCTTCTTAATGCTAATAGTGCCTTCCCCTCTGATATGTCTCTAAGTTGTCCTTTATATATCTTGTTTATGCAAAGGTTTTTTCCCGTGATGCCTCCCCAACATTAGATTGTGAGCTCTTTGAGAGCAGGGACTTTATTTATTTTGGTCTTTCTTTTTATCCCAGAGCTTAGTAGTTTCTGGCACATATAAGTGCATAATTAATTATTATTCACTGACTGCGTTCCAAACACTGTGAAATGCTATTATCCAAGTGAGATAGGTTGTGTCCTCAAGGAACTTAACATTCTAATAGTGGATGAAAGGGAAATGATGGCCAAGGAGGAGTATTTTATTTGGCAAGTCCCAGGAAGTAAATTCATTGGAGGTTAGACCAGATGAGACTGTTTCCAATAGCAATTGCCAGTATTGATTTTTGTTATATTTCTAAAGCTAGAAAGTACTAGTAAATAGGCACTATATCAGGGTGGCTGGCAAGAAGATTGATAGAGTTCAAAGTCAAGGTTTTTTTCCATGAAGACTTTGCCATTCCATTGAGATACCAACTAATAATAATAATAAATCAATTGTGGAAAAGAATTAGAAGCATTTTCAACCATTTCCTCTGTTTATTGTTTTTTGAGAGATTTCATCTAAATACTTTTTCTATACATTCAATATTTTCTATAATTTTTCCTTAAAATATTTGAATTTTTTTTTCTGAACCAGAAAATGATCTAAGAAATACTATATTGAAGAAGTCCATCTAGCATAGTATTTTATCTCTTAAGAGTGTTATTGGGGCAGTTTTTTTAAAAAGATGTTAATTTTAGTTGTCTTGCATAGTGTAATCTTCAGAAATTAGGGATATAACTCAAGTAGTAGAAATTTTGATTTTATGCAAGTGTTAAAATGAAATCATTGTAAAAATTTAAGAATAATCTTTTGTTCTTGTTAGAAACTAAGAAGATATTTAAATTATGATTAATGTAATCCATAAAAGGCCTTATTTTGATCTACCATCTTTACTGGATATCTTTAGAATACTGATTATAAATGTCTGAAATTTAATGGAATTAAATTGTCTTTTATTTCTCCCATATATAGCGTAAAAGAGCAGTGGACCTTAATGTTAAGATCTTGGATTTGAGCAGTGCTTTTATTATGCAAAGCCACTTTCCCAATAAAATTGAAAAGCGCCTCTTGCCTGAGCATATCCTAAATAACTTTGTACATGATGGAGATCATGCACTAGTTAGTAATTTACATGCAGAGTCTTCAGATGATTTGGTATGTATTTTAAAATCACATTTAAATTTTAAAGTTGTTTTAGTCTTGGTTGTCTGTATTGTTTTTAAGATAATTGAGCAGGGCTATAGGAACATTTTAAAAAACTGTTAGTAAGGCTAATAATAGAAATAGTCACTAATTCTTACAAAAACTAATTAAATGAAAATTACTTTCTTCTTGGGAAGCATTTATAATTGATGGTGCTCATAATATTCTCTGAGGTTTACTAAATATAAAGTACCCTTGTTTTACTTCTAATCTAAACTATCCCTAAAATGAATTTTTTTCCAAAGGAGAAAAATACAAAAATAATTTTTGAAGGATGGTCAAACAATATGATAAAGCACTCATTTAGGGGAAAAAATATTTTTTTCTAAAGTAAAATTGAAAGGCTTTTGTAGTGAAAAACATTAGTCTTCATGAAAAGTTAAAAGAAATTAGGGAAAGTGGGACTTTAGAATTAAAAAAAATACAGAAATTTGGTATTTGATGTCTAAGGTGAATCATTCTCAATTAGTTTCCCCACCTCTGCCTTTTTTTCTCTCGCTTAACTTCTAGGATATTTTCTTCCTTAACTTCAGTTTGGAAGCTCAAATCTTTTATGAAATCCTCCCCTCTCCCATCCCCTCCTCTGTCTTTTGTTCTTCTCTGTGAAACTGAACTTTCAAATCAATTTCTGTGACTGTGAACTCTGGACTCTGGACATGAGTCTGTAGCTGTGAGCTCCAGACTGAACCCCGAAACAGAGCAGCTGAGAAAGTGAATTGTCAGTAGGGTGGGGTTGGGGAGCATGACAAGGAGGGTGACTTCTCCTGTATGGAAGAACCCCCTTTTACAGTCTCCTTCAGCAGGGAGGGAGTGAAAAGAGATGAACTTTGCACTGAGATTCCATCTTAACCTCTGAGGAACTGGGCTAGAGATGATGCAGGTATCTTAGAGAAAGCATGGGGTTCAGTAGGAATCTACTTCTTTGCCTTACATCTCCTTGTTCCTTCACACCTAGCCACAGGCACCATCTCTGGCAACTAGTAGAGTAACTGTTACATCTAGAGAGACCATGTAGTTGGAGCTATATCAAACTAAGAGCACAAATACAGACCATGCTCAGAGTTTATATCAGTCAGATTTGAGTACCAGTGTAATAATAGCCCATTCGTATGCCACCAGATTATTATCATAAATAATATTTACTTTGGTATAATCTATTTGTGGCATGTAGTTAAATTGGAATTATAAAGTCAAATGGGAAGCCTAGAGCTTTAAAGTATTAGGTAAATTCATTTTTGATTTTAATATAAGTACTGGAGCCCTGTCTAGGAAATGTTATCATTCTATCTTAAACTTTTTCAAGGCACTAAAACACTTCTATACTTATTTAAAATCCTATTTAGAGGTGAAATTTCTTTTAAAGTTCAGATGAGAAAGTTGTTTTATAGTAGTTTGCTCTTCCTTATTTTCCATTCCTTGAAGATTGTAGCATAACTTGGCTCATTATGCAGTGTGTGACCTCATATACTTGTTAGTCAATTTATACTCCTTTTTGGTAAGGATATGATTATATCTGTCATCAAGTGCAAACATAATATGATGACATTTCTTCTCTTTTTATGTTTAACTAAAACTCTATGTAATGGAGTTGATATTAATTATTCTTTACTCTTTGAATTTAGGCACGAGAAGTGGCTTACAAGGTTTTTCTTTACCCCAATCCTGACCAGCTGAACTGTTTAGATGAATTACTTAGCAGTAGAGATCAACTGGCAAAATTAGTAGGCTATTCCACATTTGCAAATAGAGCTCTTCAAGGAACAATAGCTAAAAGCCCAGGTGAGAAGTATATTCATCTTAAGTTTCTGTGTGTGTGTGTGTGTGTGTATGTGTGTGTGTGTATATAATATGTGTGTGTGTGCGCACGTGTGTGTGTACAATATATGTGTGTGCATGCATGTGCATTTGCACATTTGTATTTCACACTCTAAATAGAAAATTGGTATGTATAAAATTGATTCAGTTACGCATACAAAATTCTGTCCTAATGCCAAAGACAAAGAAACTCAAGGACTTTTTGCTTACTCTTAAATTCCAGCCCTTTTTTCAGTGTCCCATTTATCTTGGATAAAAGATAGCAAAGAGGGAACAATTTAAAATCATATTTTAATATTACCAGGGTATACCTGGCATATTACCAGGGTAAAAAAGGATAAAATCTTTCTGATGGTAACATATTTTTGCCAAGGCAATACACATACAAAACCATTGCAAAAGTTTTTAAATTCATGTTCAATATTAAAGGATTCCTATAAGGGTATTCAATTCAGTTGTATAGAAGTGAAGACTATAATTGCCTATGTTTTGAGTACTTAAGGGCATATCAGATGTTAATCTTGAATTTTCTTGCTTGTCCTATTTATTTGCATGTTGTCCCTTCCACTAGCCTCTAAGTTCCTTGAGGTCTGTTTTTATGGGTTTTTCCCTTTCTTTCTTTTCCTAGTACTTGGCACAATTCTGTAATTGCATATTGATTATTATTTTCCTGTTTAGGTTTTTGCTTTGTTATTCATAGGGAAACCCTATGGTTTTCAAAGAGGTTGTTCACATTGTTGTGCATAAGTCAACTTTTAGCTCCAGGAAGTCATCATTTTCTTTAAAGTTCGCCTGTAGCATATATTAAACATTTCCCTATTGTCAGTGAAATTATAATAATAGCTGACATATATGTAACATCATTTGAGTCCCACAACTAACTTATTAAATATAAACTACATGTCATTATCCTCATTTTGCAAAATGAGGAGGCAAAATAGGACAGAGCATTGACCTTGGATTCAGGAGGAAGGGAGTTTGAATCCAGCCTCAGATACTTGCCACTTATGAGCTGTGTGACCTTGGGTAAGTCACTTAACCCTGATTGCTCTGCATCCAGGGCCATCTCTGGACCCAGCTGGCTCTAGAAGAGAAAGTGAGACTGGTGACTTAGTACAGCATCCCCCTCACTCAAAATCCAATTCATGTCCTTGTCATGGCAACAGTCTCCCTGATATTATGGTCTTTTTTTGAAAATGAAGGACAAACATTAACATTCCTTAAGAATATGAAGTGGAAATAATAATAGATTCAAGTGTATAGATCTGATATATAGAGTACCTGAAGAATTGTGAAAAGAAACTGGCAATATTGTACCAGTGGCAGCAACAAAAAGCATCCCAAAGAAAAAGAAGAGGCTTTAAAAATAGTTGGGGGAAAAAAAAGAAAAAGGGAAACAGAGAGAAAGATATTAACTAATTGAATGCAGAATTCCAGAGAATAGCAAAGATTGATAGAAGGCTATGTTAAATGAGTACTGCCCCCCCCCCAAAAAAAAACAAAAACAGTAGAATGAGAAAAACAAGATCTTATCAGGAAAATTAGAGATCTCCTGGAAAGATTTCATTCAAAAATGGGCATGAAAGAAAAATTGATAGGGTCTTAAAAGTAGAAGAGATCAAAAGAGGTGGCAAGGCTACCTAGGTAACAGAGGTCTTAACATCACTGATTAACATCATTCATCATGTGGTTACTTATCTAGAACCAAACATCTAGGAGAATGAAGTGATGTGGACCTTATGAAGTTTTGCTAATAATAAGGGGGGGGTAGAAGTGATGGAATTCATCTGAACTATTAAAAAATCCTAAAAGATAATTCTGTTAAAACATAAAATATTCAATACATCAGCCATTCATTTTACTATACTGTTATTTTTTGTTCCTGGAGCATCATCTTAATCTGTAGAAATTCATGTTAATATATAACTATGTATAATTGCAATCAGAACTATGTCTATTCTTTTTTTGTTGTTTTCCAGAGATTGTAACACAGTTCCTTGAAAAATTGTCTGAGAAGCTTTTTGAGAGGTTAGTTTTTACTTCACTTTGCAAAGTGCATGTGCTCTTATAAAATATTTAATTTATAACAAAAGAAAAGACTTGAATTATCTCCATGAAGTTCTAGAATTATCATCAAAGCAAATGTGTGGGAGAGCATGATTGCCCTTCTGCAAACTAAAACTTAGAAATGTTCTCAAGTTCATATATATATATATATATATATATAGATAGATAGATAGATAGATAGATAGATATAGATATATATATAGAGATAGATAGATAGATATAGATATATATATATAGAGATAGATATATAGATATAGATATATAATCATGAATTGGCATAAATGTTACTTGGAGTTTTGTTTTTGGTTACTTTGCACAATGTACATAATAGGTGCTCAGAAAATAATTGGCATATGTAAACTTAGTTTTAGTCTATATTCCCTTGTTTGTTTACTGTTTATTTTGTACAGAAGAAGTTCTTTTTATTTGTATTAAATCACAGGATCATAGATTCTAAGCTACAAAGGATAGTATTGCCTAAGCCTTCTTATTCATATAGGCTGAATAGCCACAATCTTTTTAACATTGTGTGCACATATGATACCTACCTTATCCCTTTGATCATGTTAGTTATCCTTTATGGGACTCTAATAAGTCTCTCATATCCTTTCTTTGGGTATATTATGGTTTTGTCAAGGAGAAAGATAATGTTTTTGGTTTTATTTTTAATGATATTCAGCATTTTACTTTCCTTTTTTGGTGAGAGCAATACCTTAAATCAAGTTCTTTGTGACTTCTAAGTCCCTGTAGTGAATTATGAGAGTTTAGAGCCTCTTATCTTAAAATTTATATAATTTTTCCTGAAATAGTAATATTACCTTATTGTATTAATTTTGCTTTCCTTTAAAAACTTTTTCATTACCAATCAAGTATTTTTCTTACAATCACTGCCTTTTTAATAGACATTTTGCAATTTTTAGTTACATTTAAGAGAATCATTTATAATTTTTATGGGACTTAGAAATCCAAAAAATATTGAAAATTCTTAACCATTGCACATTTAGGATTCTTTTGGTGACTGAATAGGAAAAAATCATGGCTTAATTTCTAAATTTTTGTCATAGCATTTGAATTTCACCAGTTAAAATTTATTTTTAAAATGTCCTTGATCTCTTGGCCTTTTTTAGGTAGAGCAAAAAAGAATACTATAAAGATGACTTATCAGTGGTTTCATATTTCTGTAGTTCTTATTTTAACCTTTGTACTTTAATACAGGATTTTTAGGGAATGAGGAATAGCAGAGAATGGGAAAGAATTTGCATGGATATTTTAATTTGTAATGAGTTCAGTTTTGGGAGTATTTGAAAGAAATTGCTACAGGGTAGTTTTCTTGGTCAAACAGTTATTTAAATCTTATCCAAGAAATTACTAATGATAGAACTGCTTTACAGAACTATAAAAGATTTTGAGATGATGAAAGAAATGAAAATGAAACTAAATCCTCAAAATTCGGTAAGTTTTTTTTACAATTGTATTATTATAAGTTAGTCATCATATTACAATTTATTACAATTATTGACGAGAATGGAAAGTGCCAATCAGCATATGTGATCTGATAGGATTTGTGTTTGGTAATTATTAAAGTTCCTAAAGTAATATGACCTAGGTGCCCCTATCTGTAGTATTTACAAAATCTATTTTTATTCTTGTCTTTTATTTTTATATATTTTTATAAAATATATTTATGGTTTTTATTTTTGCAGCTTTTACAAAATTTTGTTTTGTTCTTTATTTTTTAAATTAATTTTTATTAAAGATATTATTTGAGTTTTACAATTTTCCCCCCAGTCTTACTTCCCTCCCCCCACTTCCCCCACGGAAAGTAATTTGTCAGTTTTTACTTTGTTTCCATGTTGTACCTTGATCCAAATTGGATGTGATGAGAGAGAAATCATATCCTTAGAGATCAGACAATAAGATATCTGTGTTTTTCCAAATTTCATGGGATAGTCCTTGAACTTTGTTCAAACTCCACAGCTCCTTATCTGGATACAGATGGCACTCTGCTTTGCAGGCAGCCCAAAATTGCTTCCGATTGTTGCACTGATGGAATGAGCAAGTCCTTCAAGGTTGAACATCACTCCCATGTTGCTGTTAGGGTATACAGTGTTTTTCTGGTTCTGCTCATCTTGTTCAGCATCAGTTCATGCAAATCCCTCCAGGCTTCCCTGAAATTCCATCCCTCCTGGTTTCTAATAGAATAATAGTGTTCCATGACATACATATACCACAGTTTGCTAAGCCATTCCCCAGTTCAAGGACATTTACTTGATTTCCAATTCTTTGCCACCACAAACAGGGCTGCTATAAATATTTTTGTACAAGTAATGTTTTTACCCTTTATCATCATCTCTTCAGGATATAGACCCAGTAGTGGTATTGCTGGGTCAAAGGGTATGCACATTTTTGTTGCCCTTTGGGCATAGTTCCAAATAGCTCTCCAGAAGGGTTGGATGAATTCACAGCTCCACCAACAGTGTAATAGTGTCCCAGATTTCCCACAACCCTTCCAACAGTGATCATCATCCTTTCTGGTCATATTGGCCAATCTGAGAGGTGTATTCTTTATTTTTTTTGTAAAATACTTGTAAGTGAGTCTATATAAGCCATGAATTTGCTTTGGTAGATTAGCTTCCATATATTTTCCTCCTTGTGGAATTGGAATTACACAGAAATCTTGCTCTTGGGAATGGGACATGCATTCAGTTCAAAGGTTACCTATCCAGTAATGGGTTTTTTCCTTTTGAAAACTTTTCACCTTAGTTCACTCAGAAAATGAATATATTCAAACACATTTATTTGCCCCTGTAAGTCACTATTTGTAAGAGATGTATAGCTTCTTCTGAATTTTTTTCTCAAATAGGTACTTCCAGTACCTGAAACTAATGATCTGTTTCAAGTCTGTCCCCTGGTAGACCTGCCTGAGTTTTCTTCAAACAGGGAGGAATATGAATTACATGAGTGTTATTGAGATAAAACCATGATGTCCCTTTTTCCACATTCTGATTCCATTGTATCTATAACACTTTGAGGAAAATTGAATTACTTTTAAATATATTTTTTCTTTAGCTATTTAAAAAGATTGATAAGAATGACAATGATATTAAAATGAATAGATTGAGTTTCAGTATTATCCCCTTTATCAGTTTCCTAAGTTTAATCAGGTAATCAATTGAGAAACATTTATAAAGAGTGTTTTAAATGACAGCAACACAAATACAAAATTAACCTGTTCCTAAGTAATCAAAGGGCTAACTGGGAACTTACAAAATGATTGCAAGGGAAGTTCTGGTTGGGAGGTATTACTTCCTGGCAGGGGGAGGTGGGGGGAGGATTGGGCAAGGTTTCCTGGAAGAGAAGTTGCTCTAGCAGAGTTTTGAATGAATCAAAGGATTCCAGGAGGCAAAAATAAAATGGAAGCACCCTTCAGGCAAAAGCAGGGGTTGCAGGAGAGAAACAGTAAGGAGCAAGGTGAGGATTACAATTTAAGTTTTCAAATATAGATTGGGGGCAAATACTGAGAGGCTTTAAGATCTAAACAGATAAAGTTAGAATTAGTCGCAGAGATGATAGCGAGGTTTGGAATTGATGAGTAGGGGGAATGACATGATTAGACTTGTATTATCTATGAATATCTCTGGCATCTTTGTGGGTGATGGATGGAAGTGTAGAGGCAGGCACAACCAAATTAGAGTGTATGCACCAGGATGGTTGATGTGTGAATAATGAGAAGACCAAGTGTAGGTGAAAAATATTGTAATGTAAAAATGACAAGATTTAATTATTGCTGGTATTTATCTGACACTTTGAAGCTTGGAAAGCTTCAAATATTGCCTACTTACAAATATTACCTAATTTTTAATCTTCACAATAACTGAAAAATGGGTACTATTATTATCCCCATTTTACAGATAAGGAAAGTGAGGCAGAAGTCAAGTCCTTTGCCCAGAGTTGTGCAGATAAATATGGGCCTGAGGTCTTCTGAGTCTACTGCACACTATGACCTAAGTCATATTTGGCAATTGATTGAATATATGGGATAAAAGATAATGCCAAGAATGCAAACTTAGGTAATTGAATGCTCTTACCTTTAATAGAAGTAGAGATGCTAAGAAGTGGGGGTTCTCTCCTAAGTTTAGGGAAAAGGTAATGAGTTAAGTTATTGAAGATACAAATGATAAAGGTATTGATTTTCCCACAATATTGAAAAGTTGAATTCTTCTATTGTAGACATTGATGCCTTGGGATCATCCTTATTACAGTGGTGCCATTCGTGCAGAGCGGTAAGTTTAGAAATTATAGCAAATCGTGTAATGGAATGAATACCACTTATTGTTCAGTCATTATCTCTCTAGCAGAGCAAAGTTGTTTGACATGGTGATTTGATCTTTCATTGTTTTATGACGAAAATATTTTATATACCTTAAAACACAACATAAATGTGAGTTATTGTAATTTATTGACATGTCTCAAGGTTCTACAATAGAAATTGATATTTTATGTTATCTGTCAGGACAGATGATGTTTATATTTTCCTCCACATCCTCCACATGGGGTGTTCTCAGTGTTTCTGTAGGTCCCTTGACAATCTGTAAATAGGCTTATTATCATTTGATCTACCTAGGGGTTATCTTCCACTCTTACTACATGACCTCTCATACATGTCTCTGATGTTGTCTTTTAAGCTACCTCATTGGTGCAGGCCTTTTTGGTAATATCCCAGTTTATTCCTGTCTACCATACTCCTCTCTGTTATCCTTTTTTGCATGATCCACACTTGTTCTATCACTTCCTGCTATATGGTCTCACTAGAATTGAATTGGTGTTTTAAAAAAAAAAGGCTTCAAAAATGAAATATTTTGGGACAGCTAGGTGGTGCAGTAGATAGAGCACCGGCCCTGGAGTCAGGAGTATCTGGGTTCAAATCCAGCCTCAGAGACACTTAATAATTACCTAACTGTGTGACCTTGGGCAAGCCACTTACCCCCATTGCCTTGCAAAGAACTTTAAAAAAAAAAAAGAAATATTTTTAGCTTTTATGCCAGACAGCACAAGACTTATCTTCCTTTGTTTCCAGGAGATACTTGGCATCATTTATTTATTTGTTTGTTTGTTTATTAAAGAAAGATTTTATTTATTTTGAGTTTTACAATTTTTTCCCTATTTTTGCTTCTCTCCCCCCACCCCCACCCCCACAGAAGGCATTCTGCCAGTGTTTACATTAGTTCCTTGTTATATATTGATCTCAGTTGAATGTGATGACAGAGAAATCATATCCTTAAGGAAGAAAAATAAAGTATGAGATGGTAAAATTACATAATATAATGCTTTTTTTTTTCTAATTTGACAGTAATGGTCTTTGGTCTTCGTTCAACGTACATACTTCTTTCTCTGGATACAGATTGTATTCTCCACTGCAGATTGCTCAAAATTGTCCCTGGTTGTTGCACTGATGGAATGAGCAAGTCCATCAGGGTTGATCATCACCCACATGTTGCAGTTAGGGTATACAATGTTTTTCTGGTTCTGCTTATCTTGCTCAGCATCAGTTCATGCAAATCTTTACAGGCTTCCCTGAATTCCCATCCCTCCTGATTTCTAATAGAAAAATAGTGTTCTGTGACATACATATGCCACAGTTTGTTAAGCCATTCCCCAATTGAATGACATTCACGTAATTTCCAATTTTTTGCCACCACAAACAGGGCTGCTATAAATATTTTTGTATAAGTGATGTTTTTACTCTTTTTTTATTATCTTTTCAGGGTATAGACCCAGTATTGGTATTGTTGGGTCAAAAGGTATGCACATTTTTGTTGCCCTTGGGCATATTCCCAAATTTCTCTCCAGAAATGTTGGTTGAGTTCACAGCTCCACCCACAATGTATTAGTGTCCCAGATTTCCCACATCCCTTTCAATATTGACCATTGTCCTTTTTGGTCATATTGGCCAGTCTGAGAGATGTGAGGTGGTATCTCAGAGATGATTTAATTTGCATTTCTCTAATAAGTAATGATTTGGAGCAATTTTTCATATGACTATGGATTGTTTTGATTTCCTCAGTTGTAAATTGCCTTTGCATATACTTTGACCATTTGTCAATTGGGGAATGGCTTGGTTTTTTTTGAAAATTTGACTCAGTTCTCTGTTTATTTTAGAAATGAGTCCTTTTTCAGAAATACTAGTTGCAAAAATTGTTTCCCAATTTACTACATTTCTTTTGATCTTGTTACAGTGGCTTTGTCAGTGCAAAAGCTTTTTAATTTAATGTACCCAAAATTATCTAGTTTGTTTTGAATGGTGTTCTCCATCTCTTCCTTGGTCATAAACTGTTTCCCTTTCCATAGATCTGACAGGTAAACTACTTGATTTTCTAAGTTTGCTTATAATATTGTTTTTTATGTCTAAATCCTGTATCCATTTGGATCTTATCTTGGTATAGGGTGTGAGGTGTTGGTCTAATCTAAGTTTCTTCCATACTAACTTCCAATTTTCCCAAACAGTTTTTATTGAAGAGAGAGTTTTTATAGCAATAGCTGGATTCTTTGAGTATCAAACAGCAAATTACCATAATCATTTCCTGCTATTGCACCTAGTCTATTCCACTGATCCATGACTCTATTTCTTAGCCAATACCAGACAGTTTTGAAGACCGATGATTTATATTATAATTTTAGATCTGGTATGGCTAAGCCACCTTTTTTTTGCACTGTTTTTCATTGAATCCCTGGAAATTCCTGACTTCTTATTTCTCCATATAAATTTACTTACAACTTTTTCTAACTCATTAAAGTAATTTTTTGGAATTTTGATTGGTAGGGTGCTAAACAAGTAGTTTAGTTTTGGTAGAATTGTCATTTTTATTATATTAGCTCAACCTATCCATGAACAGGTGATGTTTGCCCAGGTATTTAAATCTGATTTTATTTGCATGATACGAGTTTTGTAATTGTTTTCAAAAAGCTTTTGAGTCTGCCTTGTCAGGTAGACTCCCAGGTATTTTATTTTTGTCTGAGGTTACTTTTGAATGGGATTTCTCTTTCTACTTCTTTCTGCTGTATCTTGCTAGTCATATATAGAAATGTTCAGGATTTATCACAGTTTATTTTTGATCCTGCTACTTTGCTAAATTTGCTAATTATTTCTAGTAGTTTTTAGATGACTTTTTGGGATTCTCTAGGTATACCATCATGTCATCTGCAAAGAGGGAGAGTTTTGTCTCCTCCTTCCCTATTCTAATTCCTTCAATTTCTTTTTCTTATTGCTGAGGCTAAAATTTCTAATACAATATATATATATTTTTTAGGGTTTGGTTTTTTTTTTTTTTGCAAGGCAGTGGGGTTAAGTGGCTTGCCCAAGGCCCACAGCTAGGAAATTATTAAGTGGCTGAGGCAGGATTTGAACTCAGGTACTCCTGACTCCAGGGCCAGTGCTCTATTCACTGTGCCACCTAGCCGCTCCTTTTTCTAATAGAATATTGAATAGTAGTGGTGATAATGGGCATCCTTGTTTTATTCCTGATTTTATTGGGAATGCCTCAAGCCTATCCCCATTGCATATAATGCTTGTTGATGGTTTTAGATAGATACTGCTTATTATTCTAAGGAACAAACCATTTATTCCTACACTCTAGTGTTTTTAGTAGGAATGAGTGCTATATTTTGTCAAAAACTTTTTCAGTATCTATTGATATGATCATATGATTAGATATGTTAATTGATATAATTAATTATACTAACAGTTTTCCTAATATTGAACCAACCCTGCATTCCTGGGATAAATCCTACTTGATCTAGTTATAACTTGATAACTTGTAATCATTGTGCTAAGATTTTATTTTAAAATTTTGCATCCATATTCATCAGGGAGATAGGTCTATAATTTTCTTCGTTTTAACTCTTCCTGGTTTAGGTATCATCACCATATTGGTGTCATAGAAAGAGTTCGGCAGAGTTCCATCTTCACCTATTTTTCCAAAGAGTTTATATAGAATTGGAACCAATTGTTCTTTAAATGTTTGATAGAATTCACTTGTGAATCCATTTGGCCCTGGAGATTTTTTTCTTATGAAGTTCAATAATGGCTTCTTGAATTTCTTTTTCTGACATAGGGTTATTTAGGTTTTTTAATTTCCTCTTCATTTAATCTGGGCAACTCATATTTTTGTATATATTTGTCCATTTCACTTAGATTGTCAAATTTATTGGCATAGAGTTGGGCAAAATGATTCTGAATTATTACTTTAATTTATTCCTCATTGGTGGTGAGTTTACCTTTTTCATTTATGATACTAGCAGTTTGGTTTTATTTATTAATTAGTTCAATGGTTTTCTTGCTTTTGATTTTATTAATTTCTCCTTTAGTTTTTAGAATTTCTAATTTGGTATTTAATTGGGGATTTTTAATTTGTTCTTTCTCTAATTTTTTTAGTTAAATATTTGGTCCAACGTGTTAATTTTCTCTTGAGTTTCTTTTCCCAATTTTTAAACTCCTTCCTGATTTCTTCAAGGAAGTCTTTCTGGGTTGGAGACCAGTTCATATTCTTAGCAGTGCTAGATCTCTCTGGGTTAGGATCTGTCTCTTCTAAGTATTTCTCCATGGGTCCCCCTTTTCTCTGATCTTTTTTTCATCTTGTGTTGGGGGGGGTGGGGAGCTGGCTCTCAGAGGTTTGCTTTTGAGGATCCTAGAGGCTTTCTTCACTTGGTTTAGTAATTCCAAGAGCCAGCCAGTAGGGGGTGCTGGTTGCTTTCTCTGGAGTGAGGTCCTCAGCAGCAGGGTGTGAGTTGATCTTGAAAAATGGCCTGGGCCCTGAGGGGGTGGGGGTGGGGGCATTGCTTATTGTTTGTTCTAGGCAAAGGACTCCTGAAAGTATGGAGCTCAGGTCTCTGGCCCAGCTGGTTGTTCTCCAGGCTTGCTCTGAGACTCTGTGCTGGAACTCACCCTCCCGTAGCTCTTCCTCCCCTGGCCAAAGACTCTACTAAAGCTGGATCTTGCACCTGCCACTCACCAAAGTCTCCATGGCTGAGGCCGACCCTCTGGCCTCCCCCAGCTGCCATCCCCAGCACTGATCCTCTGCTCTCATCTCCCAGTTCACCCATGGTCCCCTGAGTTAGACCTTCTTGGTGGGTGTTCTCCTAGCTTCTCTTTCTGGATTTTGTTGATCTAGTTTCTATTAAGAGCTTTCTCATGTTATTTCTGAGGGGAAAGAGAGAGCACCTATCAGTGTCTGTCTTCTCTCTGCCATCTTGGCCGGAAGTGCAAAGGAAACTCTTCACGTGGCATCATTTAAAGTGCTATAAAATTTTCCAGAGGCAATCCAGACAGTTTTCTTCCTACCCAATTTTGAACTCAGTTTTTCATTATTTATTTTCATTGCCTATCCAAGATAAATATTTTAGTGAAGTAGATAATGCAGTATTTGGGTATTTCTGTCTCCCAATTCTGGGTATAGCCTTTCATTGTCTTTCTTCAAACCCAATCCTCCCACAACCTCTCCAACATTGATCATTTTCCCTTTTTGTCATCTTAGCCAATTTGATTGATAGGTATGATACTTCTGAATTGTTTTAATTTGCATTTCTCTAATCAATAATGATTTTTCATGATTTTATAGTTTTAATTTATTCATTTGAAAACTGTTTATTCATATCCTTTAACCATTTATCACTTGGGGAATGACTTGTAACTTTATAAATTTGATGTATTTCTTTATATTTTAGAAATGAGACTTTTATCAGAACTCCTGGTTGTGAAGATTGTTTTCCATCTTTCTGCTTTCCTTCTAATTTTGGCAGCATTGATTTTATTAGTGCAAAAACTTTTTTTAATATAGTCAAAATCATTCATTTCTCAGTTTATAATGTACTCACTATTTCTTGTTTGGATATAAATTTGACCCTTTTCCAAAGAGTTGAAAGACTATTTCCTTTTGATCTCTTTATTTATGATGTCACCCTTTATGTCTAAATCCTGTATCTAGTTTGACCTTATTTTGATATAGGGTTTGAGATGTGGGTCTGTGCCTAGTTTTTGCCATACTAATTTACAGTGTTCCCAACAATTTTTATCAGTTAATGAGTTCTTATCCCAAAAGCTAATATCTTTGAGTCTGTCAAACAATAGATTACTGTGATCATTTACTACTGTTTCTTCTGAATTTATCCTAATCCATTGATCTATTACTTTATTTTTTAACCAATACCAGGCAATTTTGATGACTGCTGCTTTATAGTATAGTTTTAGATCTAGTAGAGCTAGGCTACCTTCCTTTACATTTTTTTTCTAATCAGTTTCCTTGCTGTTCTTGCCCTTTTGTTGCTCCAGGTGAATTTTGTTCCTATTTTTAATCTAACTCAGTAAAATAGTTATTTGATAGCTTTATTGGTGTGCTCTAAAGAAGCAATTTAATTTGGGTAGAATAGTCATTTTTATATTAGCTCAACCTAACCATGAGCATTTGACATTTTTCCAATTATTTAAATCTGACTTTATTTGGGAGAAGAGTGCTTTATAATTGTGCTCAGATAAGATTCCCAGGTATTTAGTGTTGTCTACAGTTCTTTTATTTAGTTTTTTTTTTTTTTGCAAGACAATGGGGTTAAGTGACTTGCCCAATTACAGCTAGGTAACTATTAAATTAGTGAGACTGGATTTGAACTCAGGTACTCCTGACTCCAGGACTGGTGCTCTATTCACTGCACCACCTAGCTGCCCCCATCTACAATTATTTTAAATGGAATTTCTCTTTCTATCTCTTGTTCATGGACTTTGTTGTTCATATATATGGAAATGCTGATGATTTGGGGGGGTTTATTTCATATCCTGACACTTTGCTGGATTTATTAATTGTTTCAAAGAATTTTTTAGATGATTTTCTTGGGTTCTCTAGTTCTATCATTGTATCATCTTCAAAAAGTGAAAGTTGCTTCCTCATTGCCATTTCTGATTCCTTTAATTTCTTTTTCTTCTCTTATTGCAACTGCCAGCATTTCTAATATTATACTGAATAGTGATGGTGATAATGGGCATCCTTTTCACCCCTCATTTTATTGGACCTGCTCAGATTTTATTCCCATTAAGTAAAATATTTGTTGATGGTTTTAGTTACATACTACTTGTTATTTTAAGGAAAATTCCATTAATTCCTAAACTTTCTAGTATTTTTAATAGGAATGTATGTTGTATTTTATTAAAGGCTTTTTCAGTATCTATTGAGATAATCATATTATTTCTATTGGTTTTGCTACAGATACATTTAATAATATTGAGTGTTTTCCTAAAATGTCCATCTTTTTCCCTGGAAGAGAAGGCTCAGCTTTGCGGGATAGTGGATTCTTGACTGCATTCCAAGCTCCCTTGCTCTTTGGAATATCTCGTTTTCAGGTCCTTCCATCCCTTAATGTTGATGCAGCCAGGTCCTGTGTGATCCTTACTGTGGCTCCTTGATATTTAAATTGTTTCTTTCTGGCTGCTTGCAGGATTTTCTCTTTTATCTGATAGTTCTGGAATTTGGCCACAACATTCCTTGGTGTTTTCATTTTAGGATCTTTTTCTGGAGGGGATCGATGTATTCTTTCAATAACTACTTTGCCCTCTGGTTCCATGATATGAGGGCAATTTTCCATCACTGCATCCTATAATATTAAGTCCTGGCTTTTTTTTCTCTTCAGTGTGTTAAAGAAGTCCAATAATTTTCAGGTTGCCCCTTCTTGACCTATTCTTGAGGGTCAGTGGTTTTGCTGATGAGGTATTTTGCATTTTCTTCTATTTTTTTTCTATTTTTTTTTTATTTTGTTTGACAGGCTCTTGCTGTCTCATGAAGTCATTAGTTTCTGTAGACTCCATTCTTTTTTTTAGGTAGGAATTTTCTTCATTAACCTTTTGTAATTCCTTTTCCAGTTGGCCAGTTCTACTTTTGAAAGAGCTTTCCATTTGACCAATTGATGTTTTGAGAGAATTATTTTCTTTTTTGCATTTGCCTAATTGAAGATCTGAGAGATTTATTCTCAATTTGTTTTCTTGTTGCAAGGTATTGATCTTCTCTAGAGTTTCTTTTGCCAATTTTCCAATTGATTTTTAAACTCCTTCCTTATTTCTTGAAGGGAATCTTTCTATACTGGAGACCAGATCATATTCTCCTCAGAGGTTCTTGGTCTCTCTGAGTTAGAGCCTTTTCCTTCCAAGAATTTTTCTATGGATCCACCTTTCTGCTGACCCTTCTTCATTTTGCTAAGACCTTGAGTTGGGGAGGGGCTGGTTCACAGGAGTTTGGTGTTGGGATGGCTAGAGGCTTTACTCACTGAGTGTAATTTCTCTGGCTGGCCAGTAGGAGGTCCTGGTTGCTTTCTCTGACTTGTCTGTTACCTTGATTGAGGCCTTGTCCCTTAGCTTGAAGGGAGGGGTTGAAGCTATTGAATCCTTTTGCCTTCAATCAAAGGTGGTATTTACCCTGTGGTGAGGTCATTCCTCTCCCTATTGTCAGCTGGGCTGGTTCTTCTGCTCACACACCTGTGCCTGAGGCAGAAGTAGTCTGCAATTGTTTGCCCTGGGAAGGGGCCTCAGCTGCAAAGTTGCTTTGGACTCAGAGTTCCTCAGACCCAAGGAACCCAGGGTTGGTGTCCTCAGCTCTCCTGCACCAGAACTCTCCCCCCAGCCCTGTCAGCAAACTCCAGAGGGTCAGCGCCAACACTACTGGCTCTGCTCCCTAGTTGACTCAAGCCCCTGCCATCTAGCCCCACCACTGATCCAGCAGGTCTGTCTCTCGGGCCCTCAGACTCCCCTGCTCCAATTCAGCTACTAACTTGGCTGATTCGGGGCTGATCCTCCCTCTGCGCCCGGACTCACCCAAAGCTGCAGAAGACAAATCCTGAGGTAGATGTTCTTTGTCCAGGCTTTTCTTCTCTGGGTTTTGTGGGTTAGAGGTTTGTTTCATATGATAGATGGGGAAAGATCAGGAGACTTTAGAACTGTGCCTGTCTTCTCTCTGCCATCTTGGCCGGAAGTCTAAGTTAGATTTTTAAACCCAAGTGGGAATGTATTTTATTCCCTCCTGGGCTAAAATCTGTTGAATAGAATTCAGTCAGCATTCACATTCTCCATTCTTTCCCTCTGATATTAATCAGGTTTCAGTCACAATTTGATTATTTGATAGCTTGATAAGCGCCTACTGTTACCAAGCTATCAACATAGATTGTTTACTTGATTGCTTGATAAGCAGCACTGCCTCAAATTGCATCAAATTATAATTATAATTGTAATCATTTACTTTATCCCCCCTTTTCAAGTATCTTTCAAGTACACACAGTTCTCCTCAGGAGCCAAAGTATCATCCAAACCATATGATTTCTTGAAGTATTTGTGCCCCTCCCCCAGGCCTATTTCCTTTCACACTTCAGTTCTCCCCCCCCCCCCCCCCCCCACTTAACACCTTGTTAAGTGAAGCACAGGTTAAGTCAAGCTAGATCTAATTAACTGTAAGAATCTTAAAGATCTCTTAGTCCTGGGAGGCTCTGGAGGTCTCAACTGAGAACTTTACAAATGTCACTTGCAGAGATGTTGACTCAGTTGATGATGCCCTCATTAGACAAGGTGCTAAGCACAATAGAATTAAAGTGGGTTTGGGGTGGCTAGGTGGCTTAGTGGATAAAGCACCGGCCTTGGAGTCAGGAGTACCTGGGTTCAAATCCGGTCTGAGACACTTAATAATTGCCTAGCTGTGTGACCTTGGGCAAGCCACTTAACCCCATTTGCCTTGAAAAAACCTAAAAAAAAAAAAGAATTAAAGTGGGTCAAAGGATAATGAGACACTTAAGTTTAAAGTTTACACCCCTGCTTTTCTTCAGGGCTTTTTTCCTCAAACATAGTGATGTCATTGTGGACCTCTTCAATTGAAAGATAAGACCTAATTATACCCATATCCTACAGATTCATTTTCTTTAATTATATTCTACTCTCTAATTATCCTAAGAGAAGTAATGTTCTAAAGAATTAGAAGTGCTATATCTTCCCTTCTAGGATTGTATATACAATTTGAGTCTTGACCAAGACTTGTTTTTGTTTTTTCCTTCCCCCTTTCCTTTACCTTTTTTTATGCAACTCTTGTATATTTGGCAATTGAATTCTCTGTTCATTTCTGGTCTGGTCATTTCAAATTCTGGAAGTCCTTTATTTCATTGAACATCCATCTTTTTCCCTGATAGTATATGCTGAATTTTGCAGGATAGTGCATTCTGAATTATAATTCCAGGTCTTTTGCTCTCCAAAATATGCTATTCCAGGTCTTCTGATCCTTCAGTGTTGAGACAGATAGGTCCTGTGTGAGTGATTCTGTTTCCTTTATATTTGAATTGTTTTCTTTTTGCTTCTTGGAATATTCTTTCCTTTATTTGAGAGTTCTGGAATTTGGTTTTTACTGCCCTTGGAGTTTTTATCCTGGGGTCTCTTTCTGGTGAGGTTCTGTGTATTCTTTCAGTGGTTATATTGTTATCTTTTTCTAAGAGATTTGGACAGTTTTTCCTCATAGTTTCCTGCATGATTTTTCCAGGTTCTTTTCTTGATTCAGGCTTTCTGGTAGTCAGATGATTCGTATATTATCTTTTCTAGATTAATTTTCCAAGTTCCTAAAAGGTTTCCCCTAAAAGGTAATTTACATTTTCTTCAATTTTTACAGCCTTTTTATTTTGTTTGAAGGATTCTTGTAGCCTTATAGATTCATTGGTTTTTATTTGTTCAATTCAAGTTTTTAGGATTTTATTTTCTTTATCTTCTGTGTTTCCTTTTCTAGTTGATTTCTTTGGTCAATTTTTATAAATTTTCTTGCATGACTCATTTCTTTTTTCCATTTTTCTTCTCTCTTTTTTTTTGGTTTTTAAATGTTTTTTTAAGGTCTTATTTGAACTTTTGTATTTGAGTCCAATTTATAGACTCTTGATATTTTTCACTGCTTTCTTCAGACATTGCATTGCTGTCATCTTTGTAAAGTAGTTTTCTATATTGAGTGCTCTTTTAGCCTTTTTTGTTCAACTTTGCTGTTTTAGCTCTGCTCCTGGGGTACAGGGAGTATAGATTCTGTTTTGTTTTGTTTTGTTTTTTGCTTGGTCTGGTGTCTGATCCCTTTTTTGTTGGCCAAGATGTTATTTATGCAGTCCAGCCTTGCCTTTGTAGAGGTTTTTTTTTTTCTTTCCTCCTTTATGTCCAGATTTCTGACTTAATAGTGGTTTGTTTCCAACCCAGTCCTGTCTTTTACTCTGGTGTTGTCAGGGTTCAGACTTTGTTTGGGCCTGGAGTCTGCCCTGCTGGCTTGCTATCTAGCTGCCAGGACCTCTGTTATTGTTCAGCTGTCAGGACCTGGATTGTACTGTTGCTAAAAGCCCTCTGCTGATTTTCTTGCTCTCCTGCCTCTTTGGACTTCCACTTTCTCCCCAAAGAGACAGACCTTCACTGAAAATCCTCCATGATGTGTACAGTTGAAAACTTTGAATCTCCTTTTTCTCTTTTTGGGATCTGTAGTTTGAATGTCAGAGTAGAGGCTTCATTTAGGGAAAAGCTCCAGGAGCATAGTAGGTTCACACTGCCATTCTGCCCCAGAAATCCTCAACAGTTACTTTAAATGGAATTTCTCTTTCTATCTCTTGCTCTTGGGCTTTGTTGTTCATATGTAGAAATGCTGATTATTTATGTGGGCTTATTTTATATCCTGCTACTTTGCTTAATTTGTTAATTGTTTCAAGGAATTTTTTAGATGATTTTCTAGGGTTCTCTTTGTATACCATCATATCATCTCCAAAGAGTGAAAGCTTTGCTTCCTCATTGCCAGTTCTGATTCCTTCAATTTCTTTTTCTTCTCTTATTGCTAAAGCTAACATTTCTAACACTATTGAATAGTAGTGGTGATAATGGGCATCCTTGTTGTACCCCCTGATCTTATTGGAAATGCTCTGAATTTATCCCCATTACATATGGGTTTAGGTTTAGGAAAGTGTCTAGTGTTTTTTAACAGGAATGGATGTATTTTATCAAAGGCTTTTTCAGCATCTATTGAGATAATCATATGATTTGTCTTGGTTTTGCTATTGATCTGTTCAGTTACATTGATTGTTTTCCTAATATTGAACCATCCTTGCTTAATGGTATAAATCATACCTGATCATGGTGTATTTTCCTAGTAATAATAACTTTCTGTAATCTCGTTGCTAAAGTTTTATTCAAGATTTTTCATCAGTGTTCATTAGGGAAATTATTCTATAAATTTTTTGTCTGTTTTGCTTCTTCCTGATTTAGGTATCAGCACCATAATTGGTGCCTTAAAAGGAATTTGGCAGAACTCTTTCTCCTATTTGTTAAAGTAGTTTATGTAGGAAATTTTTAGGGAATTTACTGATTTCTTCAATTTCTTTTTCTGAAATAGGGTTAAGGATGTTATTTCCTCTTCTGATAATCTTGGCAGTTTGTATTTTTGTAAATATTCATCCATTTCATTCAGCTTTTCCAAATTATTGATATACAGTTTGGCAAAGTAGCTCCGAACTCTGATTTCCTCCTTGTTGGTGGTTAGTTCACCCTTTTCATTTTTGTGCCATGAGCTTAAGCGACTTTCCCAGGGTCACACAGCTAATTAATTGTCAGGTCCTCCTGACTCTGGGCTGAGCCTATCCTTTTCATTTTTGATGGTAATTTGGTTATCTTTTTTTTTTAAATCAGATTAACCAAAGGTAGCTCTATTTCATTGGCCTTTTCATAAAACCAACCCTTAGTTTTATTTATTAGATCAATGGTTTCTTGTTTTCAATTTTCTTATCTCTCCCTTGATTTTCAGAATTCCTAATTTGATATTTAATTTGTTCTTTTTCTAGATTTTTTAAGTGCATACCCAATTCATTGATCTCTTTATTCATATAATCATTTAGAGATAAAAAGTTGACCTTCAAGACTGCGTTGGCTGATATCCCATAAATTTTGATATAATGTCTATCATAATTTTCTTGGATATAATTGTTGTTTTTATGAGTTTTTTGTTTTACCCACTCATTTAAAATTAAGTTATTCAGTTTCCATTTAGTTTTTGGTTTATCTTTTCTTGACCCATGGTCTGAGAAGTATGCATTTATTATTTTTCCTTTTCTACATGTGATTATAAGGTTTTAATGCCCTAGTACATAGGCAGTTTTGATGTAGGTATCATGTACTGTTGAGAAAAAAGGTATATTATTTTTTATCCTCATTTTCTACACAGGTCTATCATATCTAAGTTTTCTAAGATTTCCTTCACCATCTTAACTTCTTGTTTATTTTGTGGTTAGAGTTATCTAGTTCTAGAAAAGGGAGGTTGAAGTCCCCATCACTAAAGTTTTGCTGTCTGTCTTTTTGTAATTCACTCAACTTTTCCTCTAGGAATTTGTATCCTAACCACTAGGTTCACATGTTTACCTATGGTGCCTTTTAAGAAGATGTAGTTTCCTTCCTTTTCCCTTTTAATGTGATTTGTTTTTGCTTTTACTTTATCTGAGATCAAGGATTGCTACCCCTGATTTATTTAACTTCAACTGAAGCATAATATATTTTGATCCATCCTTTTACTTTTACCCTGTGTGTATCTCTATTTTTGTTTCTTGTAAACAACATATTGTAGGATTCCAGTTTTTAATCTATTTTGTTATCTGCTTCTGTTTTATTGGGGCAATTCATTCCATTCACATTTACAATTAAGATTACTAATTCTGCATTTCCCTCAATGCTCTTTCCTCATTTATATTTTATTTATATTTTTCTCTTTCTTTTCTTCTTCCTTCTCACCAAAGTTTTATTCCCTTTCCCCTTTTACTTTTCTTTTAAATTTTAACTTTTTTATTTTCATTCATACTGTCTCCTTCCCTTTTCTCAGTCTCTTCTTCCCTTATCTCCCCCCCCCCCCCTTCCCTGTAGAGTAGGATAGATTTTTAAACTGAGTGGAAATGTTATCTTATTCCCTTTCTGGGCCAGATCTATTGATTAGAATTTACTCACCCTCCCTTCTTTCCCTTTAAAATTATAAATCTTTGTGCCACTCAAGTACTATTAATTAGGTATCATCAATCACAGCTTGATTAATTGATTGCTTCATAAGCTCAAAGTGTAATCAAAATGCCATCACAGATTGATTGATTACTTCATAGTTTGGTAAGCAGCCTTGTCTCAGTCACTAAATTACCCTCCCGTCTAATGTCTCATTAAAAGTACACTTTTCTAGAGTCTTGAATTGCATCAAGTTAAAATCATTTTTTACCTTACTCCATTTTCAAGTACCTCCAAGGACACACAATTCTCATGAACCAAAGGATTATCCAAAGCCATATTATTTCATGAATTATTTGAACCCCTCCCCCCCAGACCTATTTCCTCTCACACTTTACCCCTCCTCCTCACCCAGGGTACTTAACCCCTTGTTAAGTGAAGCAAAACTTAAGTCCAACTCTGATTTAATTAACCATAAGAATCTCAAAGTGCTCTAGTTTGGAAGATCTCACTTAAAAACTTTACAATTGAATATAAGTTATGGGAGACACTGACTCAGGACTGCCCAGTTTATGATGCCCTCATCAGAAAAGGTGCTAAGCTTTGTTAGCACAGAAGAATTAAAGTAAAACAGAGGAAACTGAGACTCTTAAACTTAATTTTAGAGTAAATACCCCTGCTTTTCATCAGGGCTTTTTGTCTCAAACATAGTGTATGAGTTTGACTGTATTTCCTTTGTATCTAAATTACTTCCTTTTTGCTGCTTGCAATATTTTCTCCTTTGAGAGTTCTGGAATTTGCCTATAACAACTCTTGGAATTTTTATCCTGGATTCTCTTTCTGGAGGGGTGCTGAATATTTTCTTTCTTTCTTTCTTTCTTTCTTTCTTTCTTTCTTTCTTTCTTTCTTTCTTTCTTTCTTTCTTCTTTCTTTCTTTCTCCTTTCTTCTTCTCTCTCTCTTTCTCTCTCTCTCTCTCTCTCTCTCTCCTCTCTCTCTCTCTCTTCTCCTCTCTCTCTCTCTCTCTCTCCTCTCTCCTCTCTCTCTCTCTCTCTCTCTCTCTCTCTCTCTCTCTCTCGGAAAGATTTTATTTATTTTGTGTTTTATAATTTTTCCCCTAATCTTGCTTCTCTTCCCTCACCCCCCCCCCCCCCCCCCACAGAAGGTAGTCTGTTGGTCTTTACTATGTATTCTTTCAATGGCTATATTGCCTTCTTGTTCCAGCAAATTTGGACAGTTTAACCTGATAATTTCGTGCATGATGTTTCCCAGGTTCTTTTTTTGATCTAGGTTTTCTGGTAGTTTTATGATTTGTAAATTCTTTCTTCTGGATCTGTTTTTCCAGGTCATTTGTTTTTCCTAAAAGGTTCTTTATGTCTTCTTCAATTTTTACAGCCTTTTTATTTTGTTTGATTGAATCTTGTGGTCTTATATATTTATTGATTTCCATTGGTTCAGTTCTAATTGTTAGGGTTTTATTTTCTTCAGTTAACTTTTGTGTTCCTTTTCTAGTTGGTTATTTTTACTTTTTTTTTTAGATTTTTTTTTTTTTGTAAGGCAATGGGGTTAAATGGCTTGCCCAAGGCCACACAGCTAGGTAATTATTAAGTGTCTGAGACTGGATTTGAATTCAGGTACTCCTGACTCCAGGGCCTATCACTATGCCACCTAGCCACCCCAGTTATTTTTACTTTTAACAGAGTTGATTCTTTGGGCAATTTTTCATAATTTTCCTGCATGACTTATTTCTTTTTTCCATTTTTCTTCTCTCTTCTTTGGTTTTTAAATTCTATTTTAAACTCTTCTACAAGCTTTTGGATTTGAATCCAGTTCATATACTCTTTTGAAACTTTTCCTGTGAGTAATTTTTAATTGGATTCTTTTTCTGAGATGGCATTGTTGTCAACTTTACCTGCAAAGTAGTTTTCTATAGTGAATTCTCTTTTAGCTTTTTTGCTCATCTTTATTGTTTGAGCTCTGCTTCTGGGGTATAGGGAGTATAGATCCAAGCTTTTTATACTGGGGCTTGGGTCTGAACCCTGTCTTGTTGTTGGCCAAGATGATGCCTATGCAATCCAGGTCTTGCCTTTGCAGAGGTTTATTTCCTCCTTTGTGACCAGGTTCCAACTCTGTAATCCTGTCTTTTATCATGGTGTTTTCAGGGTTCAGACTTTGTTTTGGGTTGGAAACCCTCCCTCTAGCTTGCTATCTAGCTCCTGGAACCTATGCTGTTGTCAAGCTGTCAGGATCTGGACTGCACTGTGGCTAAAAGACTTCCATTGGCTTTCCTGCTCTCCTGCCTCCTGGATTTTACTTCCCCTTTTCCCTCAAAGAGATAGACCTTCACTGAAGATCCTCCATGATGTCTACCATTGAAAACTTCTTTGGATCATCTCTTTTTCCTGCTGGGAGCTCTAATGTCTGTGAAGAGGCTTCATTTATCTTTGGTAGGGGGAAAAAAAACTCTGCATGTTAGCTTCACTTCAACATCTTGGCTCCCAGAAGGCTCTGTAATGATTTTTCAACATTCTTATGACAACAAAGATTCTTAATAAAATCAGCTTGGAAACAAGATTTTTTTTTAAAAACACACCTCACCTCTAAAATTTCACTTGTGAGAATATTCTATGCTTTTTTGCTAATATTTTTTTCTTTATTCCTTTTGCCATTTGTCATGAAGAGTGAGTGAAAAGGCTTCATTTTTTCAGAGTGCTGTTTTCTAAAATGGACAGTAGATGGTGTTCTGAGATCATATTTTGACTAGATAGGTCATCCAATTAATAGTCATTCCTTTTACTGTTTGCTATCTCTGTTTATCTTATTGTTCTCAAAACCCAGATTTCCTTCTCTCAATAGTATCATTGCTTAGCTTTAAAATATTAATAATATCAGTCATATTTTTTTATACTCAGGATACAAAATCAAGTTCTTTAAGTATCTTTATACATTTACCAGAAAACCCTGAGGAGGAATATCTGTAATGTGTGTTTTTTGTATCTTTTTTGGAAAAGTATAAAAGTATATTGAAAAAAATTGAAGATATTTAGATAATTTAATGATGACGTACACTGAATTCTGGAAAGCATCATAAACTCTTAAGAAGTTATTTAGCATATATATTTTGTTGAAATGTCTTTGATCCAGATTATAGTATACAAGTTTTTAGAGATAGGGTAATTTTTATAATTATAAAGCTACTGGACATCTATCATAGTATACAAAGTAATTGTGACTTCTTTTAGTCAAAGTTTCTCTTGCCTTATTGACTTTCTAAAAAACATTTATTATAATAAAACAAATGGTAACTATAACTAAAACTAATCATAGTTTGGATATGTTTATTTTCTGCATCAAGGGCTAATGTTGTATAGTGACTCTGACTTTGGAAAAGTTTAGGCCCTGTCTCTGACAACATACAAAGACCAGTTACTTATGTTTTCAGTACCATGGCAATTCTTTTAAGACTTTAAATTACAAAACAATTGCTAAAGTACCTTCAATTTTGAGGATTTCCCCCCTATTCTGCCTCATTTGAAGTTTTACACAGTATTCTTAAACTCATTTGTTAAATTTAACCCCCCCACAATGTTTATGCACATTCCCTAGATGAGAGTTTAGTGAATATTTAACTCTTTACATACTTCACAGATTAGGTGTTTAATAAATTTATGAATTCAATTAAATTGAGTCTTATTGTAATGCTATGGTGAAATTTAAATATGTTATAACTTATACTTTGAATTATTTTCACCATGAATGCATATTACTTACAATTTGTTTTTTTAAAGTATATATTACACTTGATAAGGTAGTACTCATATTATCTAGTTTCAGAGCTTCTTTCTATTCTCTGTATATTTTCCAAATGATTTATTAATGCTTTTTTTCTTATTATTTATTACAATAATCTGTTGTATATATTACATTGAGCTTTCAATTATAGAGAGGCAACCTGTAGTAATATATAGAGCATTGGACTAGGAGCTAGGAAGACTCCAAATTTTGAATCCTTACTCAAACAGTAGCTGATTGACCTTAGTTACTCAATTTAATTCTTGAATTAATGACTTGAATTACTTCATCTGTACAGTAAAGGAGTTGGATCCATAATCTCCTAGGTGACTTCAAACTCTTGTATCCTATGAGTGTTTAATTTGTCACTACAATGAAATGTACATTTGCCCTGTTTCTCAGTCTGCATTATCAGCTGGAAGACAGGGTTTATGACTTCTTTTGTTCCCAGTATACCTATCACAGTGCTGAGGATGTAATAAATAATCCATAAATACTTGCTGATTAGTGATGATCTGAGAGACCTTTTGAAGAGAACCCTGGTCTTGTGTGTGGTCAAGAGAATTAGGTTTGAGGCCCAGCTTTATTCTTTGCTAGCTGGATGAATGTGGGCACATCATAGACATTTTGGAACCTCAATTTTCTAATATGTAAAACAAGCAAATTAATACTTGTATTATTACCTCACAACATTGTTATGAGGAAAGCACTGATTCAACTAATTTATGGTTTTTTGAAATTGTGTCTAAGTTGAATTAATGCATATTGTCTTTTAAATGCATTAGGTGGGGTGGCTAGGTGGCATAGTGGATAAAGCACAGGCCTTGGAGTCAGGAGTACCTGGGTTCAAATCCGGTCTCAGACACTTAATAATTACCTAGCTGTGTGGCCTTGGGCAAGCCACTTAATCCCATTTGCCTTGCACAAACCTCAAAAAAAAATGCATTAGGAAAATTTTGTGATTTAACGCATTCCTTTACCTGAATCCTTTTTAAAAGGAAATAGTCATTTCTTAATTTGTTAATTATCTAAATACGAATTTTCATCTGTTTTAATAGTTGAAAGTAAATTATATCTTTAGAGTACAATACAGTAAGTAATTTTAGAACAAAAAACTGGTTCTCTGTGTTTTAATACTACTATCACTCAGACTTGAACTGAGGTTGGGTATATGTAAATAAATTCTTACAAGAATTTTCTTTAAAGCTGAAATAAACTTTAGAAAACTTAAAACTGGAATGATTAAATTTGATTGGGGAAGAAGTCTTTAGATAAAACTGAATTGACAATTTGGCAGGTATTGCTAATAGAGAGAGAAAAAAAGAATAGAAATAAATTATCTTGATTTGGGGGGGTGCATTGGGGAAACAATAAAAAAATATTAATTTATCTGTTCCTTGGTAAAGACTGAAATGTGTTTTCTGACAAGTAACGAAAAATAAAAGGGACTTTTTAGTTTTGAAAACCTGAAATCTCTAATCTGTTTTTGAAAGGAAATTGCTAGTTCTTTAGTCACTATATATTTTTTTAATTTTCATCCGTATGCACATGTATATTTTTAAGTTGAAAAATTTTCTTCCTATCCACCCCCCCTCCCCTCAGTGGCCAACAGTCAGGTTAGCAAAAAGGGACTTTCCTTGCTTTTGAGTTAATTATTTCAACTGACTTTCAAGTTTCTTGATTATTTGTTTAACAAGAGGAAGAGTTTTATTTTCTTTAGAACTAAAGCAAGTAATTTTACTTAGTGTATTATGTACATCATGATAAAATATAGACTCTTGGAATACATGGAAATAATATAAGTAGCTGAAAGTGAGAATTTTTAAATGATTAATTTATTCCTTTGACTTCTTGGCATTAGATCTTTTGTGACAGTAGAAGTAACCTTTTAAGTTATAAAAATTGTTATAACAGGATAACTGGTTTTTAAAAGTTTGATTATTATTAAATAAAACAGTATTATAAAATTATTTTATGTAGAATTATTTTAAAATATATAGGCCTAGAAAAATTACAACTGTATTATGTGAACAGATACTTAGTATTGTTGATGGGAAAGTAGACAGGGACAAATAAATTGGAAGAGAAGGTCCTGGATTAAAAAATGGAAGTGACCTATTTTTCAGAACGAATAAATGAAAAGATTTTATAAAGTTTTTCCTGTATTCCATCACTGTTTTTTTCCTCAAAGAGATAGCATTTTTTTAGTAATAGAAATTTATTTGAACCTTTCCAATAATAAGAATAACAATAGCTAGCATTTACAAACATCTACTATATGTCAGACACTGATAAATACTTAACAAAAATATCTCAATTTATCTTCGTAACACCCCGGGAAAGAAATACTATATTTATCCCCATTTTACAGTTGCAGAAATTTAGCCAAATAGAAATGAAGTAACTGGCATAGTTAGTAATTGTTTAAGGTCATATTTGATTTCAGGTCTTTATGAGTTCGAGTCGAGGGAAAGAGGTTGCATTTTAATAGGGGAAGGCAACATATAAGAGGGGAGCGATGACCAGAAGGAGATGCTTTGGTTCGGAAGGTCCACCAACATGAAATGTGGAGCTGTCATAAGGGAATAGACTGATAGATACTTTCTAGCAGTAGTGGATGTATTGATTTGATTATGGTTTCAGGACTTGAGGGGTATGGAAGTGGGCCTAGAGGATAGTTGGATGCAAATATGATTGAGGTGTAAATTGAAGCATGACTGGGGTCTCCTCCATATCTTTTTTTTCAAAGGGAATAACTATCTCCGTGTTATTTTAGTTCAACCTGATTTTCACTTTAGAGGATCATCAAAACTAAAATGGAACCTTAGGATCCTTTACATTTCATAATTTTAAGGGAAAAATCTGATAACTGTCTTGTAGGTGCCTTTATGTTTTAACAAAAGAGATAGGCCTAAGACCTATCATTCTGCACTCAGTAATGTAACATGATCTGAACAGAAATCCTTGATATACTTAATGTGAAATACTTAACATAAAATACTTAAAAATTTGAATTGGCAGAACTCCAGAGCAGGAGTCTCAGAGCTTAGGAAAAAGTCTTTCAGAACATTCTTTCTATTTGGAGAGTGGTATAGCTAGCTTTCTGGAAAAAGATAAGATGTATCATGAATGCTTTCTTCAAACAAAGCACAGAAAGATGAAATTGATTACTTCTTAACAGAAAAAAAAATAGCTACTGATGAGAGAAAAATTTAGAAACAACTGTCTAAATAGTCAACAACTAGTTTTAAGTAAAGGTCAAAAGCACCAAGAAATTTGGAACAAGGATTAAAATGAGCAGTGACTTCACACAGTTCAACAACTCCAGCTTTCAGGCTCTTGACTCTTAAAAAAAATGAGAAGTGGATGCTTCTCTGCTTATCAGTTTCTTTAAGAAGCTTAACCAAAGTAAAACAGTAGGTTTAATAAAGAAGACTTAAGAGCTCATCTAAAAAAGCTTTAGCAAAGATGCTAAATGGAGAGTTATTGGGACAGCAACAATTGAAAGCAGTTTAGAGCTTGTCTATAAAACTTTGTGGAAGAGGCTAAAGGAAAATGATTAACAGTATAATGTCCCAAACTGCAAAAGCTATGGGGAATATAAGTCTGTAGAAAACTTTATAAAGAATCCAACTAAGTCCTTTCATCAGAGCATTTAGAGATAATTAGGAAAGTCAACCAGTCAGTAATCTGGTGTAGCTCCATGTAGCACTGGGTTGGAGTCAAGAAGACCTGAGTTCATATTTGGCCTCAAATCCTTATTAATGTGTGTTCCTGGGTGTGTCAGGGAACCGTTTCCTGCCTCAGTTTCCTTATTTGTAAAAAAGGAAATGATAATAGCACCTACCTCCTAATGAATAATATTTGTTAAGTGCTTTGCAAACCTCAAGTACTATGTAAATCTTGGCCATTATTATAATTATTATTATTTATCAAGTGCTTCTTAAGTGCTAGTCACTTTCCTCTGACATCGTGGGAGAACTAGTGGGGATATGTTATCTACTTGTTATTTATGTACCACATCCTATGGCCAGACCATGTTATTTTATTATTATACATTTTCTTATTGACATCTTTTATTTCTATTCTTTTTTTGATATTTTCTGTTGGTTATTTTCCACAATGCAGTGTTTTTCATTGTATGATTGTTTCTTTATTTGACCTGTGGTTTCATCTGTGTAAAGAGCTCCTAATAAAGTATTTCCTCTATCTATGCTGATAAACTTTTTTACAACTTACAGTTTTATAAATTTACCTATGGCATGCCTAGGGTCACATGTCAATATGTCTCAGAGGTGGGGCTTAAGCTGATGTCTTTCAATTCACATCTCGTTACTAAAAGCAAAGTAGAATGTCTATATTGAAAAGATTGGCCTTTGTTTTCACTGGAAACCTGGGGTCATTAAAGGAGCTTCGCAATTTCTTAGTACAGCCTTTCTTCTTCCTGTTCAATTTTAAGTCCAACTATCCTCCTGTATTTTCTGTCCCAGATCTTTATACTGATGGACAAGTTCTATGAGTTGTCCAAATGAATGTCATCCTCTGAGCAATAGACTTTTTCATCCATTTGATCTACTCCTGGACTACTGACCAGGCATTCTTTTGAGTGGTCATAGAAAGTTCTACAGTATTGGTAGACTTGGTGACAAGTATAATATAATCCACAAACAGGAGGATAGATAAGATTTGTAACAAATTTGATGATCTTCAGGTGGAGGTTGTATAATATTTGTTGAGGGTGTTGTGGAAGAGATTCTTGCTCAGTATATCATTTGGGGCTAATTGATCTCTAAAGTCCTTTCTTGGAAAATAATAAATTTTGCCGTTATATTTGCTCTATACTTGAATTTATTCTGAAATAACAATGTCAGTTTTTCTTCTGTACTTCAGCTTTTAAAAAATCTATCTTTTCTCTTAAAACACTTTTATATTGTTAATTGTTGCCCATACCTGATCTTAGTAAAATTATTTAAAAAATGAATATATTTTTATGCCTTTAATTTTGAGTATATCCTGTTCCATGAAGTTGACTTATAGGGACATTAGTGCTTCTAGAAAAACTAAAGGTCTTACTGACATATTGATATTTTCTGAGTAGACACCGTCATTCGTGAACACATTTATATTCCTGATCATTTTACATTCTCTTTGCTTTTTTATGCTAGTTTTCATCAGGCATTTTGCTTGAAATGAATTTTAACAGCCTCTGGATTTTATCTATTTTTCTGTTATATACCATCAATTCTTTAGTAGAAAAATTGTCATTGCGTTCAATGTTGTCTCTAGACTGATAAAATAATGTCTTGAATTTCATCATATACATATGGAAAAGAACTACTATGCATGTGAAATCATTCAGAATAAAAAAAATTTTCACTGATCTCAAAGTACCTCCAGAGGAAACAATTATAGCCATCATGGAATGACTAATCCTGCTTCTGTGACAGATTTGAGTGTTATTTGATCCATGATGTTGAATATTGCTGTATTTACAATGAATGTACAGAGAGTCAGACTGTCTGGTTGTTTTAAGAAGTCCTTATGGGTGCCTCTATCTGTTCTTGATGTAATTTCCATAGTACAAGGTCTGAACCTCAGTTTTGATAGTTTCTAGAATTCATTTTATCTTTTTTGCCTAAGGGTAGCAAGTTCTGAGAAAGTGAGTTGCCTTGTATATTTACCAATCACGATGCAAATTTATTTATAATGGGAAATAGGTAGCAAATCTTACAAAAGTTGAGGGTCAGTCATATTGATTTGCTGTGGCACATTGCTTTGTTTGCAGTAGACCTTCTATTCACTACCTGCAGCTATCATTCAGTATTGTTTCCTTTTTTGAGGTTCATTCAATCTATATCACTAGTTTTTATCTACCTGGTCATTTCCCATTCTGCCTTAGTTATTGCAGTGCTTGGTTTACAGTCTTTCTTTTATTCCCTACTACTGCCCTTATATTTGGGGACTTCAACATACATGTTGAAACTTCCTCAGGGGGCAGAGCCAAGGTGGCAGCATGAGAACCTTTCCTAGAAGCTCTCTCCAAAATATTCCAAAAACCTTAAAATTATGCCTCTAAATTTTAGAGAGACAGAACCCGCAGAAAGATCCATTGAGGCAATTTTCTACCCCAAGGTAACCTGGAAGATCATGGGAAAGCTGTTCCATGGGGGGTGGAAAGGGCTATCACACAACCAGGAATATTGTACTGGAATGAAGGAGCTCCAGTCTTTCAGGGAGCTGGGCGCCTTGAACCTGTATCCTGGGGAAGCACATCTCCTGGCAGCAGAAACAGTTTCCTAACCTGCCAACCCAGGAATCACCAAGCACAACTTGGAAGATCATCGGGGAAACATCTGCCAAAAGTGAGTGAGAGCCAATGTGGCCCTTAGCACAGCCATGGCCAAAAATGTAACTGTGGCCCTTAGTGCAGTCCAGATCCCAGAAAACAGAAGTAGGCCTGCCGAATTGCCTGGCAGTGAGCCAGCTGGCAGTTGCTTCTAGAAGGGAAGGGAGTGGGGCAGATACTACCAAGATCTCTCCTCTGACCCAGGGACAGAACTCTTGTGCTTTGTCCGTATTCAGACCCTAGTTTCAGTCAGGGACTCTGCCCCCATTGACATAGAGCAGGAACCTTCCTCACAACTCCAGGACAGAGGGGTATGCTTGTGGTCATCCATAGACCAGAGCACAGGCAGGAGAGCAGTCAAAGCCTCTCATAAGATCTTGAAGGAACTGAGATCCTTGCGGGGTATCCCAATAATACTCAAAAACTCAGGAAGCACCCCAAAACCAGGCACAGGCTGTGGAAATGAGTAAATAGAAAAAAAAGAACCTTACCATAGACTACTTTGGTCCCATGGAGGACCAAAACACACAATCAGAAGATGAGAAAGTTCCAATTTCTACATCTAAAGACTCCAAGAAATATAAAAGTTGGTCTCAGGCTATTTCAGAGCTCAAAAAAATTTTCAAACTTCCTCAAGCACCCTAATTTCTAAGACCTTCATTTGATCTCACCTCTATACAGGGATGGTCATACCTTCAATTTTGCCATTCACAAGAATTCCATTTCCATGAAATCTAAAATTCCTTTATCTAAACCTAATCCATTTTTATAACACTTTTCCTCTGAATCTGTTTATCCTTTCTGTTACCTTCAGCCCTTTCACCTCATTTCTTTTCTGGCTATACTCTTCTTCCTTCCTCATTTTAACTACTTGACAAATTCAGTTCTCCAGCATCTTCTCAAGTCCCTTACCTCATATCCTATTGCTGATATTGCCTTTCAGCCTTGGATTACTCCCACCATCTCTTGCCTTTGTTCCTACTCATGTACTGCTAAACAAAGAAAGTAGGAGAAAATCATGAATTCATGTTAATTGGATTCACCATAAATTTGTTACATACATAATATCAACTGGACTCCTCTTGGCAGTTCTCTTGTCCCTCCCTAATCTATTTTTTTTATTTTGCAAGGCAGTGGGGTTAAGTGACTTGCCCAAGGTCACACAGCTAGGCAATTATTAAGTGTCTGGGGCTGGGTTTGAATTCAGGTCCTCCTGACTACAGGGCTGGTGCTCTGTCCACTGTGCCACCTAGCTGTCCTCTTCATCTATATTTTTTCCCACTCACTGCAGTGGTTTTTCAGTCAAGCAATCAGCATTTTACTGTTTACCAACTTTACTAAGTTTTCACTTAAGCACTAAGTTTACTAAGTACTATTTGCCAGACACTTTCCTAAGCACTGGGAATATAAATACAGATAGAAAGACAGTCACTGTCTTCTAAGAAGCTTATATTCTTTTTTTTTTTGTGGTTCAATTTTTTTTAATTTTAATTTTTTGTTTTCCAGTTATATACAATAGTGATATGTATGCATCATTTTTTTCAAGGCTTTGAATTCAATTTTTCCCCCTCACCTTCCCTTCCCCCCCACAGAAGGCTGTCTGATAGTCTCTACATTGTTTCCATGCCATACATTGATGTAAATTGAATGTGTTATAAGAGTAAACATAACCCCCCCCCCCCCAAGAAGATGAGAAACCTCAAGAAGAGAGAGAGAGAGAGAGAGAGAGAGAGAAAAATTGTGCTTCAGTCTATGTTCAGATTTCAATGTCTCTGTTTCTGGAGTAAGACTTTATGTTTTATGCTTTATCATAAGTCCACCAGAGAATTTGCTTCAATAGGAGCTTATATTCTAACTGGGCAAGACAATAACAAAAAGGAAGTTTAAAAGAGCGAGAGAAGGGAGTCAAAAGTATTAGGCATTCATGCATCGTTTAAAAAAAGTCAGGAGTGCCCCTGAGGAGAATAAAATATAGCCACCTCAAATGGAGGGTGAGATGCTGGATGAACCATCCAGTCAGAAGGAGAGACTGAAAGGGCCATGAAGAGACCTCTTCCAATGTGTGAATTCCAAGTTGCTATTGATTTTTTCAGGATGAAGAAATGATAACCCAAAGACAAATGAGATCATATCTTTTCATCTCTCCTTAAATAATGTTTGAGCATCCTGATGCCTCATCCTCTGACCCTCTTGGTTGAGAATCTTGCCTCATATTTCATTGAAAAAATTAAGACTGTTTCCTGGGAGTTCCTTCTTCATCCCTCATCTCACGTTGTATAGATTGTCATCAGTCACTATCTCCTCCTTCATCCCTGACTCATATGAAGATGGATTCCTTTTCCTTTGCCTAGGCAAATATTGCAAACCCAAGTGATTCCATTTTGCTCTGTGTTTTCCAGCAGATGACCCTTCTGCATCATTCATCTTTATTCCCTTAGTTTCAGTTTCTATCTCTTAGCTACTTTTATATATCTTCAAACATATCCATTTTTATCCTCAGAAAACCCTCCCTTGATCTCCTTGACTACTGTCTAATAACTCTTTTTTTACTTAAACTCTTTGAAAAGAGCACTTACAATACTCTTTCCTTTAACTCTATTAACTTTCTATACTCTGACTTATCTCTTCATTCAACTGAAATTGTTCTCTCAAAGTTGTCAGTACTTTCTTATTTGACAAATATAATGACACTTTTCTCAATCCTCATCCTATTTGACTGCTCTGTAGCATTTGACACTGTCAGTCACTATTTTTTCATTGATATTCTTTTCTCTCTGGTTTTCCATAATGCTGTTTCCTGATTCTCCCATATCCTACATTTCCTTTTGTAGATCTTCCTCTAGGCTACCCTTAACTAATCATGAGTGTCCCTTAATACTCTGTCCTGGACCCCTTTCTTCTATACTATTTCAGTTGGTACTTTGTTCAGCTCTCAAAGGTTCAGTTATCTCTATGACAATTCTCAGCACAAACTTTCCCCTCTTCCCACCTTCCTTATCACTGTGGAGAATACCACCATCATCCCAGTCACCCAGGCTCACAACTTGGATGTCATCCCTCACTCTTTCTCTTTTTCTCCCTCTGTCTTTCTCTCTGCCCTCTCTTATGCTCTCACCCCTCCCATATCCAAACTTTTGCCAAGTCCAAGTCCTACCTTTTTTACATCTTTCAAATGACCTCATACCCCCTTCTGTCTTCTGACACTGCTGTTACCCTAGTGCCAGGCCTTCATTCAGGCCTCCTAAATTGTTGTAATAGTCTTCTGGTTTGTCTCCCTGTCTCTAGTCTGTCCCCATTCCAGTCTATTTGCTATCCAAGCATAATCAAGGTGATCTTCCTAAATAAAAATCTCTCTTAGTTAATAAACTCAAATGACTCCTTCTTGCCTCTAGGATCAGATACAAATTCCTCTTTGTTTATGTATTAGTAATAATGCCCTGATCTTCACATAACACTCGAAAGTTTACAAATTTTAGTCATATATTATGTGATTATAACTTCATAATAATCTCTGTGGGCAGATACTACTATTCCTATATTACAGAAAAGGAAATAAAAGTACTATGACATACTGTATAATATGTTGTATACTAATGAATTTTTGATCCTTTGTATATTTGAATACAGGTAAACAGAATCTGCCTTGAGAATAGGGAGAAGGCAGCCTGCACCCCCAGAGACAATAAGGGAGTCTGCAGAGATTGCTCACCTAGGGTAGGACTACTGTTTGCCTACACTCACATATTGCAGTTTGGGCTTCCATACTAAAGAAACAAGCTGGATCTCTCCTTATAGCCCCAGGGCAGAGGGTAGTGCTGTGGTCATCTACATATCAAAGCACAGACTAGAAAGCATAAGACCTTGGAGGAGTAAAGGTCCCAGTGGGGTGTGCCTCCCCCCCAAAAAACCCAACCCCAAAGCCTTGGAAGTGCTGTAAATTAGTCTTGGGCTGTAGAAATGAGTAAACAATAGAAAAAGAAGAATCTGACCATAGAGAATTACTTTAGTCCCATGGAAGATCAAAACACATACTCAGATGATGACAGAATTGAAGCTTCCATATCCAAAACCTCCAGGAGAAATAGAAAATGGGCTCAGACTATGGATGAGTTCAAAAAAAGACTTTGAAAAGCAATTAAGGGAGGTAGAGGGAAAAATTGGGAGGAGAAATAAGAATGATGCAGAAAAACCATGAAAACCAAATCAAAAGCTTGGTGAAAGATATACAAAAAATACTGAAGAGAATAATATTTTAAAAACCAGTTTAGGCCTAATGGAAAAAAGTAAAACAAAAGGCAAATGAGGAGAAAATGCCTTAAAAAGCAGAGTTTGCCAGTTGGAAATGGAGATACAAAAGCTCTCTGAAGAAAATAATTCCTTCAAATGCAAAAATGGAACTAAAGGAAGCTGAGGACTTTGCAGGAAAGCAGGAAGCAATAAAACTGCCAAAAAAGCCAAAAAATTAAAAGAAAATGTGAAATATCTCATTGGAAAAACAACCGACCTCGAAAACAGATCCAGAAGAAATAATTTAAAAATTATTAGGCTATCTGAAAGCCACAACCAGGAGAAGAGCCTAGATTTCATTTTTCAAGAAATAATACAGCAAAATTGCCCTGAGTTCCTAGAAGTTGAGGGTAAAATAGAAATCAAGAGAATTCACTGGTCACCCCCTGAAAGAGATCCCAAAAGAAAAACTTCCAGGAATTTTATAGCCAAATTCCAAAACTCTCAAATCAAAGAGAAAATTCTAAAAGCTGCCAGAAACAAACAATTCAATTCCCAAGGCTCCATAGTCAGGATTACATAGGATCTAGCAGCATCTACATTAAGGGCTCATAGGGATTGGAATATGATATTCCAGAAGGCTTGGTTTACAATTGAGAATCAACTACCCAGCAAAACTGAACATCCTCTTTCAGGGGAAAAGATGACCTTTCAACGAAACGGGACTTTCAGATTTTCCTCTTGAGACAACCAGAGCTGAACAGAAAGTTTGATCTCCAAGTACAGAACTCTGGTGAACTACAGAGGGAGTGGAAGAGATGGACTAATTATGAGGAACTTGATGATGTTGAAATATTTATATTTCTGCACAGGAAGAAGATATTGATAACTCATATGAACTTTTTCATTTATAAGAGCTGTTAGAAAGGACATAGGAAGGAGCAGAATATAATGGTATGATGTAGTAAAGGGTTGGAGTCAATGGGCAATGGGGATAAGTACTGGGAGGAAGGAAAAGGAGATGAAGATTTTGAGAGATTTCACATAAGAGTCAAGGAAAAGCTTTTTCAATGGAGTGGAGGGGGGGGGGAAGGCACGGGGGAATGAGTGAGCCTTCATTCTCATCGGAAATGACTCAGGGAGGAAATGACATACACACTTAATAGGGTGAGGAAATCTATCTTGCCCTGGAAAAGGATAGGAGGAAAGGGACAGGATGAGGAGGAATGGGGGCAGGGAAGGGGGGAATAGGTGATAGAAGAGAGGGAAGATTGAAGGAGAGGGTACTCAGATGCAACACGCTTTTGGACAGGGCCAGGATGAAAGGAGAGAGAGAGAATAGAATAAATGAGAGTGGGGAGAAATAGAGTGGAGGTACTGAGGGGAAAATATTGAAGCAACTTCTTTGGTGGACTTATGATAAAGAAAGCAACTTACCCCAGAGACAGAGCCATTGAAATCTAAACACAATTTCTCTCTCTCTCTCTCTCTATTCTTGAGGTTTCTCATCTTCTTGGAGGGGGGGAGGGGGTTTATGTTTATTTTTATGTTTACTCTTATAACATTCACTTTACATCAATGTATGGCATGGAAACAATGTAGAGACTGTCAGCCTTCTGTGGGTGGGGTGCGGGGAAGGTTGGAAGGGGGGGGAAATTGTAGAATTCAGAGCCTTGCAAAAAATGATGGGTACATATTACTATTGTATATAACTGGAAAACAAATAAAATATTAAAATGAGAAAAAATAAAATCTCTTACATCTTTAAGAAAAGAAGTAAAGGATAAAGGGAGCTAACATCTCATGACATCTTATATGAACTGGACAAAGAGTTGAAAATAACTGTCAGCATTCTTACAGACCCTCATCACCTTCTGCTTGGACTAGCCTGCTAAGTGGGTCTGCCTGCTCCAAGTGCTTCCCTACTCCAGTACATCCTCCAGTAAGCCACTAAAATGATTTTCTAAGTCTAATTATGTTATCCTTCTACTCAGTAAACTTCAGTGACTCCTAATGTTGCCTCTGTTTGACATTCAGATCCCTTCATAACTTAGCTTCCAGCCCACTCCCTGCCTTTCCATCTTACACGTACCATTTTTTATTATGTATATACATATCTATACATAGGTTTGTATTACATATACCTATTTATAGATATGTATACATATATAATATGGTAAGTGCTTAATAAATGTTCATTAACTGACAACATACATACACATGTAAAATTTTTTGTGAACATTCATTAGACTCATCTATATGAGTAGGGATGGGAAAAGGGCAATGAGGTATGAGAGAATATAGATTTTTTCTTTATTTTTAATTTATTTTTATTTTTGTTCAAATGTTTTTTATACATTACTAAAATATTCTTGTGTAAGAGTAAATGTAATGCCCCCTCCCCCCCAAAAAATAGACCCTTAATGAGCAATAAAGAGGAAAAAAATGAAAATTTAAATTAAAAAAAATAATAATAGGGGCAGCTAGTTGGCACAGTGGACAGAGCACTGGCCCTAGAACCAGGAACACCCAAGCCCAAATCCAGCCCGACACCCAACAATCACCCAGCTCTGTGACCCTGGGCAAGCCACCCCAACCCCACAGCCCTGCAAAAAGCAAAAAAAAGCCAAAATAAAATAAAATATTTAATAATAATAGTAGGGGTGGTTAGGTGGTGCAGTGGGCAGAGCACTGGCCCTGGAGTCAGCAGCATCTGGGTTCAAATCCAGCCTCAGACACCTAATAAGTCACCCAGCTGTGCATCCCTGGGCAAGTCACCCAACTCCATTTGCCCTGCAAACTCCCTCCCCCAAAACAATAATAATAATAATGATAAATGTGCTTCAGTCTTTGTTTCAACACCACCAGCTCTGTCACGGTGGATCACATTCTTTATAATAAGTCCATCACAAAAGCTACTTCCATATTTTTATTTTTTAGGTTTTTGCAAGGCAAATGAGGTTAAGTGGCTTGCCCAAGGCCACACAGCTAGGTAATTATTAAGTGTCTTAGACCGAATTTGAACTCAGGTACTCCTGGCTCTAGGACCAGTGCTCCATCCACTGCACCACCTAGCCACCCCATCTGTCCCTCTTCTTAAATGTGCTGTAGGGTAAGCTGAGTGGTGCAGCAGACTGATCACTGGCCCTGGGGCCAAGAGGTCCCGAGCCTAAATACCATTCCTAAGGCCCAGCAACCACTCGGCCCTGTGGTCCCAGACAGGCCATCCATTTCCAGCCTCTTGCAAGAAGTAAAAAAGAAAATGTGTTATATCTGACCATGGTCCACCCTCTCCTCCATCACTCACATCCCCCCCCCCTTCCCTGTCCCCCTTCTCTCCTTCTTACACATATATGCACTTTCCTCTCTGAGCCACCTCTGATGAGAACAAAGGTTCCCTCATTCCCCCTCGGCTTCCTCCCTTTCATATCATTGCAATAGCACATTGTAATAAAATAAAAATCTTATTATATGAAATATCTTAGCCTATTCCACCTTTCCTTTCTCTTATTCCCATTATATTTCCCTTTTAGCCATTGACTCCATTTTTACAATATATTTCAAATTCAGCTGCCTCCTCTGTTTCATCTATAAAAGCTCCCTCTACCTGCTCTATTAAGTGAGAAATTTCCTATGAGCATTATCAGTATCATTTTTCTATGCAGGAATACATGTAGTTCATCATCAAGCCCCTCATATTTTACCTTTCTCCTCCATTCTATGCTTCACCTGAGTCCTGTATTTAAAGATCAAACTTTCTGTTCAGCTCTGGCCATTTTAACAGGAACATTTCAAATTCCTCTGGTTCATTGTTAAGTCCATATTTTTCCCTGGAAGAGAATGTTCAGTTTTGCTGGGTAGTTGATTATAGGTTACAATCCAAGCTCTTTTGCCTTCCAGAATATTATATTCCAAACCCATGAGCCTTTAATGTAGTTGCTGCTAAGTCCTGCGTGATCCTGACTGCAGCTCTACGATATTTGAATTGTGACCTGGCTGCTTGTAATATTTTCTCTTTGACTTGGGAGTTCTGGAACTTGACTATAATATTCCTGGGTTGGTTTTTTTTTTTGGATCTCTTTCCCGGGGAGATCAATGGATTCTCTCAATTTCTGTTATCCCCTCTGCTTCTTAGGATATCAGGGCAATTTTCCTGTAGGAATTCTTTAAAAAGGATGTCAAGGCTCTTTTCCTGATCATGACTTTCAGGTATCCCAATAATTTTTAAATTACCTTTCCTGAATCTGTTTTACAGATCAGTTGTTTTGTTCAATGAGATGTTTCACATTTTCTTCTAATTTTTCATTCTTCTGGTTTTGAAGTATTGTGTCTTGATTTCTCGTAAAGTCAGCAGCTTCCTTCAGTTCCATTTTACATTTGAAGGATTTGTTTTCCCTCAGAGAGCTTTCTTATTTCTTTCTCCATCTGACCAATTCTCCTTTTTAAAGCATTCTTCTCCTCAGTAACTTTTTGAACTGTTTTGTCCATTTGACCCCTGCTGGTTTTTAACATATTATTTTCTTCAGCATTTTTTGGATCTCCTTGACTAAGCTGCTGGCTTCTTTTTTCATGTTTTTCCTGCATCTCTCATTTCTTTTCCCAATTTTTCTTCTATCTCCCTCACTTAATTTTCAAAATCTTTTTTTGAGCTCTGTCATAGCCTGAGCCCAATTTCTGTTTTTTTCTTGCAGTCTTTAGATGCAGGAGCTTATACTTCTTTATCTTCAGATTGAGTATTTTGATCCTTCTTGGGATCAAAGACAATGTATTTCTCAATGGTGTTCCTCCTTTTTCTCAGTTTACTCATTTCCCCAGCCTGTGCCTGATTTTGGAGTGCTTCCTGAGCTTTTCAGTATTATTGGGACACCCCCCCCCCCTTACAAGGGACCTCAGTGTGTGAAGCTCTGTCTTCCCTCCTGGTCTGTGAATGACCACAAGTGCACCCCTCTGCCACAGGACTGAGTTGGGGGGGCCCTGCTGTTCTGTGATCAGGGTCTGAATGTGGTCAGAGCCCCAGAGTCCTGTGCCAGGTACAGATGACAGACCTCGGAAGTCTCCCTCCACTCCCCTACCTAGGCTGAGCAATTCAAGGCTCAGTTGCCTGGGGGCTCTTGCTTACCAGCTCTGTTTGCTTCCGGTTCTTGGATCTGGGATGCCATGGCCATGCTGTTCGCTGAGTACCCTGAGGGCTGGGCTTCACAGGCCCACTCTGGCAGAGGCCCCTCCGCTGATCTTCCAAGTTATGCCCAGTGCTTCCTAGAGTGTAGGTCAGGAAACTGCCTCCATTGCTGTGAGCCGTGGCTCCCAGGCATCCTGGGGCTGCCTCCAGGAGGCTGAAGTTCCTTCACTCTGGCAGGGCGCCCCTTCAACCCCGTAGAGCATATATTCTGAAATGATCAGAGACAGAGAAAAAGGATTCATGTATATAAAAATATTCATAACTTACACTCTTTGTTGTGGCAAAGACCTAGAAGTCAAGTGGGGGCTCCTCAATTGGGAAATGACTGAACAAATTATGATATATTAATTAATGGAAATATTATTGTGTTATAAGAAATGTTGAAAGAGAATTTTAAAAGATTCAGATAATCCTGGGAGGACCTATATGAACAAATACAGAATGAAGTAAGCAGAGTCAGGGAAATTTATACAGTGACTATAGCCTTGCAAAGAAACACAACTTTGAAAGACTTAAGAACTCTAATCAGTGCAGTGACAAATAATGACTAGAAGGCAGATGATGATCATTTTCCCCACCTGTTTGTAAAATTGTAGTAAATTAGAATTGTCCAGTAAGATGTACATTTTTCAGACACAGCCAGTGTGTGAAATTGTTTTGGATATCTATATTTATGAGGGGAGGGGAAGAACCCTTCTTTTTGGAAGAGAAAAGAATGGAAAAAGTGGTATTGATGGTGATACTTTTTAAAAAAAAAAAAGAATCAATGAATCATTAAAAAGTTAACAGCAGAAGGACATTCAGGAGCTCTAGGAAGAACAAATTAAAGTTCATAGTCTTGAATGTTTGATTATTGATGATGTTTATTACATTCATCATAGAAAAAGACTTTAAAAATAAGAATAATAGGGATATATAGCCTCTGTTGGGGTCAATCTACCTCTTTATCCCAGTGAACTTCTTAATCACTGCCCTTCTGTAAATCTGGGGATTTAATCATGCTTACTATAAATTGAATGTTGACTATTTTTAAAGACTTCTTTGTTGTTGTGGTTATTTATTTTTACTGCTACTAACAAAGGTATAATTAGAATCACAAAGCCATCATATAGGGAAAGTCAAGAGATCCTGCTTGTATTCACACCTCTCTTAGCAAGTATTGTCTGAATGCAGACAAATTAATTCATCTTTCTGGAATAGTTTCCTTAGGGCTAGATTGAACTAAATAAATTTTAAGCTTTCTTCATTACTAGTTTATAGAAATTAAGTAAAATGTTATTTCAATCTTTAACTTTAAGACCTTTACAATGTATATTTCCAGCTTTCTTAGACTTTACTTCCCATCATGCATTTTTGTTGTTCCTCACACATGGTCTTCCATCTTTCTTCTCTGGGTCTTTGCTTTGGCATTTGATTGTGTGTGTATTTTGTAAATACCATATATTCATTTGTCTACCTCAACAGAATATTGGTAATTTTGGGGGGCAGGAATTGTTTCATTTTTGTCTTCTTGTCACCAATATTTAGACTAGGCCTGGCACATAGTAGGCATTTATTAAGTGCTTCTTGTATGATTATTCTTTTTGTAAAGATTTCATTTCTTTTGAGTTTTACAATTTTCCCCCAATCTTGCTTCCCTCTTCCCATCCCCCACAGAAGGCAGTCTGTTAGTCTTTACATTGTTTCCATGGTTGTATGATTATTCTTCAATATTTCAGTTGAAAATTCTTTGTTGGTGCTTCAGGCAGACTGTAGTACCATATATATATTGTGTGTGTGTATCTGTGTGTATACAGATATATGCATATACATATGTATGTGTATATGCATGCACACATGCTTTCATAATTTTCCTGACAAATTCAGAATAATTTTATCATTAATTAGAGAGAGGGGATTTAAGAGTGATTTAGTCCTGGATAATGTTAATGTAAGTACTTATGATATCCAGTAATGAGAACACTATCTACTCAGTATTATGTTATTAATGAAAACAGTCCTAGGTTTATTAGGCAGTTGATTAGAATATTTTTGTTAGCCAAAATTTTGCAAGCTCTGATGGAACAAAACCAATGACAGCTGATCCTAAAGAAATATGTTCTTTATTTCCCAGTACTATATAATTGCAAGAAAGGTAAATACAGTTTCCCAAAACCACTCATTTCTTTTATCTTTGTATTACCTTTATTTAGCTAGATTAAATAGTAGCTTTCTCTGTCTTTTAAGAATATAAATTCCAAAATGCCATCCAACTATAACATTTCAATTATGCTTAGACAATTGTTTTAAGTGCCAAAAAAATTACTTTTTCCTTTGATAGAGTTTAAAATAGTTTCTTTGGCAGTAGAGTTACATACTTTGCTCTTTTCCTCTCTGTAATTTGTTCTTAGTCTACACATGTCCTCTGTCAAGTCTTACTCATTCAATAATGAGCCTCTCTATAAGCATTTACCTTTGGTGGATGTATTTTTTAGCCTACTTGTTATAAGTTAGGGAGTTGGATAAGGTTAGTCTAAAGTCTGTATTTAACTGCTGTTTTAACCTGTATTCATTGTTCACATTTTTTTCTGGGAGGGGGGTTGTCCTTCATTTTCTTTTTTCCTTTTATATTATTACAATAATCTTATTGTGAGAGTAATCATACCCCACCACCACCACCACCACACACACACACACAAAGGATGAGAAACTTCTAGAGTAGTGAGAGAGAAAAAAAAATGTAATTCAGTTCAGATTCCAACGAGTCTTTCTCTGGAATGAATTGCCTTCTTTATCATAAGTTCACCAAAGAAGTTGCTTCAATATTACTAGCTGTACCTCCACTCTATTCCTCCCCACTCTCATTTATTCTATTCTCTCTCTCATTCTTTCATTCTGGCCCTGTCCAAAAGCGTGTTGTATCTGAGTACCCTCTCCCATGTTCTTCCCTCTCTTCTATCACCTATTCCCCCCTTCCCTCTCTCCATTCCCCCTTATCCCATTCCTTTTTTCTCATTTTTCTCTAGGGTAGGATAGATTTCTATACTGTATTGGTGTGTATGTTATTTCCTCTCTGAGCAATTTGTGGTGAGAATGAAAGCTCACTCATTCCCCCTCAGCTTCCCCTTTCCACTCCATTGTAAAGCTTCCTCTTGACTCCTGTGTGAAATATCTTAGCCCCTTCTTCCTCTCCTTTCCCTTCCTTCCAATACTTTCCTTTATCACCCATTGACTCCATCTTTTTACTATATCATACCATCACATTGAGCTCCTTTCTGTACCTTGTCTACATATATACATATATATGTGTATTTATGTGTGTGTGTGTGTATATTCCTTCTAACTACCCTTATAAATGAGAAAGTTCATAGGAGTTATCAGTGTCTTTTTCCAATGCAGGTATTCAAACAGTTCAACATCATTAAGTTCCTCATAGTTAGTCCTTCTCGTCTACCCCCTTTATGGTTCACCTGAGTCCTGTGCTTGGAGATCAGGCTTTATGTTCAGCTTTGGTTGTTTCAATAGGAAAGTTTAAAAGTTTCATTGAAAGCCTATCTTTTACCCTGAAAGAGGATGTTCAGTTTTTCTGGGTAGTTGATTCTCAGTTGTAAACTAAGTTCTTTTGCCTTCTGTAGTAGTATATTCCAAGTCCTACGAGCCCTCATTGTAGATGTTGCCAAATCCTGTGTAATCCTGACTATAGAGCCATGGTAGTTGAATTGCTTATTTCTAGCAGCTTTTAGTATTTTTCCCTTTGACTTGAGAGTTCTGGAGTTTGTAATATTCTTGGAAGTTTTTCTTTTGGGATCTCTTTCAAGAGGTGACTGGTGAATTCCCTCAATTTTGATTTTACCCTCTCTAGAATCAGGGCAAATTTGCTGTATTATTTCTTGAAAAATGAAGTGTAGGCTCTTTTCCTGGTCATGACTTTCAGGTAGTCCAATAATTTTAAAATTATCTCTATTGGATTTGTTTTCAAGGTCAGTTATTTTCCAATGAGTTATTTCACATTTTCTTCTAATTTTCATATTTTAGTACAGTTTTATTCCTTCCTATGTTCTTGCAAAGTCATTGGCTTCATTTAGTTCCATTCTGCATTTGAAGGAATTCTTTTTTTCCCAATTGGGCCTAAACTGGTTTTTAACATATATTTAATTCAATTTATGTATATATATATATATCTTTCACCAAGCTGCTGATTTGGTTTTCATGATTTTTCTGCATTGCGCTCATTTCTCCTCCCAATTTTTCCTTCACCTCCCTTAATTGCTTTTCAAAGTCTTTTTTGAACTCATAGTCTGAGCCCATTTTCCATTTCTCTTGGAGGTTTTGGATGTGGAAGCTTTGATTTTGTCCTCATCTGAGTATGTGTTTTGATCTTCCATGGGACTAAAGTAATTCTCTATGGTCAGATTCTTCTTTTTCTGTTGTTTGCTTATTTCCTTAGTCCAAGACTAATTTACAGCACTTCCAAGGCTTGGGGGAGGGGGGTGAGGTTGGGACAATCCCCCAGGTATCTTAATTCTGCTAAGGTCTTATGAGAGGCCCTCCCCTCTTCCATGAAGCTGTGAAGATAGTCCCTGCACTATTATGGTAGTGTGGAAGGCCAAGCTGCAACCTGGATCTGAATGTGGGCAAACAGAGGAGTCCTGCCCCAGGGAGAGCAGAGAGATTTCTGCAGTCTTCCTTGACTCCCCCTTAACATCTATGGGTTGAGAGCTCTGGATGTGTTGGGGGACTCTGCTGACTCCTACTGCTGGTTCTCACTGCAGGGCTGCTCTGAAACTGGTAGTCCACTCTGTGTGACAGAGATCTCTCACCACCCCTTCCGTCTGTTCCTGATGTTTAAACTACCCCATCTGCCACAGACCCAGGCGGCTAGCCTGGCTGTGCTGCACTGCAGTTGTGCTGCGACTTTTTCCAACCCCTGGCCCTGATGGAATGGACATGTCCCAGAGATTTTCTAAGTTGTCTTGGACTGGGAAATGGTATCACTCAGTCTTTTTGTGGGTTCTGCCCCTTTAGATTTTGGCTAGAGTCATCATCTGATGGCTTTCATAGTTTTTTTGGGAAATGAGTTTCTGGGAATTCCTACCTTCATGCTGTCATCTTGGCTCCTCCCCCATTGTTCACATTTAATCAGGTTTATGTAGTAAGACTTCTCTTTTTCAGTACAAAATTCTGATCATTAAAATCAGCTTAGAATTATACTAATCATCTTTTTTCCCTGCATAACCTTTCTGTACTAAAGTAGCTCCACTGACTTTTCCTATTTCTATCATTATTATTAGTAGTACCACTCTCTTAATCTTTCAAAATTGAAAAACTCGAGCCTTTTGTGATGACCTTCTTTCTTCCTTTCATTGATCAACAAATTGCCAAAAAGCCCTTTTGAGTCTGTTTTGGTTATCAATAATCAGTAAACATTTATTAACCTCCTGCTATGTTCAGACACTGTACTAAGCAGTGGAGATAGACAACCCCTGCTCAAGTTGCTTACCAAAGCTGATGCAGTCTCTTCAGGATGAAGGGGTCACCTGGGAACTAGATTATGGTGAAGTCCAGTTCAGGAAGTGTAACTGATGCCAGCTCTACCAAAACCTTGATACTGTTTTTATCCTTACCTAACATATAAGGAAATAGAATTCCGAGCAAGGGATGCATTCTCTAATGATCTTTAATTGTTATGTTAGGAGGAATAGCACATTTTGAACTTATTCTATTATTTGGGAGTATAGTAACATACAAGTCTTTGACTTTACACAGAGGAGGGTAAAAGGTAAATTACTCTAGGTAATCAATGGTGTTTTTTTCAAGGGGCACAGATGGGGCAGTACAGTAGATATTCTTATCATTCTGTGGTAAAATTGCTTGCAAACTATGACTTTATTTCTTTATGCATATTCATTACTAAATAATTATCAGATGTCTACTCCAAAGTACTAGATAGTACTGTTAGGTATCAGGGATAAAATAATACAGAAGACATGGCTTGCATGCTCATGAAACCTATTGGTGATGAATCATTACTAATAGTGACTGGCCATTATTAGTAATGTCTAGTGAACTTAGAGTTTTTCTAAATTAAGTATGTTGAGTTACAGTTTGTCCTTGAAAAATATTTAACTTGATGTCAATCCTCATATTTCAATGTATCATCTTACCTGATTCTGAAACAAAATTCTATTCTTTACATACCTGGTCTATTATAGGATATCTAATAAAAAAATTAGCAATATGCATTTAGCTTTATTTAGCACTTTTCTTTAGATGAACTCTCAACTGTAATAATCCTTGACCATATGATTGTCTTTTGAATACACTGATATTTTAACTTCTTTTAGCTGCTCTGCTGATAACATTATTAAATGTTATCTGAATTATTTCTAGTGCTGAATTGAATAAAATTACTTTTGAAATTCTTTTTTTTCCTGCAGGTATAATATTGAGCCCAGTTTATACTGTCCATTTTTCTCACTTGGTGCATGTATGGAAGGTCTGAACTTACTATTCCGTCAGCTTTTTGGGATCTCTCTGTATGTGGAGCAGCCAGAAAAAGGAGAGGTGTGGTGTGAAGATGTCAGAAAACTGGTAAGCTATTCATAATGCATAAGCTTAATGTTTTTGCCTCCTTTTGCATTTGGCCAATTTTGCTTTGTCTTTCTTCTCCTCATTGGTCTTTGTACTTCATTTTCTATTTGGCCTACTCTGGTTTTAAGATGTTATTTTCTTCAATAATTTTGATATCTCCTTCACCAAACTGCTGACTCATTTTTCATGATTTTCCTGTATCACTCTCATTTCTTTTTTCAATTTTTCCCTTTCCTCTCCTACTTGATTTTTAAAATTCTTTTTGTGTTCTTCCCTGGCCTGAGATCAATTCATATTTTGTTTTTGGTTTTTTGTTTTTTAGGTTTTTGCAAGGCAAATGGGGTCAAGTGGCTTGCCCAAGGCCACACAGCTAGGTAATTATTAAGTGTCTGAGTCCGGATTTGAACTCAGGTCCTCCTGACTCCAGGGCCGGTGCTCTATCCACTGTGCCACCTAGCCACCCCTAATTCATATTTTCCTTGGAGGCTTTGGATATATAGGAGCTTTGACTTTGTTATCTTCTTCTGAGCATATATTTTGATCTTATCAATGTAGTAGCTTTCTATGATCAGATTTTTTTCTTCTGTTGTTTCCTCATGACTTAATTTTAGCCCTACTTTAAGTAGGGCTCTGCTTCAGAGTGAAGGGTGCACTGTCTCAAGCTTTTGGGGTGTTTTTCAGCTGTTTTCAGAGATATTTCTAGGGATCTATAAGTTTTTAGTTCTTCCCAGGGAATATGATCTAAGGAGAGGTCTTTTACTACTCTCCTAGTCTTTGCTCTGGTCTGTGGGTGACCACAACCACTCATTCTGCCTTGGAATTGTGAGGAGGGGCCCTGCTCTCCTGCAACCCAGATCCGAGTATGGGCAAAGCAACATAGTCCTGTAAGTTCTTGAGTATGGGCAAAGCAAAGAGACCCTGATATCTCTTTCTGATCTCTTTACCCTCTCTGATCTGAGAAACTTAATGTTTTTAACTGTAGTCTCTGATCTGGTAGTTGAATTGACAGCAATGCCATCATTTTGTCATCTCTTCTTCACCAGATTGCTATCCTATCTCTGTAGCCCTACTTTAATTATTGTTTGTCTTTCTTGATTTTCCAATCCTTGATCACAAACTTTAATATGGGGATCTGGTTAAAATTTCTATAAGGCAGACTATCAAAGAAAATCCTCTGAAAAAATTTTTTTTTGAATAAGAGAAAAGAGAAAATTAAAATGTTTATGAATTCTAGATGTAAGAGAATTTGTATAATTGCTTAATGTTTCTTCACTAATTTTTAATTTTTCATTATGATAATTTTCAGGAAATCATTAGAATATCTTGTTACAAATCTTTTCTTTTTCCTGTCTTCTCTTGGGATTTAAAAAAAAAACTTAAACCAGTCTTAAATCATGTAAAGTGCATCTGGAAGTGACTGAAGTCCCAGTTAAACAGCTTTCTAGTGACTTCTTGTATTCCTTTTTTATTTCAATCTAGTGTTTATTTTGCTTGAAATCAGCATTTTTATATACCTTCCCCTCATTCTTTCTATTTTTCTGCTCACTTCCCACCATTAAATCCCTTTTGCTTACTTTTTTCAGCTCTTATATTCATTCTGTATGGTTTAGCTAACTTGTTAAGAGTAGGAAGTGGCAAAGAGAATGAGAAATTTGGAAGACATGTGTTCCATCTGTGTAGTCACCAAAATTATATTTTTGTAGCTGATAAATTTCTGGTTTGAAGATTATGTTTTAAAATAAAATGTGCAAACAAGATGGTTTCCACAAAAGAGAGAGAAGCAGGATGCTATCATCCTTTCCTCTCCCCTTGCATTCTCTCTCTTTCTCGCTCTACCCCTCTCACTTCTTTTCTCCTGCCTTTCCCTTGCAGGGTTAAGGTAGAATATTCATTCTCATTAGTGGTCTAAGGGGGACAAAGAAACTATGTTTGTTTACCTTTGAATAGCACTATTAAGATTTTACTTGGAGAATTATAGCTATCTCTTAAGAATTGAAAGGAACTGAAAAGATCACACTACCTTAAAAACTGCAGAACCATAGGCCTTCTAAAATGCCTAGTGAAAGGTAAGTAGAAGTACTTGTACATGACCATACATTGAAGGAATATCAAATCTTGTTTTCTAATTCAAATCTCTAAACCCCCCAAAAAGTTTGCATTTATAAAGGAATAGAAACAAAGGCCTTTATTTGTGGCTATGCAATTCTAATGCATATCTAGTTGTAGTATAACATGTGAATATTTCAGATTTCTTCCTTCATTGTAATGTTTGAAATTTCTTTCAGGCTGTGGTTCATGAAGCTGAAGGACTTTTGGGATACATCTATTGTGACTTCTTTCAGCGAGCCCACAAACCACATCAGGTAATATGCTATTTTAGAATATTAGTTTTCCAGGAACTGACCAACAGTGAACTAGCAGCTCTATGAGAAATAAACTTCACTTACTGGAATCATGAATTTTAAGACATAATTCACAAATAAAGTTAATTGTAAAGTAGATCATTTAAATTAGGATAAGAATAACTGAGCTTTATTAAATGTTTTCCTCTGTATCCTTTAGCTAGGCACCAAATTTCATTGAAATCCGTTAAAAATGATAAAAAAAATACGACCATTTAAAATTTTTATTGATCAATATGTTTCCAAAGGACAAATTTGGGATGTTTCTTGTTTCCTTTATGTCAAAAGTCAAGCAGGTCTTTTAATCAGTGTTGCTAAACAAAAATGTAACCAAACAGATAGGTTAATGATGTTACTTTTCATTCATATTAGCACTTTATACTTTTCATAGCTCTTTAAATATTTTACTTGATCCTCATGGAAACTGAGAGGGAGGCAAATTTGTTGTTCAGTCTCATTTCAGTCATATCTGACTCTTTGTGATACCATTTGGAATTTTCTTGGCAAAGGTTCTGGAGTGGATTACCTTTTCCTGATCCAGCTCATTTTACAGGTGAGGAAAGTGAGGCAAACAGCGTTAAGTGACTTGCCTAGAGTCACACAGCTAGTAAGTGTCTGAGGCCACATATGAATTCAGGAAGATGAGTCTTCTTAAGTACTCTTATCTACTGTACCACTTTGTGGCCCTGGACAGCATTTTCCCAATGAGGAAATTGAAGCTCATATTACTTAAATGAGTTAATCAGGGTCGTGAGACAAGTTAGTAGTAGAACTGGAACTAGAACCCAAATTTTCTACAGTCTACTTAATAGTTTTCTAATGGCATGCTTGTGTGGATTCTGGATAAGGGCAGTGCTCTTATGCTTTCCTAGTCATCACGGGAATGAAGCAGGTATGTGTGCTTGCTTTTATGGTTTTTTTAACATGATGTTTTCAATGATGTTAGACACCTTCAACAAAGATGAAAGCAGAATCAAGATCAACTACTACACTGACAGAAATTATTTAATTTGAAAATGCTACATACAAATCTAGACTAAAGTGGAGAGAGAATTGGTGCATGATTTTTGGTTCTCAGATGATTGTATACATAATGCAGCCTCTGAAACCGAATTAACAAAGCATGGATTGATTTTTCTGCTGCTTGTGTTAATTTTGGCCTAACAACTAACACCAAAAAAAACCAAACAAAAAAAAAACAGATTCTTTTTCAGCCAGCATTGTTGCAGCAAATGGAGAAATTCTGAATGTTTTGGATATATTATCACTTGATAATAATTGATAATGAGGTTGATACATGCATTGTCAGAACTAGCTCAGTGCTTGAGAGGCAGCAAAGGAAAGTGTAGGAGAGAAGAGGAATTAGACTGATTACCAAACTGAAAGTCTATAGAACTATTGTGCTGACCTCATTGATGTATGGCTAAAAGTCTGGACAGTATACCAGTGCCATGCCAGGATACTGAATCTCTTCCACTTGAATTGTCTTGGAAGATTCTGAAGATCACCTGGCAAGCTAAAACACTGCAAGATAAGACTGCCAAGCATTAAAACTCAGTGACAGACAGTGAATTCTAATGGGCTAGCCATGTTGTTTGAATGTCAGACATACATTTGCCTAAAAGACTACTTTATAAAGAATTCATACAATGCCAGCACTCACATAATGGTTAGAAGAAGTAATGCAAGGACACTCTCTGAAGAACTCTGAAATTGATTGTGAGACATTGGAGACACTGGCACAGTGCCTGCATCAAAGAAGGTGCTGTGTTTTTTGAGCAAAACAGAACCGTAGTAGCTCAAAGGAAAAATGAGGTGTACAAATTTGGAGACATCTTCTCTCCAAATGTTTACATGGACTATTGTTACCTTACCTGTGGTAGAGCCTTCTAAGCTTATCTTGGTATGATCAACCACATTGATCAGCCAAACACACATAGGACACAAACATTGACCTTGAAAATGTGATGTCTTTTTGATCCTCTTTGATCATAAAGGACATCCTGCTTGATTTTGTTTCCCCACTGTGGGAATCTTCACTTTGTGCGTTTAATATCAGTTTAGAGACTGGTGTATCTGAATTAAAAAAAAAAGTTTATTGAATCTTTGCAATATGTGACATATTTGCTTTATTGTTGTTCAGTCATTTTTTCATGTCCAACTCTTGTGACTCTATTTGGGATTTTCTTGACAAAGATATTGGAGTGATTTGTCATTTTTTTCTCTAACTCAATTTACAGTGAGAAAACTGAGACAAACATAGATAAGTGGCTTGCTCAGAGCCACACAGCTAATAAATAAGTGTTAGAAATCATAGTCTTCCTGACTCTAAGCCTGGCACTTCACTCACTATGCAACCTAGACTCGCATTCCATTTTTTAAAATTTCTTAATAGATGATGGGTGTAATAAATAGGTACATGGAAATAGGTCAGATAATGACTAAAAATATGTTGGTGTGATATGTGTATCTTAATTTTTTCATGGTGTATTTGAATTTCAAAATAGAATTCCTCCATTCGGAGTTTCAGGGAGTATGCTAGTTGCCAGTAGTGGTTCAGAGATCTTTAACTGAATCGTCATCTAAATTTTTTTTATTTGGGAAAAACATTCTTGCAAATTACAATTTAAAAATTAGTTATTTGAATAATTTTCTGCTTTTATTTGTTATTGCTTCTCTCACTTTCTAGGGAGCAAGAGCTCTGTTTTATTTATTTACCAACAGTGCTGGATATAGAGTAGGCAATTCAAATTATTATGAATTGAATTTAATGTAGAAAAATATTTGCTAGTACTTTTCATTTCTTTTAAATATTAGTAATTAAAGAGGAGTAAAAAATTTTATGAAAACTATATAGTATATAAAGAGACAAAATTCAGTTGTGTTAAAAACAAGATTTTAGGCACTTACCTTTGGTATAGTTTTTGATAAATTCCCTTGTTGTTTAACCTTGTTTCTTCCTTTCTGCTTTCTGATTTTGAAGGACTGTCACTTCACAATCCGAGGGGGAAGATTAAAGGAAAATGGAGAGTATCAGCTTCCAGTAGTAGTTCTTATGCTGAATCTTCCACATTCGACAAGTAATGCACCACCTTTATTAACTCCTGGAATGCTGGAGAATCTTTTTCATGAAATGGGACATGCCATGCATTCTATGCTAGGACGAACTCGTTATCAACATGTTACAGGTGAGATGCTAAGGCAACAGTTTTATTTAATACTTTATATTTTCAGTCAGTTTGACTTGAAAAGAGAAGCACTTATTTATGGAAAAAAATGTTCATTTCATAGCCTTTTGTACTCATTTCATTGACCATTTTTCTCACCTTTATATGTCTTCTAGCATTCTAAATTTTTCTTTTTAACTTTCTTTTGTTTTTCTCCCCTAGCCATATAACTTTTTACTTTACCCATGCATTCTGTACCCTTTTTGAATGGATAATACATGATATTTTCATGGTATATTATTCTTTTGAATGTTCTTTGCTTATTTAAATATTCTTATTCATAATTGAATGTGAGTAAATGTGTGTAAATGGTTCTATTAAAGTTTTTTGATTTGGGTTTGTACAAGAGGACTGCAGAGTAGAGTAGGGTCATTATAGAATGTAATTAGCTGTTGATGAATTGCGATGATAATCAGTTTTACTTGGGTTCCTATGTAAATAAGTTCCTCTCTATAAATTATGGAATTGTGAATTAGAATAAAAAGCATGATATTTGACAAGTCACTGAGTCAGACTTTTTAATTTTAGGAGAATTATATCAATAACTACATTAGCAGTAATGTGGAGAGGCAGAGTGGTATGTAATTAGAGGGCTAGCCTTAAATTTAGGAGCGCCTGGATATGAGTTGTACTTTTAACATATACTGGCTCTTTGTCCTTGGTTAAATCACTTGATAGTTTGAGAGGAGACAGGAGCTGCTGATCTATGTCTGTATGTGCCCATCCTAATCAGCATCCTTACTATTATAGCAGTTTTTGTTGTTGGGGGAGGGGTGGGGGGAATGGTGAACCTATGAGACAACATGGGCAAGAGCCAGATGGGATTTGGTAGATTGTGATAGGTTTTGATCTGCACTGTTGAAGAGAACTTCCAAATCGATGTATATTTAAGTGTGTATTTATGTATGTCTTTGTACCTATAGATAAAGCCAGAAGTAATACATACACCCTCTTAAATATAGTGAATTCATTATTTCCTTTCTGTGGTTATACATGTGTATATATCTGTTGCCATGTGTATATATGCAAACTACAGACACATGTTCACACACCCAGACATATGCTCTGAACCTATGATTTCTTGGGGAGGAGGGGGCGGTGATTCCTAATACAGAACAACTAATCAGATGCCTGGGGCAGCCTTAGGATTTCAGCTAGGGTACAGAGAAGTCAGGTGACTCTCTGTTGCTTCCTGTTTGCTTTGCAAACTTTTTTCATAACTTTTTGATTTGAAGTAAAATGTACAGTATTGTAATAAAGTTGTTTGTCAATATTTGCAAAAATTTTATAGTAAAATCTTGACTAAATGAATTAAAGCTTATAAAAGTCCAAATAAAATTTTAGAAGTTCTCATAAAAATAATGTGTTATCTTAAATTGCACCATTGTTATTTGTTTCAGGGACAAGATGCCCCACTGATTTTGCTGAAGTTCCTTCTATCCTAATGGAGTACTTTGCAAGTGATTATAGAGTCGTTAATCAGTTTGCAAAACATTTTCAGACTGGCCAGGTAGGGAAAAAATGAGCTTGTTGTAATTCTTTGTTTTATAATTAAGCTGATCTTAGATAAAGTTATAAATTTAACAAAGGAAATTATTCATTTTTCCTTTCACTAGCACTTAAAGTGTTGGTGTATACAACCAAGTACCCAAATCTGACTTTGGTGTGGGAGTATGCTCTTTGCTTTCTGGAAATCCCAATAAAATTAAGGAAGCAATATTTTTTTTGAATTCCCTGAAATCATCTCATCTTGCTTGCAAAAGCTAGCTATTTAAATTGTGTTCAGTTTTTGTCCTATGAATTTCACCTTATCATTGGATTTCTAGTATTATCATGAAACTGTGATCCTAAAAATACATTAAACTCCTCAATGGGGAGAGGTTTATGGTATTATTGTAATGTGCTAATATTGTAGTATCTCTAGTATAGGTCTAGTAATCTGAGAAATTTTTTTCAGTTTCCAATTCTAATCCCCCCCCTTTACTTTTCCTTATCACCTTTTCTTCAGACCATGAAATCATAGTTCCTAAAATTTAGCATTCTCTTTATTTTACTCAAAGTATTTATAGTACCTCATAGAACTGAGGTACTTTTTCATTTTTGACTAGTTATCACTCTTTTCCTCTAAATGATGTCTCCTGTGATGATCAAAGTTTTTAAAATATATTTATGTATATATGGTCATTGGAGATTCAAATAACGTAGTGATGATCAAATTTTTTTAAAAATGTATTTATGTATATATGGTCATTGGGAATCATGCATATACACACACACATACACACACACACACACACACACACACGTCAGTGAGCTGAGAAATAATACAACCTTGGCTTACATGAGGAGTTCTTAATCTTTGTGTATATCATACATCCCTTTACCCATAGGTACAACCTATGACACCTTTTAAGAATCATATTTTTAAAAGCATAAAATAAAATTCATAGGGAACCAATTATTTTGATAATAAAATCTTCAAATATTTTAAAAGCAAATTTGCAATCTCAGTCCTGTCTTAGGTAAAGGAACTTAATTAGCTTGTTAATACTTAGAAAAGAAGAGTAACATGAATATTCTTCTCTATTCCAAATGTTCCAGTGTTACACTAGAATTTAAAAAGTTGTGAAAAATGTATTAAATTACCAGTACAGTGTTGATTTTTCAAATATGGTTCCTTAAGTTTATGATCCTGAATACAATAGGAAATTGTCCTGAAGGAATATATACTAGGTTTTTGAAGATATTTATTTCACACACACACACACACACACACACACACACACACACACACACACACAAAATCATTTACATTTTGGCAGCTATTTTAGAGTAGTGAAATTTTGACTTAAGGAAATTTTTTTATGTTTTTAGCAACGAATTTTTCTCTGCTACTGCTTTACAAGAATCTGATTTTATGCCTCTGGGTTATGAAATATAAGAAAGCTCTTTCTTATGCTTTTATTGCTGAACTTTTCTGTTTTGCATCTTGCCAAAAATTTGGTTTTCTGCCTTGGGTTTGTGAAATTAGGCCCAAGGCTTATATTGCTTATTAAGTTTAAATAACTTGAAGGTTACTTAGAAGCTTGCTGTGAATTTCTCCTGTCATTCTGTCTGAGAGGTTATGAATAGAAATTGGAGATAAAACTTGTGTTGTGACTAGAACCAAATAAGCTTGGGCATGTTTATATAATTTTAGTATCTTTATTATACTGTAAGTTTTAATGCTTCTCTATTGTGCATGGGTACTTGCTAGCAACCTATTATATTAGGTGAATATTGTGAAAATTATTAGATATTTTGTCACATTAAAATGTTTCCTAATTTTTAAAAATATAAACTGCCAAAATCTGACTCAATTCTTAGCTTCATTTGAGTCATATATAATGGGTGGTCCCATTATACTTTAATACTTCTAAAAGTTCCTTTCATTTACGGATCTCAAAACACTTAAGTTGCTAATCTATAAAACATCTCTGGAAAATAGGTATATGTCAAGTAGTGTTACATTCATTTTGCAGATCGAGACACTGAGGCTCTGCTCTGCTCAGCCAAACAAAGCCACTGTGGCTTGGCAAAATTAGTTACTTTAGTTTTGTTGATGATCTGCCTGAATCAGTGGCCAAGACAAACCAAACTGACTGATTTTGTCACACTGCTATCCCGGTGTTTTTCCTCATGCAGACATGGACTTTAAATTTAGTTTATTTGCACCTGCAGCATGCCAATGTAGAAGTCAGATTAAACAACAACAGGGTTACTGACTTCCAGTTCAGGTTCCATTCCCTTGAAATCCTGTGCTTCATGCCCTTGCAGTGTTTTCTTATTTGTATTTGACTTCCTCCCAACAAATCTTACCTTAACTTCAACATGCTCCTTGGGAATGTCTGTGGTTGAAGTTCTTGGCTTTAGGAGGATTTGGAAAATTACCACAATTGGAATTTCTACAAGGGAATTTCTTAATGTTTAATGTATTAGCAATCTTTTTATATAATAAGTATCTAATGACTTTTATAGATTGGACTTCAGAAAAAAAGTGCTTAATTTTGCAAGAATTTAATGCCAAATTTTCAACACTATTGGATTGAACAGCTGAAATTCTTAAAAAAGAAGACTATGATTATCAAGTTTACCTTTAGCTGAAACTGTGTAAATTGATATTCAGTGTGCCCAAGTAGGTTTTTCATTGATTTCAGGTAATGATAAGTTTGACTAAGTATTTGCCTTCCTTTCATTTTATTCATTTTCATGCAAGTTTTCTCTCAATGGAAGAGGCTCTCCTCTGCTGTTTTTATGTGTTTTGTAAGAATAAACAAATTATTCTTGCTACTATTGATAGCATATGTTTACCCGGCGGAAAACAGACTAAAAAAGCTCAACTTCCTTTCTTTAGAAAATTAAATGGGATTTCAGAGTCTATAACTTGAATTTTTCAACTTATAGGTGGAAATCCATGATTGTGTTGGCAGAACAAGTGATTAAATTTTGTGTCATCAATTTTTCAGTTATAACTGGGAATGCTTTGAGTTAGGAAGACAGAATGAGTAAATAGAAACTTATACAGATAATTGCCTCTCAGTTTGTGAGTTATTAGAATAGCGTCATTCATGACTTCAGTTAGTTCTGGCAGCAAATCACTATAATTTTCAGTCATAGTTTTACTCAGTTACATAAAACATGAGAATCATATTTTCTAACCTTTTAGATCATCCTGATTATATTTATATTATTACTTTGGGTTTCTTTCAGTCGGGTGCTTTGAAAAATTAGTCAGTCAATGTTGTTTATTCAGTCCCTACTCTGTCATGCTTTGTGTTAGGTGTTTGAATTGGGAAAAGAGTATTATTGTTGTTGTTATTATTATTACTTCTCTTGGGACAAAACAAATCCACTTCACATCACCAAATGCTTTATTGGATGTCTTGAACTGAATTTCCTATAGACATCTTAAACTTAAATTGTCTAAAACTGAACTTATATCTTTTCCCCAAAATTCTTCCTTCAGTCTATTCCCCCAAATCCCTATTATTGTCAAGGACACTACCATTTTTCCCATCACCTCCAAGCTGAGAACTTCACTTTTTCTTACCCCATACCTACAATCTGGGGGTGGGGGGGAGGGAGTGAGGAGAGAGGGAGAAGAGGAAGAAGAGGGAGAGGGTCTTTGTGGTGTATGAAGAGAACATTTGTAGATATGATCAACCTTGGAGGATCTTTTCATAAAGTTTTGCTTCAGGTAAACTTAGAGAACTAGGTAGATTGATGAATGAATTTCTGAAATGAATTAGGAGCATTGACCAAAACAGAAAACACTTAGAAGAAAAGTAGAGTAACTGTGGAACCTAGATAGGCTTAGGTAGACCTATTAAAATTAGCTCATTTTTTTCCCCCTTCTTTTCTCTTCCATTCTTTTTTTTCTTTTTTTTTTTTTTGTTTTAGGTTTTTGCAAGGCAAATGAGGTTAAGTGGCTTGCCCAAGGCCACACAGCTAGGTAATTATTAAGTGTCTGAGACCAGATTTGAACCCAGGTACTCCTGACTCCAAGGTTTTCTCTTCCATTCTTAATCATTAAGAACAGTAGGAATTATTTTGGTTAATTCAAGAAACTGGCAATTTTATATATCAAAGCATTAATTAAGAGTCACATCTATTGATTTTTTTTTGTAACTGGTGTCTAAAATTCTTCCTTAGTCCTGTTTAAGCATAAAAAGAAAACATTTAATTGGAAGCAGTTTATTTATTCTTTTTGACTGATAAATTACTTTAAGATTCAAGCACTAACAACTCTTGAATCAGATTTTTTCATTATCATATATATTGGATCATATGTATTTCCAAATGTAGCTGATTGTGCTTAATTTTGGTCAGTGTATTTTAAAGTAGATATAATATTGAAAAAAAGTACATTATAAAATAGCAAAGAATGTCCCATAGAAATAAGACACCTGAAACATTGAAATCAGTGCAACAAAGAATAAAAATGATTAGGTACACTAGAGGTAGTAGATGACTTCAACAGGGGAGATGGGTATTAGAGGAGAGCAGAAAGGGTAAATAAACTCCTTGAAGGGTGAATTTACAAACCTCCAATATTGGGATATTTTTCAAGGGAATTTACTTAAAGTGTCTGGATTGGTTCTTGTTATTAGGAGTATAATTTAGTATTGCAATAAAAGGAAACCTAAATATTAGAGAGAGAGAGTTAGTTCATGACTATGACATACTAATAGTCAGTCAATCAATTAGTAAAAGTCTCTATTATGTCTTAGATTTAGTGCCTTCAGATTATATGCTCCTTGTGGGCAGGGACTGCCTTTTGCCTTTCTTTGTTTATCTAGTGCCAGCTTCTGATCAGGAAATGGGGAAAGGGAACTGAATCGGAGTATGGTGTGTAAAGTGTAAGGAGATGAACACCCACCATTATTTCTCCTTTTGGAGGTAGGCAGAGTTTTAAATTTCTTTTATCTACAATGTTTGCATTTCAAAGACTGTTCAAATCTAGAACTGTATTCATCTTTTTAGAATGTCATTCTTACATTTTCCTTTACTTTCCTTGACATCATTTTATCCTTTTCTTATTGCTGATGCATAATCCTATGTGGTTATGCCTGAAATTTCCTAGAACAACATGACTTATCTCTCTTCCTACTGCTCAAAATGTTGATGTGGGAGCTTTGTTGCCTGACAGAGACACATTTCTGGATTAATTGGATCTAGGATTTCTTTCTGATAGTGGCATTTGCATTCCAGTAATTTTCCTGTATTTAACTTTTTTTTCCCATAATGTTCTTCTGGGAGACTCATGGTTTTTACTTTAACTTTTTGAGCCCTATTTTCTACATCATTCATTTCAGATAATAGATACCTAAAATGTTCTTAGATTTTCCTCATTAGATTTTTTGCTGATATTTCTTATCATAGCATTGCAATTTTGAGTTTAATTTCCTCCTCTGAGTGTCCACTGCTTTGCTAAGATTTTCCTGTTTTCATTCAAGACCCTAGATTTTCCTTCTGAACTTTTTTTTTTTTAGGTTTTTTGCAAGGCAAATGGGGTTAAGTGGCTTGCCCAAGGCCACACAGCTAGGTAATTATTAAGTGTCTGAGACCGGATTTGAACCCAGAACTCCTGATTCCAGGGCTGGTGCTTTATCCACTTGTGCCACCTAGCCGCCCCTGAATTTTTTATTAACTCTACTTCACTTGTTATTTTTTCCTTCCTTTCTATTAGTCCTTCTAAGCACTCTAGTTATCCTGTTCCATTTTCTCAATTCCTGGTTATAGTTATTTAAGAATTCTTTTATTTTGGAATTTTAGCTAGGGATCCCTTTACTTCATGGTGCTGTTTTATTTTGTCAGAAGGATTTTTTTTTGTTATTGTAAATCATTATTTTTATTCTGTCTGTTATCTTTTTTTTTCTTGTAGGAATTTTCTTTTAGGAAAAATTCTTGTAGGATTTTTCTTTCATGGTTTTTTCCCTTTTTTAAAGTTTTTAGTTTATTTAGTGCAATTCCAGTTATTTTGTTATGTTGAAGGACAACTAGGCTTATATACAACTAATCACACCCTTTTCTCACAGCTTTAAGAAAATCATCACTAGCAATCTCTACTAACCTCAATATTCATTAAAGTTTTACAACTTTGACTATATGTAGTCATTATTTTCCTCTCATAAGGCAGGAGTTCTGGGAGCATATTTTCAAAGGATTGGCTAAACCTAGGAAGTTCACTTAGTTGGAGCCTCTAATCCAGAAAAAGAGTTGGGAGACTAAATAGCTGAAAGCAATCTGGGGTTGTGCTGTGGGTAGATATCTAGGTAAGCAGGTGGTTGGTGATTGATGTTTAGAAAATTAGGCACTTTTATCTTAGATATAGCCATAGGGGGATGGGATTCAAGAAATAGGACTTCAGTCAATTTCGGACAAAAAAAAGATAAGACAAAATTTATGTTTTTAGGGTACCAAGAATGTCAATGCAAACCTTTTAGTAATTGGAATCCAGACATACATGGTTAGATAGGACAGGACCAAGAAGAAAAAATAAAAAAATCATGACTTCTTGCAGTATTACTGGGATACTGTATTCATAGGATCTTCTGTTTTCTCTGCCTGTGAGCAGGGTTGGTCCCAAAACCTCAGGCAGGACTAAATTTGCCAGTGGGGCATAAATGACTCCAATTAAGGTTACTGGAATATTCAAGGCCAGGAGTTAATGTTGATCATCAAAGTAGCACTTCATGTTTTTTAAATAAAATTTTAAATGATATTTTATCTGTGATTCAAAAATAAATGGATTGATGGGGTAGATAAGAGATTCAAGTGGTACTATTTGTGATAGATTTGGAATGTGAAGACTTATGGAATGACATAACCTATTTATTTCATTTTATTCATTAAAGCACCACCAAAAGATATCAAGATCAGGACCAGTTTTGTCTAGATAGGAAACTCCAGATGAAAGACTCAATATCTGACCAATTCTTCTTAAAGTGAGCGAATTTTATAGAAGTGAGTGAATTGTCAAGCTTTATGAAATATTAAAGGCAGAGTTCACTTTATGTTCCTTTTATTCAGCTTGTACTGAAATGCTCTAGATTCGTTTTCCAAATTCTACTCTGTGAAACCCCAGTATTTCCCCACAATATGAGAGGAGTAGAGCTTTTATGAAAACATTTTTTGCTAGCCATATTTTCCTTTCCACTATACCAAGTATGAAAACATATACATCAATAACATTTACATGTAGTAATATGGCTTAATTTTCAGAATTTTGCTTTCAAATTTTTCTGACATCCTTTTTTATCTCAGATGTGTTCCATACTCTTTGACTCCTCAGACCTGCCATTATGGATTCTTTCAGTATATTTCAAATCTGTACAATTTTCCATTGTCATATAAGTGGGAAATGTTATTCTAGATGCTGTCAGATAATTTTCATGGCCATGATAGCATCTTTTTCTAAAATAGTATGACTTAGGAGATAAATATCTTTGGCAGGTTAAGGGGGATGCACTGTTTTGGATAGTCATCATTTAGAATATCACAGAATATAAGAAGCCACTCTGAAGGAGGCATTTCCATATTTTTGTGGATCAATATGCAGGGTACTGTATTAAGTGGCTTAGAGAAAATGATATCCATCCTTGAGCTGTGTTTTCTAAACATCTAGAAAAATACATGCAGATAACAAAATAATGTGAAACCTGAATGGATACCATTGTTAGCATAAACATGTCCAAAGTAAGAATATGTGCACAGAAAGTAATGATTCATGGAGCATAGTAATGTGACTTCCATATTTAGACACTGTGGTGATGGCAATTTAAGCCTTCAGCATTTTCATCTTTTATGATAACATTTTATAGTGAATGCTGGATTTCCAAAGATATTTGAATGGTAGGAAACTGTTTTGGTCATTGAGGATTGCATTTATAATCATAGAAGGTTCAACTTGACAGGACATTAATCTTGACCTTAATCTAAATTTTTTCATGTTACATATGGGGAAACTAGGACTCTGATAGAGTTATAAATGACTTGAGTTAGAAAAAATAGTAACTAAATTCATATGGAGGAACAAGAGGTCAAGAATATCAAGGGAATTAATGGAAAAATGCAATGGAAGATGGCCTAGCTTAGCACTGGCTTAGCCTTATTAGATCTAAAATTATAAAGTATCAGTCAACGAAACTGTTTGGTACTGGCTAAGAAATAGAATATTGGATCAGTGGAATAAATTAGGTACAAAAGAAATAGTAAAATGTCTATAGTCATCAGCTGTTTGATAAACCCAAAGATTTCAGCTTCTGGGATAAGAACTCATTCTTTGATGATAACTGCTGGGAAAACTAGAAGATAGTATGACAGAACCTAGGTATAGACTAACATCTCACACCCTTTACCAAGATAAGGTTAAAATGAGTACAAGATTTAGACATAAAAGGTGATATCATAAGCCATTTAGGAGAACAAGGAAACCTTTACCTGGAAAGGGGAGCAATTCATGACCAAAGAAGAGATAGAGAACATTATAAAATGCAATGGATAATTTTGGTTGCATTAAATTGAAATGTTTTTGCACAAACAAAACTAATGCAGCCAAGATTAAAAGGAAGGCAGCAAGTTGGGAAACAATTTTTACAACTAGTATCTTTGCCAAGAAAATCCCAAATGAGATCATGAAGAGTTGGACACGACTGAAATGACACAACATAGGGCAGGCTAAGTGATACAGAACACTGGCCCTGAAGTCAGGAGGGTGTGAGTGTGTTAAAATACAGCCTCAGACACTTGATACTTACTAGCTTTGTGACCTTGAAGTTAAACCCCTTAGCCAACCCCCCCCAAAAAAAAACCCAAAATGAAAAGAAAATTAAAATGACACAACATCAAAATTAGATGTATCATGCAACTAAGTATTGAAAGGTAAGTAGACATGTGATACTACCCCCCCCCCAATAGTCAGTCTCTTTTTCCAGACTTTTGAGAATCTTCAGGGTTATTAGAGGTTGAAGAGCCCTGGGAAAAGTTGAAGCATGCCCTCAACTTTAACCTCTTATTTATCTATCTATAATCTACTATTTATCCTCAAAATATAGTTTCTAAGTTGATGGATTATAATAATGTAAAGATTCAGTAAGCAAATACTATAGTTGTGTTCTAAAATCTCTCTTAGCTCTCTATTTTTAGATTTTGTAATTTTTAATAAAGTGTTTAGATATAGGAAGAATTTAAGAGGAAAACCTGGGAAAAATCTATGTAGTCTGACTGGCCTGGCTTCTCATTTTATACTGAGGAATGGAGTATTCAAAGAGTAACCATGACCATCTTGATTATCCCCAGGAATCAACCTCACCCACTTTAAGCTAGACTTCACCCCTTTGAGTGAGGGCATCCTCTTAAATCCTTTTCTTCCAGATTGAGTTAGTTAGTTAGGACATGTTGGTTTATTTAAGGTCAGCCACATTTAATTTGTAGGACAAGAGTCCAAAGGTAGTCTGGAATGACTGTTCCCCTTGGAAAAAGAGTACTAAGATGAGTTAAGTACTGTCTCTACCAGAATATTTATTTAGTTATAGCTTTTTTTAATATAAATTTTAAATAGCAATATTCAAAATTTGATTTGAAAACATTTTTTTAGAAACCTCTATTAATTTACATACAAACTAAAAAGGAAATAACTTCTATAAAATGTAGGATGTTATTTGTGTTATTTTATAATGAAAAATAACATTGTTCTCCATTCTTAGATTCATAGTTCATTTCCTAATTTCAGTGAATTGTCCAAAAATTAACCTATGTAGAAATAGCATATCTTCATTTAATCTTAAAGATACTACCTTTATATAATACAAAGGTACTTGCCATCTTGCTTCCATGAAGTGGTGATGAAATAAATTTATTAATTTGATATTTGTTCGATCCTACAGTGATCGCTTTGTCTTCTGAACTCTTTTAATAGTTAATTCACTATTCATTCAATCCTTATTTCCTGCCATATATTATTCCGTGTGTATGTGTGTATACATGCATGTGTGTTTACATATATATGTATGTATGTATAGTATGTATAATTTGTCTTAAGATTTTCTACCGCAACCAAAGATGAGGGACAGCCATGTGCTATACTTATACCCCCTATAATGGCCTAAAAATATATGTTAGCTGATTATAATTGCATTCCTCCACATATTTGGGGATTTTTAAAAAATATTATCTACTTCAGTTTAAGCACCAAAAAAAATTGTTGTTTCTTAACAGTAATACTTAATAGAGAATGCATATGAGAAGGCTTTGATGTTTCTTGTTATTTTATAGCTTTGGGTTTTTAATACAAGACTTTTAAAGGCATTATCTTTAAAGTTGAGGTAGCTGTCGCCACTTGAGAATAGAAACATTGGTTTTGCTTACTTGATTTCAAGTGGAAGGTTATCTCTAATGGATATCTAAGAGAAAAGAATATTTAAATCTAATTTTATTATTTTTTCTAATAAAATTATAGCTGTCAGCTAACTTCTCAAGTCACCATACCTAAATATAAATTTAAAGTGAAATGTAGTGCAAAATTGAAAGATTGCTTGCCTGGGTCTTTTCCTTCTTCCTTGCCTTTGTATTTGAAGATTTGCATTTTCTACAACTAAGTGTTGTTCTTCTAGTTGCATTCCCAGTCCATTAGTGAACTATATATAGTTCCTTTACTGCTCTGGTTATCTTCCCCTAGAGTTATTTCAATTTGTTAAAGCCCTTCCTAAAATAAGTAGCCTAGAACTGAAGACATTCATGCTATATTGCAATTATGGCTTTTGAGAAGAGGAGAGAACAGTATGACTATAACTTTCCTTAGTCTAGATACTTTTTCTATTGAAACAGCCTAAGATTGCTTTCCTTCATTGATTACTCTATCACACTGTTAAGGCCTAATGAAATTCAGTTAAATTCCTTAGATCTTCTTTACATGAAACATTATTTTTTTTTTTTAGGTTTTTGTAAGGCAAATGGTTAAGTGGCTTGCCCAAGGGCACACAGCTAGGTAATTATTGTCTGAGGCCGGATTTGAACCCAGGTACTTCTGACCAAGGCTGGTGCTTTATCCACTATGCCACCTAGCCGCCTCTGAAACATTATTTTTAATATATTTTTTCAATTATTTTTGAACCTAAATATAGGACTTTACATTTGAAATTTAAATACTTTTTGGTGATGTTAATTATTGTACTGATGATAAATTGCCAATCTCAAATTAACATTTTCCTAATGGATCCTTTTCTTATTTTCTTATCTTTTTGATCAGTCTCTAAAAATTAGTAGTTATTTTTTATACTGTCTTTTTATTAATTTATGTAATTCTTAGATTTTTTGCTGTGTCAAGACATGTGACTTTTGGTTTCTCCTAAAAATTTTCATTGTTGAAGTGACATTGATGGTACTCTTAATTTTTTTCTTCCCATCCCTTCTCCTCTACCTCACTTCTATATTATTTTTATTATTATTAGTTATGATCATTTATATTTTTATTCAAGTTCTGTAATGCCTATAATTTTTACCTGATAACACAATCTGTGAAAATATCAACACTTTTATTTATCAGTCCTTTTAATTCTTATTTTAATTGTCCAAAATAATGCCTTTTTATATTAATAAAATGATGTGAAATGTTAAATAAATGCTAAATGATCGACATCAGTTAACCTAGAGCTTGTACTTTGGAAGTTGTTCATTTATTTCAGTTGGGTATGTCTTTTTGTGACCCCATTTGGGGTTTTCTTGTAAAGAAACTGGCTTGACATTTCCTTCACCATCTCATTTTACGGAAGAGGAACTGAGGCAAACAGGGTTAAATAATTTGTCAGACACTCGACCCACTGTGCCACCTAGCTGTCATGCTTTGGAAATATGTATTCAATTTTGTCATCTTGTCAACTGATTGATTTTAAAAAATCATAATTATTTTAGAAGTATAAATTTTAATTATGTATAAAAGATAAGCAAAGGGGGTGGCTAGGTGGTGCAGTGGATAGAGTACTGGCCCTGGAGTCAGGAGTACCTGAGTTCAAATCCGGCCTCAGACACTTAATAATTACCTAGCCATTTGGCCTTGGGCAAGCCACTTAACCCTATTGCCTTAGGAGAAATCTAAAAAAAAAAAAGAATAAGCAAAATATTTTCTCAAGTCAATAATTAGTTTTTTTCCTGAGGAGCAATATAATTTATTTTACCAATTTTAGTATAGTGAATGAATCCTCATTAGACATATGTAGGAAGCCATAAATTATATTGGGCAATAAATATGATTCAGTATACAAAGTAGTAAATAAGTACTTCCATTTTTTCAGGCTGGAAAATAAGAATTCATTATATAATTATTTGAAATTTCAATAGCTCAGTTTCTTGTATGACTGTCACTCCCAATTCTAACTTCATTTACTTGGATTTTTATTTTTAGGTTTTTTGCAAGGCAAATGGGGTTAAGTGGCTTGCCCAAGGCCACACGGCTAGGTAATTATTAAGTGTCTGAGACCGGATTTGAACCTAGGTACTCCTGACTCCAGGGCCGGTGCTTTATCCACTACGCCAATAGGCGGCTGCCTATTTACTTGGATTTTTGACATTTTAGTCCTACCATCATTGTATCTATGTGCTTTAAAAAATGATGGCACAGCGCAGCTAGGGAGTTGAGTAGACAGAGCAACAGCTTTGGAGACAAAAGACCCTAAGTTCAAATCTACTCTCAGGCTCTTGACACTTACTAGCTGTATGACCCTGAGCAAGTAAATTAACCCTGATTGCCTTACCAAAAAAACCCAAAACAAACAAAAAAGTGATTACTCAATGTTTAAATGGGCTCCATAAATAATACAGTAATAATTCTATGATTATTTGCATTTGAGGGCTATAGATGGATTTTTTAAAAAAGTGTACTTGAATGTATGCACTTCCATTTGACAGATTGCTACTTTAGAAAGTTAAGCAGAATGTCTTCAACTTAGTCATCTTATCTGATTTCTTTAAAAGTCAAAATTATTTTAAAAGTATAAAATTCCATTATGTATTTTGTTTCATTTGATATATATATTTTTTAGATTTTGACCTAAATAAGTATAAATTAGTACTTACGATTTTTTTCCCAAGGCACTACCAAAAAACATGGTGTCTCGACTTTGCGAATCCAAAAAGGCCTGTGCTGCGGCTGATATGCAACTTCAGGTATGAATTATTATTTGGTTTTGTTCTATGTTTAGTCAGAATAGTAATCTAAGATAAACATATATCTTATGTTCTTGCTAATATGGCACATTTATTTAAAGGTGCTAACCAAAATCTTGTAATTTCATATTTTCTCAAAGCTAATCCCTAGAGTATTAAAAATGACATAAAGAAATTAAACCTGTTTTTTGTTGCATTTTGAATTTTATTTATGAAATGAATTCATGAAATGAAAAGTCAAAGATAAATAAAAATTAGCATATTTTTATTTTAGATTTCAACTTTTGAGTATATTAGGTGGCTTTAATCTTCTTTTTGTGTCATGGACCACTTTGACAGGTGAAGTCTGTGAACTCCTTATCAAAACAATATTTTTAATTCATGAAATATATAAGTAATAAAGAAAATGAGTTAATATTGCAGTATAGTTATTGGAATATTTTTAAAAGCAAGTTCACAAGTCTCATATTTAAGAACCTCCGATTTATATAGAAATAGTTTAAGTTAAGATAAAAATTATTTTTAAGGACTTTTAAATAATTTTAAAACAAGTATTTTATAACTGATGAATCTGGTTTTGCCATTATCCATTTGTAGGAATACTTGTCTTTTCAAAGCCCATGTTGTGGCTTTCTCTTCTTGAACAAATGTTTTAATATTTTCTTTTAAAAGGAAAACCATGCTAAAAAAATCTTTGCCAGCACATTTTCTTATGTCCAACTTTAGTATTACACAATAGAGGCTTGTATGGGGGAGCCAAAACAAAGTTGGAAAAGAGAAATTTGAAATAAGTCTACTGAGTGGTTTGAAGTAGATTTATCATTTTTTGAAATTGTTAGCATGCTTTTCTTTTAAAAACAATGCATTGTTTTAAAATGGTGTTTTGCAGACTTTCGTCCCAAGGTGGCATTTAACATTTCCCCTGCAAATTTCAATGCACAATACAGTTATGTCATACATGAATAGCTTTCTATTTCTATGTCATACACAGCTTACTATCAACTGAAGTATTAGTATGTCCTATTTATTTTACAGGTCTAAGTTCTATACCTTTTTTTTTTTTTTTTTTTTTTTTTAGTTTTTTTGCAAGGCAAATGGGGTTAAGTGGCTTGCCCAAGGCCACACAGCTTGGTAATTATTAAGTGCCTGAGACCAGATTTGAACTCAGGTACTCCTGACTCTTGGGCTGGTGCTTTATCCACTGCGCCACCTAGCCGCCCTTTAGTTCTATACCTTTTTTCCAGTGTTTATGCACCACAAAAGACATAATACATTTTGTAGTTTTGAATGTATTTAATTGTTTAAATTAAAGATAATGTCTTTTATCATTTTTCAACTGAAATATTTAAGTCATAATTATTTTTTCAGTTATGGTATTCTGTTACTCTTTTCCTTTCATTTGATGTATTTTCAGTTTTTCACTCAAAATGTTGGTTATTCATGTGTTTATATATGAAGAACTTTGTATTTACACCATTAACTCTTAAGTTATTATTGTATTATATTAAGATGGTATTTATATTTTAAATCTGTTCATTTACAGCAGTCTATTGAAGATACTCTAGCAGTATGGTAGACTCGCAGAAATACTTGATTTTTCCTGGAGTCAGTGAAGTCAATATCCTTGCCCTTAAAGGCCTGATATATGTTGTTTATTCCTACCTTTCAAATACTTGAGTATGCACAAAATACAGTACGTTATAATAGATTGCATAGATCTTGAAACTATTAAGTGAATTGTAGCCAATATATGGAATCTAGGACCAACCTAAAAGAATTATCTATTTGTATCAGAGTTTAGCTGTAACTTCTCTGGAAAGATATATTCTCCAAGTTATAGCTGTTTTCTAGTCTGAAAACTTTTATTTTATAGAAGAAAAAAACTGGGTCCCATGGTATTAAATGATTGTTCTTGGTCACAGAATTGATCGCGATTTGAATTCAACCAATGCCATTTCCACTTCATAGAAGAGAGAAGCAAAAAGTTTGAGTTGAATTGCAGCTCCATTAGACAAAGTCAATATTTATGTTTAAGAAATGACTGCATTTTATTAGCTGGTGAAAGCTCAAATTTAGTTTAGAACTATAATCCTCTATCTAGATCAAGCCATAAGCTAGAAGTTATTTAGAATTTTTATTTTATCCAGACTAATTGCTTTTCCTTTCAAGTTAACAGCTGCACATTCTCTACAAATTCCAGATCTATCTTGGCTAGATAAGGGTCTAAAGCACAATATATTTATGACAGAATTTCCTTTTAAAATACAGGATAGACTCTTTGGCTTTCTTGCCTTAGTTAATACTACTATGAAATTTCTAAGGTATTTCAGTAAAAAGCATATTCTCCTTTGTTCCAGTTTAAGTGTGAAGTGCAGTTTTACAAATCTTGGAAAGCTTCAATGTTAATTTTCTTGGAAATGTACTTGCCCTTTTTCTACTCTTTAATTATGTTTTAATTACATATAGCCTACCCCTGCTTCTTTATTCAGAGGCGATCATTTTCTTTCTGGCCATCCAATTAAGCTAGGATTCTTTTTAGGCAAATACCTGATTCTAGTGCAGTTTTCTAATATTAAGTACTATTGCCCTATTTGCCTTCCTTTGCATTTTCTTCTACAACTACATTATAATCCTTTGTAGTATCTGATGGCCAAACACTAGTTTGCAATTTCACTTTCATGTCACTTTCCTGTATTAAGACTTGTCACCTTAGTGCATAGACACTGACACATCAGTTGTCTTTATTTTAAAAATATAGAATTCCAGGAAGAAATTTTAAAGGCTTTGCTGTAGTCCCAAAAGGTCATATCTGTAACTCTGTTTTCTCACACTTTCAATTACTTAAATATTGGCAAACTTCCAATCTTGTGGTTAAAAACTTAATTTGAGATATATATATATATATATATATATATATATATATATATATATATATATATAGAGATAGAGAGAGAGAGAGAGAGAGAGCTATACTCATACTCATAACATTCAAGGTTTCTAATGTGTACAACTGCTAATTTTGAGGTTGATAGTGATTCTTTAATCATTATCATAGTTCTTATAGTTAATATGAAAACATCTCTGTATTTATAATTGTGTAGGTATTTTTCAACTGTTAATCTTTTTTTTTAGTCTTCTGTGTTTGGTAAACCACATCTTAAATGCCAAAACCAAATATATGTTTTTCTGTCTAGGTCTTCTATGCAACTTTGGATCAAATCTACCATGGGAAGCATCCCTTAAAGAGGTCAACCACAGACATTTTAAAGGAAACACAGGAAAAATTTTATGGGCTCCCATATGTACCAAACACTGTGAGTACTAGACTTTAATATTACCTTTTAAAGGTCTGAAATTCTCTTGCTTGAGCAGGGGGGTAAACTGTCATCACCTTCTGACCCACAAAACATGAAATTCTTGAATTTCTAGGGAGAATTTTCACAACTGAAGGTGGAAAATGTATTATGTTCATTTATAAAATTTCTGAAACTTCATGGCAGTTCTAAAAAATCTTTCTATTTCCCCTAGGAATACGTTTGCTTGACTTCTATGATTGTGACAGAAATTAATCACTACAGTTAATTTATGTTTTTCCTTCCATTTCCATTCATTTATTCATGACAGCTAGTGGGGAAAAAAGTAGTTCATTATTCATGAAAAGATCAATGGCTTGATTGAGTCCTAGTTATTGTTAGCAGTAATAGTAAGGAATTTTTTTTTAACCTGTACCACCTGACTTGGCAACCAATTAATTTATGATTTTGGGGTGAGCCTTCTAAAGGACCTCTGTTTCTTCAACTATAAAATGAGGGAGAGAATTAGATAAACTTTTTCAGTTTGGGGAGGTTTGGAATCTGTTTCATGACATTGGATATTGGAACAGATTTTAATAAGTATGGTTTAATAAGGAGTCAACTATAGTTACGGAATCAACCATAGTTGCCTGCTGCTTCTTAGATGAGTAGTTTCTGTGTTTGAAACACACATTTTTGTATCTATTTTGAATGTGTCATTTTCATTGCATTCCTTGTCAAAATTTTTGAACCAAAAGAAACTTTCTGGTTTTATTCTTCTACTTCTGACCCCGCCCCCCCCCCCCACCTCTTGCTTTCTGCTTCTAGACTAAATACTTGGGAATATAAACAATTTAATTCTTGGTTTCTGTACTGGTGGAAGAGAACAGTTCTATGTACAAATCAAGATGACATAATCCAACTTTGAGATCTTAGATGCACTTTGGTTTGTAGTTTTGAATATGAGTGACTATATCTAATGTTCTGGGTTATACAGAAGACTTGAAACAAAATAATGAAACTGTACTATAAAGACCTAAATCAAGAGAATCTAGAAAGCTCTTATGGTTCTGTTAAGCAGCAATGAGCTCAGTTGCACACACGCTCATTCTCTCTATTTTTTTCTGTAACTTAAACTTTGCTGAGGAGGATGCATAGATTTTAGATTGACACCTCTCTCTGATTACCACACTTCTAACCCCCTATTGCAGGTTGAATCTCCCAGAGTATGTTTACATAAAGTTTAAAGAAGTTTGTGGGTCTTTCCCATCACAGCATTTTCTTTTAATGGTCAAATCAAAAAGCATTTATTAAGAATACAATACAGGGCTGTCCAAAATGCAGCCTATGGGCCGCATGAGGCCCATAGGGCGATTTTTATGCAGCCCACCTGTTTACTAAATGCTTTAGTAAACAAAGCCAAGTTCTCATTAAAATGACAAATTAAAATATGTTGTCTGTTGTTTCAATAAAAAAATTTTAAAATAAGGTTGGATAGCCCTGGTCTAATATATGTCAGAAACTTTACTGAGCATTTGGAGCATTTTGTTTGTTTTTGAATATTTTATTTATTTTGCAAGTGAACTTTATTATTACAATAATTTTATTATGAGAATAAATATAACCCCCCCCCCCAGGAAGATGAGAAACCTCAAGAATAGTGAGAGAGAGAGAGAAAAAAAAATATACTTCCATTTGTGTTCAGATTCCAGTGGCTCTGTCTCTGGAGTGAGTTGCTTTCTTTATCATAAGTCCACCAGAGAAGTTGCTTCAATATTTTTCCCACAATTGCTATTACTAGCTGTACCTCCACTCTGTTCCTCCCCACTCTCATTTATTCTATTCTCTCTCTCCTTTCATCCTGGCCCCGTCCAAAAATGTGTTGTGTCTGAGTACCCTCTCCCTCAATCTTCCCTGTCTTTTATCACCTATTCCCCCTTCCCTCCCCCCATTCCCCCTTATCCCATCCCTTTCTACTCATTTTTCTCTAGGGTAAGAGAGATTTCCTCACTCTTTTAATTGTGTATATTATTTCCTCTCTGATTAATTTCTGATGAGAATGAAGGCTCACTCATTCCCCCTTGCCTTACCCCTTTCCACTCTATTGAAAAAAGCTTTTTCTTGACTCTTATGTGGAATTTCTTAGCTTCTTCATCTCCTTTCCCTTCCTCCCAGTACTTTTCCTTATCACCCATTGACTCCATCTTTTTACTCTATTATACCCTTATATTCCGCTCCTTCTTCTGTCCTGTCTATATATTCTCCTTCTAACAGCTCTTATAAATGAGAAAATTCATATGAATTCATATGTTCTTCCATGCAGGAATACAAACAGTTCAATATCATTAAGTTCCTCATAGTTAGTCCTTCTCATCCACCCCCTCTATGGTTCACCAGAGTCCTGTACTTGGGAGTTCAAACTTTCTGTTCAGCTCTGGCTGTTTCAGTAGGAAAGTGTGAAAGTCCCCTGTTTTATTGAAAGTCTGTCTTTTACCCTGAAAGAGCATGTTCAGTTTTTCTGGGTAGTTGATTCTTGGTTGTAAACCAAGATCTTTTACCTTCTGGAATATCATACTCCAGTCCTACGAGCCCTTAATGTAGATGCTGCCAGATCCTGTGTAATCTTGACTGTGGAGCTTTGGTAGCTGAATTGTTTGTTTCTGGCAGCTTTTAGAATTTTCTCTTTGATTTGGGAGTTTTGGAATTTGGCTATAATATTCCTGGAAGTTTTTCTTTTGGGATTTCTTTGAGGAGGTGACTGGTGAGTTCCCTCAGTTGCTTCTAGGATCTCAGGGCAATTTTGCTGTATTATTTCTTAAAAAATGAAGTCTGGGCTCTTTTCCTGATCATGGCTTTCAGATAGCCTAATAATTTTTAAATTATTTCTTCTGGATCTGTTTTCGAGGTTGGTTGTTTTTCCAATGAGTTATTTCACATTTTCTTCTAATTTTTGGCTTTTCTGGGAGAGTTTTATTGCTTCCTGCTTTCTTGCAAAGTCCTCAGCTTCCTTTAGTTCCATTTTGCATTTGAAGGAGTTATTTTCTTCAGAGAGCTTTTTTAATCTCCTTTTCCAGCTGGCCAATTCTTCTCCTCATTTGCCTTTTGTTTTGCTTTTTTCCATTAGGCCTAAACTGGTTTTTAACATATTATTTTCTTCAGTATTTTTTTGTATGTCTTTCACCAAGCTGCTGATTTGGTTTTCGTGATTTTTCTGCATCACTCTCATTTCTCCTCCCAGTTTTTCCTCCACCTCCCTTAATTGCTTTTTTTTAAGGTTTTTTTTTTTTTTTTTTTTTTTTAAGGCAGATGGGGTTAAGTAGCTTGCCTAAGGCCACACAGCTAGGTGTCTGAGACTGGATTTGAAACCAGGTACTCCTGACTCTAAGGCCAGTGCTTTATCCACTATGCCACCTAGCCGCCCCCCCCTTAATTGCTTTTCAAAGTCTTTTTTGAGCTCATCCATAGTTTGAGCCCATTTTTCTATTTCTCTTGGAGGTTTTTGGACATGGAAGCTTCGATTTTGTCATTATCTGAGTATGTGTTTTGATTTTCCATGGGACTAAAATAATTCTCTAGGGTCAGATTCTTCTTTTTCTGTTGATTACTCATTTCCTTAGCCCAAGACTAATTACAGCACTTCCAAGACTGGGTTTGTTTTTTTTTTTTTTTGGTGGGGGCCACCTCACTGGGACCTTTATTCCTCCAAAGTCTTATGCTCTCTTGCCTGTGCTTTGATATGTAGATGACCACTGCACTTCCCTCTGCTCTGGAGCTGTAAGGAGGGGTCCTGCTTGGCTATCTTAGTATGGAAGCCCAAACTGCAACTGGGTCTGAGTATGGGCAAACAGCAGAGTCCTACCCTGAGGGAGAGCAGAGAAATTTCTGCAGTCTTCCCTGACCCCCTTACCTTCTATCGGCTGTGCTCTGGGGGTGCAGGCTGCTATCTCCAGATTCTTGCTGCATGTTCTGTGGCCAGTGCTTCCTCACTCCACATTCATTCTGGTGTAGCAGACTTCTCTCCCCACCCCTTCAAGCTGTTTTGGGCCTGTGCTGGGACTGGGACTTTTTCCAACTCCTGGTCCTGGTGAAACACACCTTTTCCATGAAACTTCTAAGTTATCTTGGACTGGGAAAATGTATCACTCAGTCTTTCTGTGGGTTCTGCCCCTCTAAATTTTGGCTAGAGTCATAATTTGTTGACTTTTGGAGTTGGGGGGAAGGAGTTCCTGGGAAATGCTGCCTTCACGCCACCATCTTGGCTCTGCCCCAGGAACATTTTTTTTAAAAGAATCAGAAACAGTTTCATATTCTCAAGGAATTCACAGTCTGATGGAGAGACAATATGCAAATAACTGTATTCAAGCAAGATCTACAATAAGCTGGAAATAGTCTGAGAGGGGAGACACAAATATTGAAAAGTGGCAAATGTTGTCTTGCAGAAGGTGAGATTTTTAACTGAGACTTAGAAGAAACCAGGGGGGCAAGATGATAATAAGGGAAAGAATTCCATGCATAGGGATAGGGCCAGAATTGCAGTGGAGTATCTAGTGGGAAATAAGATAAGTAAGGATTAGAATGGTAGGAAAGGGCCTGGCTGTAAAAAGACTTGAAAAGATAGGATTTTATATTTTATCATCAAGGTAAAAGGGAGCCACTGGAATTTGTTGAGTGTAGGGGTGGGTAGGGTGATGGTGATGGTGGTGGTAGTGCTGTAGTCTGACCTGTGCCTTAGGAAGAGCCCTTTGATAATTGAGTTGAGAATGAACTAGATTGTAGAGAAATGAGGCCAGTAGAATGCTCCAGTTGTTTTGGTGTGAAGGAGATAAGATTCTGCAATAGAGTAATGGCAATGTTAGAGAAGAGAAAGGGGCATATTCCAGAAGGTAACAATGACAAATGACTTCTATAAACCTTGGATTGACAAACTTTGGCTACCAATTTAAAACAGGGGAGGGAGGCAGTTAATCAAAAGTAATGGCTAAGTTGCAAGTCTGGGTGACACTTGGAAAGATAATAGTGCCCTCAGGGGTAATGCGGAAGTTTGGAAGAGGGGAGAGTATGAGGGGAAAGATAAGTTCAGTTTGGGACATATTGAATTGGAGGTGTCTCTAGTTGTAGACTATAGATCAGGAAAGAGCTTTAGAATCTACTTAGGAAAGATAATTGAATTCATGGGAGCTGATGAGGTCACCAGTTACCAATTTAGTATAAAGGAAGAAGAGAAGAGAACTGGAAAGAACCTTTATATGAAGAGAGCTAGGAAAGAACATTGTCACAAAAACTTAGAGAGTTGGTTTTTTCATTTTTTTTATTTTGGGATTTGGGGTTAATTTAAGTGACTTGCCCAGGATCACACAGCTAGTGTCAAATGTCTGAGGCTGGATTTGAACTCAGGTCTTCCTGATTCCAAAGTTGGTGCTCCTTCCACTCTACCACTTAGCTGATTCTTGATAATAAAGAGATCATTAGAAATGAAGTGAGAGAGAGAATACTCAGTTTCAGTGGGATGATGAGGTTAAAGCATGACTATAAAGAATTGAAGGTGATAGCAAAGGAAGTAGAGCTATCCATTTTTTGTTTTTTGTTTTTTGCAAGGTACTGGTGTTAAGTGACTTGCTCAAGTCACATGGTAGTAATTATTAAGTATCCAAGGCCAGATTTGAACTCAGGTCCTCCTGATTCTAGGACTTGTGCTCTAATCACTGTGCCACCTAGTTGCTCCTCAGGCTTTGATATTCTAATGACATTGCAAAAGGAAGAGAGCTAGGTTACTATCAGCTGGATGCATGGATCAAGTGATACTTAAGGAAGGGCAGACATGGAGCTTTTACCAAAATGGTAAAACATGAACAATAGTAACAAACTTTTTCCATTAACCCAGGTTATACATTCTTAGAAGTATGGTGTCATTTGGAAGAGCAGGCAGCTATTCTAAGCACCCTGGTAAGAGAGGCAAGCACACATAGAGAATACAGTCAACCAAGGCAGTTCATACCTTTGGCACCTGGGCGGGGGGCAGTCTGTCTTTTGATGTTAGAATACAAACTCCTTTAAGTTTTCTTGTTTTAGACCTTTTCTGTATCCTCAATTCCATACATAGTATTTAATACATAATACATAGGGAGTGTTTAATAAATGCTTGTTGACTGAATGATTTACTCATCCTACTCCTTGCTAGGCATGGTGTTTCTCATTTACTTCTTGAGTTGTCATATTTTTGCCTCCAAAGTATCTCTTCCATCAGTCCCAGTCTCTCTGCTCTCATAACTGCCATCTTAGTTCAGATCCTCATTACCTCCTACTTGGACTACTGTAATAGTCTTCCTAATTGGTTTCCATGCCAAACCTCTTCCCATTCTACCCAACTACCAAAGTGATTTTCCTAAAGCTCGTCTATACATGTCACACTCTTACTCAGTAAAGTTAAGTTTATTATTGCTTCTAGGATAAAATGAAAACTATATGCAAATATATGAACACAAATATTTTTGATGATTTGGAAGTGATAGTAAGGAGTAGCAAAATATCCTTTGATATCTTTAAGTATTATACGATACAGAGGAAGGCCTCTAGTACATTAGACAAATACCATATGAAAGATTTAAGGAAGACACTCAGATTAGAGGTTACATATAGGATTAGAAGGCATGAATGTGTTTTAATTGCATGCAGTGAGATTATGACTTCATATATTTATGTGTAATGCATTGATATACTTTTTTGTAGGAAGTGCATGGACGGTCTAATCTATATATTTAGTTTTCATAGTCCATAGTCTGATGTTGAATTTAGTAAGGGCAATTGTGTGTTTCTACAATTGCTATTAGGACTACATATATACATATATATACATATATACACACATATGTATATATATATGTGAATTTTAGTATTAAAGACAAAATTCTCACATCATTTTACTAAGTCATTTATGCAGTCTCTTGGAGAATCTTTGTTTCTGATTGATTTTAAAGTTACTGTGGTAATATATATATAATATGAGAATTAAATGATTATAGAATTAGAATAGGAAGACCTTTACATCTTATTAAATTCAGTGCCTTCATATTACATTTGAGGAGGTAATAGGAAGACACTGAACTTTAATGAGTAGGTGTCATGTTCAGACCTATACTTTTTAGAAAGTCATTTTGACAACTTTATGGAGAATGAACTAGTGAGAGGGAAGACTCCAGGCAGGGAAACCAACTAGAAAACTGTTAAGTAGTCCAGATTTAGATGTGATGAAACTCTTACATCAGATGGTGGTAATATTGGAGGAGAGGAGATATATGCAAATGATATTAGACAAACCAAGTTCCTAGTTTTTTTTCTTCTTTAACCTTCATTGAGATTTAATGTTTTCCTTATTAATTCTGCATATTTACCTTTTCTCTGATCCCATGACCTCTTATATCTCCCTCAAACAGAAGTTATGTACCAAAGATAAAACAATTTCAGCAGTTTCTATGAGAGAGAGAGAGAGAGAGAGAGACAGAGACAGAGAGAGAGAGACAGAGAGAGACAGAGAGACAGAGAGAGACAGAGAGAGACAGAGAGAGAAGGGAAGAAGGCAGGCACCAAATACAGGAACTGACCCTTGTTGACTCTGAGCTCACTCAGCATCCTCCCCCCTAGCCTCCAGGCAATTAGACTGTACTAGCAGAGATTCAAGGATACCACATAGGCTTACATTAAAACCCACTTTGGTCACAACCCTTTAGAAGCAAAAGGTAGTGAAAGACCATAACCCAGAAGTACTAACTGCAAAGCTCTGAAATTCTAGTGTCAATGAAAGCAGGCTCTGAACTGCTGTTTCCAGCAAGCTCTGAATGGCAGGTGCTGGGCCAGAAAGCTAAAAAAAAAGAGGAAGTGAGACAGGTCACCAGGTTAAGATCCTATACATAGGAGACTCTATTTGGCATTCCATCAAGCCTAAGGGAAGAGCACAGCACTCGGGGGGGGGGGCAGTTCTGACCACCCAAAAATCTTTTGGGGAAGTAACCTAGACTTGTGACCAGTGAATAGCCAATATAGGCAGAGGATGAGCCACTGTGGTATCCAGCCTCCAAGGAAAACACAATTAGAGTGCAAAATAAGTGATATGGAAAATTAAGCAGAAAACTTGAGGAGAGGGTAATATGGCTCCAGATCTATTTATTTTATACTGGTATCTGTGAATAAATTCTACAAAGTAAAAGGGAATGTTCCAACATGCATTGAAGCAAAGGAACCTTTGAAATTTGAAAAGTTAGAAACAGTAAGCTGTTCCTGGTTGGTTTCAAAGAGAAATGAGAAGTATGAGAACAGAATTTTTGTACTATCTAGCAGGAATAATGAACAAAATAGAAAAACACGGATCTCTAATGAGATTCAATAGATTAGGAACACAAATAATACAGAAAAGAAAGATATACTAAGGGAGAGAGAGAGAGGTGGAAAAATAAGAATGTTAGAAAAAATGCTTACTATGCAAGAAAATGCAAGATACTTAGAGAAATGAATCTAAGGATCATAGTTTCCCAGAAGAACATTATAGGACAAGCTAACACCATAATGAAAAAAAAATAGAAGAAAACTTCCCAGAATTTCTAAATATAAAAATAGGAAATTCTAATTGAAAGAATTCACAGAATGCCTCCAGGAAAACCCTAAAAGTGCAAACTCTAAGACACCTAGTAGTTAAATTTAGTAATTTATGTAATTTGTTCTGAAAAGCAATGATACTCAGGATGCAGTCCAACTGTACATGACAAAAGATGTACTTCAGCAATAAAGAATTTGAAATATTTTAGAAAGAAAGTCGGAACCGAAGAGATTGCCTCTTGAACACTCTGAAAACAGAAGTATAGAAAGAGTGAAAAAATGAAGCAGGCAAGGACAGTATTAGCAACATAGTGGGAGCAAAGGAGACTTCTTTCTAAATGTATACAAGGAGATAAGTGAAGGAGGAAGTCTGGTAGAGGTAACAATGAAGAGGTGAACAGGGGACATTATAGACAGAACCTGGCAATACCTACCTTCAAGTGAATGCTTCTTTGTAGAACTACTTTATAAGATGAGAGGATACATGAAAGAGCTGGAGGGCTCCATGGGGATGGAATAGAATGATGATATGCTGGGAACAAATCAAGGGCTAGCAACTAAGTGAAGGTGACTTCTGTGGTCTCAGAAAGAGAGGAGTTTATAAGGGAGTAGATGAGGAAGCAAGGGGGAGGGGAGGAAAAGATTGAAAGGAGGAAGAAATGAAGGAGGTCTTATATTGGAAGTGGGAGGAGTTCTACTGATGAGTGCACCTATAGGTGAAGGGACCTCCACTAGATGTGGCCTAAGGAATTTGGTGCCTGAAAAATCTGTTTGTCCCAGGAGGAAATAGAATTGGGATCCCTAGAGGCATCTGACACTTGGGCACCACTCATGGAAGGGAGAAAAAAAGGTCTACAAGAGAGGGTTCAGATGGGGGGGGGGGGGCGGAAGGGGGATATGCATCCTCTCTGACACCTGCAATAATTGGCCTTGTTCTGAGAGTTAGGTACAATGGAAAGGGCATACATGGAATGTGCCCTACAAAGAAATGGCAGAAAGTGCCAAAGTGCAAAGCCTAGAATGTATAGGAAACTTTTATTAAATGAAGAATACAGAGAAAGGAAAGAGAACAGATCAGAGAATGAAAAATCTGGAATAAACAAAAGGATGATGAAGCAAGTGAAAGAATTTTTTTTGAAAGGGGCAAAAAAAATTAAATTAAAAAATACTTAATGGAAGACTAGCTGAAGGGGAAGAAAAGGGGAAATCTACCTGACAGAAAAGAAAAAAGGGGAGGGGTGAAGAAATATATATATACCAAGTTAAAAGCAAGAAAGAGAAACTAACCCTAAAAGGAAGGGGTAACAGATGAGGGGGGGGATCAGGGATAAGAGAAAGAAAGCCAATTGTTAAAGGACTGCAACAGAAGAGAAAATCATAATTTGAAAAAAAAACAATTTTAATTGTAGATGGAGGAAAATACAAACCTTATATTTTTAAATATGAATGAATTAAGCAATTCTTTAAAATGAAAAAGATTGTATTAAGAAATGTCCTACAATCTGTTGCTTACAAGAAACAAAATTTAAAAAATAAAATAAAACTGAGGGGATGGAAAAATTTTGATTGCCTCATGTGAATACAGAAAAGGAGGAGTTGCCTTCATTCTGTTAGACAAAGAAAAAAATAAACATCCATGTGGCTCTTGGAGGGGGAGGTTGTAGAGGGTGAGGAAGGTGAATACATAGGATTCTGTGGTGATGTAAGAAACAGGAAAAACTTCAGTAAAAATATTACTGTTTTAATAAAGAAGTCAAACACTGTCATAAAGGATTCAATGAGGAGAAGATACTTCATGAGGGTGGAATGAATAATCAAGGAAATCTTGATGGAGGTGACAGCTAATCAAAACCTCAGTGGAGAAGAGAGAGAAAGAAGAGAGATAGAAAGGGGCAGCTGGGTGGTTCAGTGGATAGAGCAACGGCCCTGGAGTCAGGAGTACCTGAGTTCAAATCCAGCCTCAGACATTTAATAATTACCTAGCTGTGTGGCCTTGGGCAAGCCACTTAACCCTATTTGCCTTTCAAAAAACCTAAAGAAAAAAAAAGAGATAGAAAATGAGAGGAAAAGAAAATTTCTTCCAGACATCCTGGATAGCAAATTCAAATATACTGATGTAGGAAAATGCAAGTAGGTAGGGCAGTGGATTGAGCTTTAAATCTGGAGAATGGAACACCTGAGTTCAAATCCAGCCATAGAAATTTACTAAATGTGTGATCATAGGCACATCACTTAAACCTCTGTCTGCCTCAGTTTCCATGATAAGACTCCATAAAAATTCCATGGTCCTGTCTCCCAGTGTTATATAAGGATCAAATATGATATTTGTAAATCTCTTTGCAAACCTTGAAAGTAATCATATATGAGATGAGTCTGATCCGACTGGAGTCAGTGTATGGAGTGGTATTTTACATACTATATGTGAGATAAAGCTAAAGTCTAGGTTGGAGCCATAGTTTAGAGGTTCTTGAATATCAGACCAAGGAATTTTTTTTTTTAATTCACAGTAGTTAGTAGGGCACTAATGAATACTTAGGGGTGTAGCTTGAATAAGTTGTTACATTAGGAACATTATTTTGGTAATGGTATGAGCAAGAGAAACTAGAAAACTGATCAGTAGATCAGTACATTAGCCCAGAGAAATTGGGACACTATAGATTATGCCTGGAACGAGCTAAGTCTGTAGACTATCCACTCCCTAGAGGGAATCCTCCTCCCCCCCCTTATCTCTCCTCCCCTTGCCAACTATTTCCTACCCTATGGTATTCCTGTACTCTCTCCCCCCACCCTCCACCATTCAGGAAATTTTATTTATTAAGTCTGTCAATAAACTGCCCTATTTTTCCATCTAGTATGAATTCCAATAATCAAAACACCCCTTCCCTGGCTACCTTTTTTTTTTTTGGTGTTGTCCCTGTCATTAGATCTAAACTTCTTGAGGAGAGAGATTTTCTCTGCTTTTATCTTCCAGTCCCTATCATATATTTGGTACAATGTTTAGCTCTGTTGTTAGTTGCCTAAACATGGATTTCATTCATTTATTCATTCATTGAATTACATTATTAATAGTGAGATAGGAGAGAATACCTGATGTTGTAAAAACAAACTCTATTGGGAGAAGGCATGAAATTCCAAGATGTTGATTCTGGATAACTGAGAAAATATTAGAGCCATCAGGGAAGCTAGGAAGAGATAGGTATTTGTAAGGAGAATGTGTTCTCTTGGATATGTTGTGTTTGAGAAATTAGTGAACCATTAAGTTGTTCTTCTAGGCATTGTACATCTGTGTGTGAGTATGGGTGTGTGTCTGTGACAATGTATATGAGTGTGTGTCTGTTTTGCACATTCCTTTTATGAAGACATTTCTTTCCTAAAATATTAGTTTCCTAAAATTCAAACTAAAGTCTACTGTCATATAGGAAAAGATTAGGTGTTTGTAAGGAGAATGTGTTCTCTTAAACATATTGCGTTTGAGAAATCAGTGAACCATTAAGTTGTCCTTCTAGACTCTTGAGGTTTAGGATTAAGCTGGAGAGGCAGAATATCAGTCATATATTAGGCCCCTCAATCACTTTTTTCTTAAATTTCTATTGTTCCTGTGATATTCATTATAGATATGCCAATTCTCTTATAATTTGAAAAGGGAATTGAGAGGAGGCAGAATGAACTGTGACTTCTGGAAATATTCAGTCAACAATTCCAGGAACTATATATCAGTGTGTGAGTTAAGGGTGTGTGTCTGTGACAATGTATCTGCGAGTGTGTCTGCTTTGCACATTCTTTTTTTTGTAGACATTTCTTTCCTAAAGTACTGGCCTCCTAAAATTCAAACTAAAGTCAACTGTCATATGTATGTATGTTTACTTTAGTATATCAACAAATCTCTTGACACTAGAGTCCTTTTTTCTGGGTTCATTTAAAATTTTTGTATATACTAATGCTACATGCAGCTTTGATTTATTTTCCTATATTCTTGCAGTATGACCAGAAGTCCCAGAGATGAAAACTTTTGTTTTCAAGCTTTTCTTGAATTTTGCTTGAATTAAGTTGTAATTTATCTTATTTACAATGTAGTGGGCAGCAAGTGGTACAGTAGATAGAATGCTGGGTCTGGAATGGCTGTGTGACCTTGGGTCAGTCACTTAACCCTGTTTACCTGTTTCCTTTTCCTGGAAAAGGAAATAGTAACATTCCATTATCTTTGCCAAGAAAATCTCAAATGGGGTCATAAAGTCATACATGACTAAAAAATGTCCAAAACACAACAAAAAGTGGTAGTGCAAACTTCCTTTTAGAAACTTAATTCTTTGTAACTCAGCTATGAAGACTTGAATCTCTTAAATGATTTCTATCATCTAGGTATAAAAATTTTTTAGAGAATTTATATTTCATGATGGTGTTTTAAAATAAGAATTTGTAAATTTTCAAATTGTATTTGACATTTGCTCTACCATTTATCAGATGGTCATGATAGTTGTAAATACTTAATTTTTGGAGTATAAGTAATACATCTCTGAAATCATGTTAGAAGAAAACCCCTGCCAATCAGGCACAGCTTTCTGTTTACATTCAAACTAAACTACTTGGGAAAAATTGGGTATCCTTTTTTTAATATTTTCCTGGGAATCAGATTTCATAGCCACACTAGCACAAGGTAAGGTTTTTGTTTGTTTTTTAAATGTTTTCCCTTAAGGAAAGCTATCTTTGATCTGGCTAAAGATCTCAATTATTTTTATGTTTTTGATGTTGCTAAGCAAATGTGAGATTAAACAAACCAATACTTATTTGTGTTTATCTTAGTCTTAAATACAAAAAGCATATGGTGCATATCTAGAAACACCTAAGTGGTTAATTGCATGTAAAATTCCTTCCCTCTTTGCCAGCATAAACAACTGATAAAATATTTACATTCTCTGTCATGCTGGATTTATTTATGACTTTGTAACTAAAACACAGAAGTGTTATAAATTGAAACTTTAATCTTTTGATTGAGTCATTTTCTAAGAATTTAAATAGTTTCAGTTTTTCTGACAGCTGCAGATTTAGATTCATTGATTTAAAGCATGCGGAAATTGTATCACTGCTTTAGTTTTGTTTTCGTACTAAGTCCTTTAATTCCAGTCAACACTTGACGTTTTTATTTTCATTTTGAAGGCTAGTAAACTACATTTAAAAAGGAAAAAAGATTTGCCATCCTTCTTTTCTTAGTTTATAACTGCTTAGACCTCTGGGGATTATAAAGGACCATCACCCATATTGGAGAATGACAGAGATAATTTGACATAAGAGTAGAAAGTTTTCTTTATGCCAGGAAAATGTCACTTGATAACATTCAAATCTTAGATGTTTTTTGTTAGATTTGTTTTTAAAAAAATGATTATTCCCTAAATCAAATTCTATGCCTTTTTACATTTGAGAAATGCTGAAAAAACTAAGAGTAAAATGATTTGCTAGAAAACTTGAGTATGATGAAAAGTCACTAATCTATTTGTGGCAAAAAATAAACTTCCTTACAAGATTGTCCAGTTTCAGGGATGCTGAAGGCAACATTATAAAAAAGAGTGGAGCATTGGCTTTTAAGTCAGAAACCTGGGTTTGAGTCCCAGCTTTGCTGTTCATCCCTATTTAAGCATGTGCTCTTTACAAAATGTTGGAGTCTCAACTCAGTACAACAGTATTTTTCTTACTGTGAAATGAGGAGGGTAACACCTGTACTACCTCCCTTACTTGGTTGTTTTTATTTTTAAAGTATTTTGTGAGTCTTAAAACACACCGTATAAATGTGATGCTATTTTATTTCTTATCCAGGTAGAGTAGAGAACAAAATAGACCTAAAGTTAGTTAAAGGACCTGAATTTGACTTCAGGCCCTGCTATTTACTAGTTAGGTGTGATTGTTCTGCCTGAATGACACTTTATCCCTCCCTGTGTCTCAGTTTTCTTATATGTAAAATGGGAATAATAATACTTTTATTATTTGCTTCTCAAGGTAGTTATGAGGAAAGTATTTTATAAAATTTTAAATCACCATATAAAAGACTTGTTATTATCAGGGAATTTAGAGTATTTATAACATTATGTCCGCATCTAAGTGGATAGAGTGTTGGACTTGAAGTCAGAAAAACTCATCTTCCTGAGTTCAAATCCAGTCTCAAACACTTACTAGCTGTGTGACCCTGCGCAAGTCCCTTAACCTTGTTTATCTCAATTTCCTCATTTGTAAAATGAGCTGGAGAATAGTAAACCATTCTGGTTATCTCTGCCAAGAAAACCCCATTGGGGTTGTGAAGAATCAGCCACAATTGAAAGGATTGAGCAATCATTATTTCTATTTTAAAATATAGTCAAGTCCTGAGATTCTTACTAACCCTTTCCCTTGCTATCCTTACTCCATTCCCAAATAGGATAACTTATTTAATCATAACAATTTTAACAGTTACCATATGGTTACAGTCTAGTTCTAAATAATCACACCAGAGACCACTTAAAAGCCTTACTCTATATCAACTAGAAATGGGATGAATGTTGTGTTTATATTGGCTTTATTGCCACAAATTCTGCCGTTGATCCTTTATTTGAATTGCATAACAAGTGCTCTGTAGATACTGTAAACTGTCAAATGATGATTCTGGGTTTGAGAACTTTTAATGCCAACTCTGAGGATATTTTTTTATATTGAAGCATTAAAACATCTTTAGCATTGCAGATATTTTTTAAAGAGAAATTTTTTATCATAACATTGAATTTTAGTGAGAAAAGGGAGTCTTAGAGATCATCTAGAATGGCTCCATCATCTTTTTTGATGAGAAAACTAGGATTTACTCATGAATGAAATGATTTGTTCAAAGTTAAATTTTGTTATTGCTCAGTCATTTAGTCAAATCTGACTCTTCATGACTTTGGGCATCATTATTGTCCATGGAGTTTTCTTGGCATAGATACTGGAGTGATTTGTCATTTCTATAGTAGATTTAGGCAAAGACTGAATGATTTGCCCAGGGTCACACAGTTACTATATGTGTTTAAGGCCAAATTTGAACTCAACTGTCTTATTGACTCTAGTCTCAGAACTCAGTCCATTGAGTCATCTAGTTCCTTTCTCTAGGTCAAACAGTTACTTATAAATCTATGTAATAGAATTATACCAACCACCCAACATTCATATATTTATGTTTAGATAGATGTTTTAAACCTTTTATGTGTTATAAGGATATTTACGTTTAACAATATGTTGACAGAATGAAGAGAAATATGCCCTTCTTAAAATGTATGTTATGATCAGTAAGAAAGGGAAGCCAGATCGATATTGACAATTAACTCTAGTCAGAGCTCCAAACTTTTGAGAGCAGTTTTCCTATCTTCTTCTTCTCTGTCAGAAGTTTAAAGAGTTAAAGAAGATTATTAAACCCATCAATTGGAATAAATTGTGGTAGATAAGTATCTATTTCAAACAGTCAGTGTTTGAAGAATTGAATTCAGAGACACATAGGAAAATTTATAAACTAACAAAATGTGAAGTAAGCAAAACCAGGAAAACAGTATATTCCATAGGCCAAGTATATAGAACAATAATAATAGTCTTACTCCCTATGAAGAAGTAGAGGATTATGGGTATGAAACATTGCATAAACTGTCAGGTCCAGTTAGTATGTTGGTCAGTTTTATTCAACTTTTTTCCATTTCTTTTTAATTTTTTTTTTAAATGAGGGATGACTCTAGGTAGGAGAGGGAAGGACACATATTTGGGAATTAAAGTGTTAGAAAAAGAAAAGATAATATTATAAAAGAAGAATTGACAGAATGGTAATATATCTATAGTATCTCATAAAGGAAATGACTAATATTGAAGTTACAGTTCCTCTTGAAATATTAATAGCCCTCATAGTTCAATGCTAGTTGCAGATAGTCCTTTAGGAGAAGGGACTGAGAACTTCCTAAGGTAATCACTGACTCCATAAAAGCACAAATGTTTTGGCAGAGGATTGTGGCAATCAAAAATAAGGGGCTGAACAACTTAGAAAGTGTACAGCTTAAAGGGACAAGATCCATAATTTCATTGATGAAAGTATTTTCTAGAAATTCTATTCATATCCAGAGGAAAAAACTGGAGTCTGAATACAAAGCGGAGCATACTGTATTCACTTTTTAAAACTTCTTTTATGTTTTTTCTTTCTTTCTCATGGTTTTTTCCCACCTTGATTCTTATTCCTCTTGGACAACATGATTAATATGGAAATAGGCTCAACACGATTGTTCATGAACAGCTTTTACCACATTGTTTGCTGCCATGGAAGGGGGGGTAGGGTTCTAGAAAAATTCGAGCTTATAAACTTGCAAATAAATGAATATTGTAAACTACCTTTGCATGCAATTGCAAAAAAAAAAGTACTTCCCAGGCTAATGCAGATTTTCATCCTGCTGCCTTAGTTCATATTCTTTAGTTCTTATGGTGCACAACAACTCACCATGTGATAGACAGTCTCTTGGGAGAAAATTTTTGTAACTTAGCTCAGAAATTCTTAGATGATAGGCATATCAGTTATCAGTGAGACCTTACTTAAAGCCTTTCTAGCTTACTAGAAGTTGCCCAGAGCATGTGATTTTCTGGTATTTCTTATAAGATCCCAGAATTACTCTTTCTATATAGTCCTAAATATCAGTATAGTTAATTTTTAAATGTAAGTGCTATGTTTTAATTTAATTACTACTACACCTAAAGATAAAGAGACAGAGAGACTGTAACAGTATAAGGGTGGGACTGGTTTAAGAAAAATATATTCATGTAAGGAGATCTAGAAAACACAGACAGACACATGACAGATAGTATTTGAGTGGAAGTCAGTGGAGAGAAAAAAAGTTTTTTTTTTATTGAAATGTACTACTGATATTTGGAAAGACAGAGGAGACAGATAAAGAATCTGGAAAAAAGTTCACAAACATGACATAGTAGTGATGTGAGACTTCAGTTATCCAGATATTGCTGGAGCTCTCTTTTTTCCAAAGACAGGATAACTTTTTGACCATCTTAGTGATAGTTGCATTGTTAGAAATGTAAAAAACTAATAAGAACTGATTATTACCAGCCAGGGAGGAATTGGTTGCTGGAATAGAAATGATGATGGTGAAGCTTGGAGAGGAGTGATTAGTTTCAGTTTCTCCTAGAGCTTTTAATAGAAGAGAGGAAATCTAGGCTATCCAGATATGGATATTCTGATATTCACAGAAGATTAGAACTGTCCAAAAATTTAATGAGTTTCCTCAAGACATTTTCTCTCTCTAATAGTGTTTAAGGAAGACCAGATGACTGTTTGTCAGATTTGTTATGGTGGAAATTTCTTTTATGTAGAACAATGGACATTCCTTTCAGTTCTCAGATTCTCTGCACTCTTTTACTTTTTTTTACAAAGTTTAAAAATTTTTTTTCCCTGTGACATGATGTTTCATGTTTTATTTATTTACATCCTGAAATAGGCATTTTCACTTTACAGAGTGGTTGACATGGGAAGACACTCTGTTTGAGGATGGAATCATAAAAATGTCAGAATTATAAAGAATTTCATCTCCCAGGATTTCTTAACCCAGGTTTTTTTTTAAAATTCAGTGTAATTAGTTTCCTTTGTGATCCTTTGTAGTTTATTTTATGCATTTAAAAACATTATTCTAATATAGAAAACTGCCTTTCAATGTAATTGGAAAAAAAACAAATTTAATTTAATTAAAAAAAAACATTGTGAGAAGAGAATCCATAGACCTCACTTGAATGCCAAAGCAATCTATGACTTTAAAAAGATTAAACTCTGATACCTCATTTTACTGATGAGAAAAGTGATTCTCCAAAGTCATATAATAGACATAATAGGATTCAAAAGTAAATCTCTTGATCTTTTTTCCTACCAGAGCATTTTGTTATAATTAAAAAAAACTAATAAAAAATACAAGGAGATGACACCTGCGTTTAAGGAGAGTAAGCCTTTAAATGAATGAATTGATGGTAATCTAGAAGGCCATTATATAATGATAATTGACTCCATTCAAGCAGACAAAAAGGATTTGAAAAGCAAACTTTTCTGCCCAGATGAGGTACCAACAGAAATCCAATAATTTCACATTTCTTATGAAGAAGTGGGCATCCATTTCACAGAAGCAGAAACATTGTGCTAGTACTGTTGAGCAATACAGAAAAATAGAAAGCTGTCTATAAATGATATTCATTCTGGTTGTGAAAATATATAACTGACATATCAATTGCAAATCAGTATTTTTTCAAGCTTGCATAGATGAATTTTTTAAGTGAAGCTAAATAAAAACAAATGCTTCACATTAGGTTATTGGTTATTAGCTATTCAAACCATGTGTGGAAGATAACATACATAGCTTTTTCAAAGGAAGATATCCAAGGGCAGTAGGTGGCACAGTGGATAGATCACTGGCACTGGAGGAGGACCTGAGTTCAAATACAGCCTCAGACACTTAATAATTACCTAGCTGTGTTACCTTGGGCTAGTCATTTAACCCCATTGCCTTAGGAAAAACAAAAATAAAATAAAATTCATTAAAAAGGAAGATATCCAAAGGAAAAGTAATGAAAAATTCAGAATGCAGATTTAGGAATGAATGACTTCTCTTCAAAATACAGTTAATTTGTACTTAACAGACAAATTAAAAATTGCACAATTAATATTTAATCTGGTTTAAATCACATTGGGAGCATTGTTAGACACATTTGATACTTCTGACCTACAGCATAATGAAAAAAATGACTATATTTATATTAGACTGAATAAAATACACTGAAATCTTACATAGAATCATCTTTACATGGGAGAATTACTCCATGAAAATGGTCTTTGGGGAAAATTATTTTTGAATAATGAAGGCAAAAAACCAGGTAGAACCTCATTGAGTATTTAAGATACCCTGTAAGCAAATAGAGTTTTTTTTTCCCCTCACAAAAGCATTGGCTATTCTTGGTATTTTGCTCTGACCCCCAGGGTTCTCCCTGTGAAAACTAGCTAATTTCTTAGATTGAAAGGTGCTTTCTAAAATTTTATACTTGCCTTCAAGTATAATACATGCAGCAAGTTTGTCCTGGTGTCATCTATACACCTATAGCTATAAAGTATACATTAATCATTTGTAAAAGAGATCGCCCAGGAAGTTCTGTTTTCTTTAATAATCATTATCTTTAGGGGCGGCTAGGTGGTGCAGTGGATAAAGCACCGGCCCTGGAGTCAGTAGTACCTGGGTTCAAATCCAGTCTCAGACACTTAATAATTACCTAGCTGTGTGGTCTTGGGCAAGCCACTTAACCCCATCTGCCTTGCAAAAAAAAAAAAAAACCAACCTAAAAAAAATAATCATTATCTTCAGATTTCAAACTTGTGGATCATGCAGTTGTTCTTCTCACATGTGTTTTTCTGTGTCTTAGAGCAGCTTTGAAATAGTTTGGTGACTGATAGAAAATGAAGAACAAGACAAACTGTCTGAGAGCATTTAGAAAGATCTAGACACTTAAATCCAAAATCAAATAATATTTAAAATGATTTATACAATTACTATAATAGCGTTTTTTCCCAATTATCTCAGAGTGCAGTTTGAAGAACCATTTCACAGTACTAATTCCACAAATGAAAGTAATGAATGTCTGTAAATCAAGTGATGGTTTATATTCATTCTCAACTACTTTTCCCTCTTAAAATATAAGCTATCTAAAACATTTAAACCAAACCTGTATTAAAGGTAGAGTTCACATGAACATAAAGATAAAAATGAATTGAAAACAATAAAATGCTTTCATGGATGTGTGTTAATTATGAAAAAAAGTACAGTGTTCACAAGAAGTAGGATAACTTTTTTAAAAGATTTTATTTACTTTGAGTTTTATAATTTCCCCCATAATCTTACTTTCCTCCCCCCACCTCCCACAGAAGGCAATTTGTCAGTCTTTACAATGTTTCCATGGTATACATTGATACAAATTGAATGTGATGAGAGAGAAATCATATCCTTAAGGAAGAAACATAAAGTATAAGAGATAGCAAGATCAGACAATAAGATATCAGTCTTTTTTTTTTCTAAATTAAAGGTAACAGTCTTTGGTCTTTGTTCAAACTCCACAGTTCTTTCTCTGGATACAGATGGTATTCTCCATTACAGAGAGCCCCAAATTGTCCCTGATTGTTGCACTGATGTAATGAGCAAGTCCATCAAGGTTGATCATCACTCCCATGTTGCTGTTAGGATGTGTAGTGTTTTTCTGGTTCTGTTCATCTCGCTCATCATCAGTTCATACAAATCCTTCCAGGCTTCCCTGAATTCCCAGCCTCCTGGTTTCTAATAGAACAATAGTGTTCCATGACATACATATACCACAGTTTGCTAAGCCATTCCCCAATTGAAGGCCATTTATTTGATTTCCAATTCTTTGCCACCACAAACAGGGCTGCTATAAATATTTTTGTACAAGTAATGTTTTTACCCTTTTTCCTCATCTCTTCAGGGTATAGACCCAGTAGTGATATTGCTGGGTCAAAGGGTATGCACATTTTTTGTTGCCCTTTGGGCATAGTTCCAAATAGCTCTCCAGAAGGGTTGGATGAGTTCACAGCTCCACCAACAGTGTAATAGTGTCCCAGATTTCCCACATCCCTTCCAACAATGATCAGTTATCCTTCCTGATCATACTGGCCAATCTGAGAGGTGTGAGGTGGTACCTCAGAGAAGCTTTAATTTGCATTTCTCTAATAATTAATGATTTAGAGCATTTTTTCATATGGCTATAGATTACTTTGATCTCCTCATCTGTAAATTGCCTTTGCATATCCTTTGACCATTTGTCAATTGGGGAGTGGCTTTTTGTTTTAAAAATATGACTCAGTTCTCTGTATATTTTAGAAATGAGTCCTTTGTCAGAATCATTAGTTGTAAAGATTGTTTCCCAATTTACTACATTTCTTTTGATCTTGGTTACATTGGTTTTATCTGTGCAAAAGCTTTTTAATTTAATGTAATCGAAATCATCTAATTGGATTTTGGTGATGTTCTCCAACTCTTCCTTAGTCATAAACTGTTCCCCTTTCCATAGATCTGACAGGTAGACTAGTCCTTGATCTTCTAATTTGCTTATAGTATTGTTTTTTATGTCTATGTCCTGTAACCATTTGGATCTTATCTTGGTGAAGAGTGTGGGGTGTTGGTCTAATCTAAGTTTCTTCCATACTAACTTCCAATTTTCCCAGCAATTTTTATCAAAGAGGGAATTTTTATCCCAATAGATGGACTCTTTGGGTTTATCAAACAGCAGATTACTATAATAATTTCCTGCTATTGCACGTAGTCTTTTCCACTGGTCCACCATTCTATTTCTTAGCCAATACCAGACAGTTTTGATGACTGATGCTTTATAATATAATTTTAGATCAGGTAGGGCTAAGCCACCTTCTTTTACAGTTTTTTTCGTTAACTCCCTGGAAATTTTTGACTTTTTATTTCTCTATATGAATTTACTTACAACTTTTTCTAACTCATTAAAGTAATTTTTTGGAATTTTGATTGCTCAACAGGTAGTTTAGTTTTGGTAGAATTATCATTTTTGTTATATTAACTCTACCTATCCATGAGTAGTTGACGTTTGCCCAGTTATTTAAAACTGATTTAATTTGTGTGAGAGAAGTGTTTTATAATTGTTTTCAAAAAGTTTCTGAGTCTGCCTTGGCGAATAGACTCCCAGGTATTTTATATTGTCTGAGGTTACTTTGAATAGGGTTTCTCTTTCTAGTTCTTCCAGCTGTATCTTGCTAGTCATATATAGAAAAGTTGAGTATTCATGAGGGTTTATTTCATATCCTGCAACTTCACTAAAATTGCTAATTGTTTCCAGTAGGTTTTTGGATGATTTCTTGGGATTCTCTAGGTATACCATCATGTCATCTGCAGAGTGAGAGTTTTGTCTCTTCCTTCTAATTCCTTCAATTTCTTTTTCTCCTCTAATTGCCAAAGCTAACATTTCTAATATGATATTGAATAGTGGTGGTGATAATGAATATCCTTGTTTTACCCCTCATCTTATTGGGAATGCCTCTAGCCTCTCCCCATTGAATATAATGCTGTTGATGGTTTCAGATAGCTACTGCTTATTATTCTAAGAAGCAAACCATTTATTCTTACACTCTCTAGTGTTTTTAGTATGAATGGGTGTTGTATTTTTGTCAGAGGCTTTTTCATCATCTATTGATATGATTATATAATTTCTTATAGGTTTGTTGTTGATATAATTAATTATACTAACACTTTTCCTTATATTGAACCAACCCTGCATTGCTGGGATGAATCCTACTTGGTCAAAATGTATTATCTTAGTGATAACTTGTAATCATTTTGCTAAGATTTTATTTAAGATTTTTGCTTCTGTATTCATTAGGGAGATAGGTCTTTAATTTTCTTTCTCCGTTTTAACTCTTCCTGGTTTAGGTATCAGCACCATATTGGTTTCATAGAGAGTTAGGCAGAGTTCCGTCTTCCCTTATTTTTTCAAAAAGTTTATATAGCATTAGAACCAATTGTTCCTTAATTGTTTGGTAGAATTCATTTGTGAGTCCATCAGGCCCTGGAAATTTTTTCTTAGGGAGTTCAATGATAGCTTTGTTGAATTTCTTTTTCTGATACAGGCTTGTTTAGGTATTTAATCTCTTCTTCATTTAACCTGGGCAACTTCCATTGGAAATATTTGTCCATTTCACTTAGATTGTGAAATTTATTGGCATTGGGTTGGGCAAAATAATTCCTAATTATTAATTTAATTTCCTCTTCATATGTATTGAGTTCACCTTTTTCATTTATGATGCTAGAAATTTGGTTTTCTTTCTTTTTTTAAAAAATCAAATTGACCAGATGTTTATCAATTTTGTTGGTTTTTTCCATAAAACCAACTCTTGGTTTTTAAATTCAATAGTTTTTTTTTTGCTTTTGCTTTTATTAATTTCTCCTTTAATTTTTAGAATTTCTAATTTGGTACTTAATTGGGCATTTTTCATTTGTTCTTTCTCTAATTTTTAGTTGAATATTTAGTTCATTGATTTCTTCTTTCTCTAATTTATTCATGTAAGCATTTAAAAATATAATACATCCCTGACAGCCACTTTGAGTGAGTCCCATAGGATTTGGTATGTTGTTTCATTATTGTCATTATCTAGGATAAAATAATCCTTTAATTTGATGTTTGATCCACTCATTCTTTAAAATGAGGTTATTCAGTTTCCAATTAGTTTTGGGTCTATATCTCCCTGGCCTAATATTGCATATGACTTTTATTGCATTGTGATATGAGCAAGATATATTCACTATTTCTGCCTTTCTGCAGTTGATCATTAGGTTTTTATGCCCTAGTATATGATCAATTTTTGTATAAGTGCCATGTACTGCAGAGAAAAAGGTATATCCCTTTCTATCCCCATTCAGCTTCCTCCATAAGTCTATCCTATCTAGTTTTTCTAACAATCTCTTTACCTCCTTAACGTCTTTCTTGTTTATTGTATGATTCGATTTATCTAGATCTGATAGCAAAAGGTTGAGGTCTTCCACTAATAGAGTTTTGCTGTCTATGTCTTCCTATAGTTCTTTCAGCTTCTCCTCTAAGAATTTGGATGCTGTCCCATTGGGTGCATATATATACATACATATATATATATATATATATATATATATATATATATACACATATATGTGTGTGTGTATATATATCATATATATATATATATATATATATATATTCAGTATTAAAGTCACTTTATTGTCTATGGTACCTTTTAGGAGGATATAGTTTCCTTCCTTATCTCTTTTAATGTTATTTTTTGCAGATGCTTTGTCTGAGGTAATGATTGCTACCCCTGCTTTTTTTACTTCAGCTAAAGCAAAATATATTTTGTTCCTATCTTTTACTTTTACTCTATATGCATCTCTCTGCTTCCTTTGAGTTTCTTGTAAGCAGCATATTGTAGGATTCTGGTTTTTAATCCACTCTGCTATTCACTTACATTTTAAGGGAGAGTTCATCCCATTCACATTCAGAGTTATGATTACTAATTCTTTATTGCCCTCCATGCTTTCTTCCCTTGGTTTGTGTTTTATCCCTTATACCGCCCTTATCTGTATTCCCTAGCATTTTGTTTCTGAATACCACCCTCTTCAGTATGTTTGCCCTTGTATATCCACCCCTCCCCTTTCTTTCCCCTTTCCCTTTTCCCTTTTTCCTTCCCTTCCTTCTGTTAATTCCCCTTTTTTTCTTCCCCTCCCTTTCTCTGTCCCCCTCCCATCTTTCCCTTTTAATACTTGAAAGGTAAGATATTTTTAAGTTAACTGAGTATGTTAACTTTAAGCCAAGTCTGATGAGAGGAAGATTCAGATGTTTCTCATCTCCTCCCTTCTTCCCACCTATTACCATAGGTCTTTTGTACCTCTTAATGTAATGAGATTTACCCCCATTCAATCCCCTTCCTCCTCCCGTCTCTTTTCTGTCCCCCTTTTTAAGGAGGATGTATTTTTAAATCATTCTATCTAAGTTATAGAAAATTCTGAGTATCCATCACTTCTAACTAAGTATATTCTATCTAATAGAGTTATGGTTCTTGAGAGTTATTAGAGTCTTTCTCCCAGTTTCATCCCATTGGATAGCAGTCTCATGGTTAAGTCATGAATGTCCATCACTTCTGGCAAGGTATATTCTCTCTGTTAGAGTTACAATTCTCAAGATTTATGAGAATCTTTTCCCCTATGCTGGGATATAGCCAATTTCAATTTGTTGGATAACAATTTTTTTTCTTTTACCAACCCCCCCTTTTTTTTTTTTACCTTTTTCATGTGTCTCTTGAACCTCCTGTTTGATGTCCAGATTTTCTATTTAGCGCTGTCCTTTCATCAGGGATTTTTGGAATTCTTCCATTTTGTTAAATGTCCATCTTTTTCCCTGGAAGAGAAGGCTCAGCTTTGCGGGATAGTGGATTCTTGACTGCATTCCAAGCTCCCTTGCTCTTTGGAATATCTCGTTTCCAGGCCCTTCGATCCCTTAATGGTGATGCAGCCATGTCCTGTGTGATCCTTACTGTGGCTCCTTGATATTTAAATTGTTTCTTTCTAGCTTCTTGCAGGATTTTCTCTTTTATCTGATAGTTCTGGAATTTGGTCATAGCATTCCTTGGTGTTTTCATTTTAGGATCTCTTTCTGGAGGGGATCAATGTATTCTTTCAATAATTACTTTCCCCTCTAGTTCCATGATATCAGGGCAGTTTTCCATCACTAGATCCTGTGTTATTAAGTCCTGGCTTTGTTTTCCTCTTCAATGTTTTCAGGATGTCCAATAATTCTCAGGTTGCCCCTTCTTGATCTATTCGCTGGGTCAGTAGTTTTGTTGATGAGGTATTTTACATTTTCTTCTATTTTTTTTCTGTTTTTTGGTTTTGTTTAATGGGCTCTTGCTGTCTCATGAAGTCATTAGTTTGCACAGGCTCCATTCTTTTTTAGAGAGGTGTTTTCTTCATTTACCTTTTGCAACTCCTTTTCCAATTGGTCAATTCTATTTTTGAAAGTGCTTTCCATTTGACAAACTGAGGTTTCGAGAGAATTATTTTCTTTTTGTATTTGTCCAATTGATGATCTCAGAGATTTATTCTCATTTTGTATTTGTCCAATTGTATTTTCCAATGATTTGTTTTCTTGTTGCAAGGTGATAATCTTCTCTTGGGTTTCTTTTCTCAAATTTTCCAATTGATTTTTAAACCCCTTCCTTATTTCTTCAAGGAAGTCTTTCTGTGCTGGAGACCAGGTCATATTCTCTTCATAGGTTCTAGGTCTCTCTGAGTTAGGGTGTTTTCCTTTCAAGAATTTTTCTATGGATCCACCTTTCTGCTAACCTTTCTTCATTTTGCTAAGACTTTGAGTTGAGGAGGGGCTAGTTCACAGAGGTCTGGTGCTTGGATCCTTAGAGGCTTTACTCACTGAGTTCAATATCTCCAGCTGGCCAGTAGGAGGTGATGGTTGCTTTCTCTGGAGTGTCTGTGACCTTGATTGAAGCCTTCTCCCTTGGCCTGGAAGGAGTGATTGAAGCTGTTAAATACTTTTGTCTTCAATCAGTGGTGGGCTATACCCTGGGTTGAGGTCATCCCTCTCCTTGTTGTCATCTCAGTTAGTTCTTCTGCTCACATACCTGTGCCTGGGGCAGAAGGTCTGTATTTGTGTTTGTTCTGGGAAGAGGTTTCAGCCTTAAATGGAGGCATGGACTCCGAGTTCCTCCTAATCAGAGGAGCCTAGGGATGATGTCCACAGCTCTCCTTCCCCAGAACTCTCCCCCCAGCCCTGTCGGCAAGCTCCTGATGGTCAGCGCCAACACCAATGCCTCTGCTCCCTAGTTGACCCAAGCCCCCAGCCCTGCAGCTGATCAAGCAGGTACAGTTCTTGGGCCCTCAGGCTCCCAGGTCTCCAACCCTGCTGCTAATCAGGCTGATCCACTGCTGATCTTCCCTCTGTGCCTGGACCCACCCATGACTGCAGAAGACAAATCTTGAGTTAAATGTTCTTTCTTCTGGGTTTTGTTGATTGGATTTCTGTTAAGAGGTTTGTTTCATATCATAAATGGGGAAAGATTAGGAGTCTCTAGAACTGTTCCTGTCTTCTCTCCACCATCTTGGCCGGAAGTCTAGGATAACTCTTGAGAACATTGAACTCCTTAATTGAAACAAAAGAAATCAAATTTATTTGTTAATTAAGTTGGAATATTATGAAAGAATGAATCTTGAGATCAGTGTGCTGGATCTTCAAAGTCAAGCTGAGGTTAGACATGCATTTGAGGCATGAGAAAGTGAACCTTAACCCTGACAAATCATTTCTCATTGCTGATTTTAAGAAGCCCCAAAGTCTTTATTGTCCAGATTGTTTTAAAAATCTCTAATCACTTATGATTAAACTACTTTATTCTCAAAATTGATTGTTCCCTTCTTGTCACAAACGGATTCAAACAATGACTGGTCTATCATTCAGACTTAAGTCTCCTTTACAATGGTAACATGAATATTAAAACACTGATCTTGAATGTGATCAAAATCAACTACATGATGCCTGAAACACCAGGAAAGCGTATTATTTGGATAGCAAATACTATATAAATGTTCTAAGTTCAATATTGCTTTTCCATATTCTAATGTATAAAGCTATGTGGGCTCATTTTTTCATTATGCTGTAGGTCAGAGGTGTCAAATGTGTCTAACAATGCTCCCAGTGTAATTTAAACCAGATTAAATATTAATTGTGAAATTTTTAATGAAATATATAAAAATTCATTAAAATTTAAATAACATTACATTTTAAAACTATCAGTATGTGACCTTCAGGGATCCTTAGGGATGGATTAGTGACCCCCATTTCTATTTGAGCCACTATTATAGGAAACTCATTGTACAAAATCAGTGTGCTTCAAAATTCCCAAGTATGAGCTTCATTTACTTCATATTATTCAGTCTTTTTATATTTTAATTATTGTCTGATTTTCTTGTCATAGACATAGCAATCATCATTTCTTGTCATATGTCTTGTCAAAAATAAAGTCATAGATTTAGGTAAAGATCATGTCATTAGATTTGTACTTACAAATACCTATTTCTCATTCCTAAGACAACTCTTTCATCATTTGTCTCACTTCCCATATGAAGATATTTTGAATTACATAATAAAGGCTAAAAACTCATAACTAATTGATAGGTACATCACTTCATTCCATTAGATCCATAGTTTTTTGAGAAAAGTAGTCATAGCTTATCTAAGTTTTTGTCTTCACCTAACAGTTCTTTTAATAAATGCTTATTAAATTGAATTTATTGAGTTAGATTAAATTAATAATAATGTCATATCTCTCCTAAACCATGGAATGTTTCTTTAAATAAATTTATATAACATATATTTATATATAATTAATATTATATACAACATAATAATGTGTAATACAATTAATAGAATAATTATATTGGACTACTTGCATAATTTTATATTTTATTTAGTTTATCTGTTCATTCTGGTGATATTGAATTCTGGATTTTTAATAGCCTTGTCCATAACTTTGATATTACCACTCACTCTCTTTTCCTAGATAGTCTCTCTTCTCTAACTTTTTGCAACACAGCTCATTCTTTTACCTACCTGTTTGACCACTCTTTCTGAGACTCTTTTTACTGGATCTTTATCCAGGTCATGCCCACTAACAATGGGTATTCCTCAAGAATCTATCTTTAATCCTTTTCTCCTTCTTTAAGTTCATTTGGTGATCTCATCAGCTAGGATCTCTAGCTTCCTATTAGACATCTTAAATAGGGTCTTCAACTCAACATAACCCAAATTTAACTTATCTTTCCTCACCAAATCTCTCCACTTTTCAACTTAGTACTATCAAAGGCCTTAACATCCAGCCACCCAGGCTCACAACTTAGCTATTAAATTAAACACTCTTACTCTGTCAACCCCATGTCCTGTCTGCTTCCCAGACCTGTTGACTTTACCTTCATGTAACATCCCTGGCTCTTTCTGTCCTGTAATATTGCTACCTGGTGCAATGAGGTGCCCTTATCACCTCAGTACCAGTGCTGTTACAATCATCTGCTGGTCAGCTATGGTGCTTCAAGTTTCTCCCCATTGTAGTTCATCCTTTTCAGTAATACTTAGCTGTTATTTAATATACTGCAACTGCAAATTAAAAATGGTGGTGATGATTAAATATCACTTAGCTTAATTGGTTTCGTTAGGAGTCCTTCAAGACTGTTTGAGTTTTCCATAGATTTCAACCAAAGTATTATAAGAATTTTTTTTTCTTGCTGATAGAAATAGGGAAGGAGGTGGTGATACACTGTAGCATGAGGAATTTTGGAAATTTTTCAGACAAGGCAATCAGACAAGATTGATGATATGTTGATAGAAAACAGTCAATTTTAATAATTTTATTGGATCAGTCACATACTTTCTTTATGTCAGTTACACTGTACAAAATACAGGCAGTAACATGACCTGCAAATGACATATTATTGTAAGCCCTGGGCTATAGAATCTGCAGCTATTTAATAAACTTCTGGAATGTCTTCTTGAAACTTATAGAAGAGGTTATTATTTTCCTCAAAGATGTTTTAGCTATCTTCATTAACTTAGCTATATCTTACCAACAACATAGCCTTTAAAAAGATAGATTTCCTAATCGCATATGTCTAGCCTTTATGCCTTTTAGGCAACTTTAAGGGAATGTTAATAGGTAGGATTTTAACAGTAAATTGAAGACATCTTTCAGCACAGAAATTTAGAATATAAGCTTGAAATACATAAGCTTTCCAAGCAAAGAAAGTTGAGAAAATATTGTTTAAGTTATTAATTGAATATTTTTTAATTAAATTAAGATGTTACTCTTCACTGTATCAGAATTCATGAGTTAACTTGCCCCCAAAGGAATATGGGAACTAATGACTTGTGTTTTGCTCCAGTTAATAGATTTTATTTTTGCCTTCTTTCAAACCTTAGAATAATTTCCTATTTCTCCTTTTACCCCTCTATTGAAATTTACCTTATCACAAAAATAGTAAAACCCAATTAAGAAAATTTGAGTACTTATGGAAAATATATTCAGCATTCTGTAAGAACCATATCATGCATAGTCAGCTCATTTGTAAATCATATATATTGCTTATTAAGATTTTACTAAGAGTCTTATTATCATTCCTACTCTAAAGCACTATTCCTGGACTTTATTATGGTGAACAAGTGACTTATTCTTTTAGGTTTTTCCTACTACAAGAAGTCTTTAAACAGATTCTGCTCATCTGAAAGTGTTCCCAGTTGAAAAGCAGTATCTTTAACCCGGACAAGCTGGTCAACATTTTTTAAGTGCTTAATTTGCTCTAGTTACTGTGTTAAATATTAATCATTCCTGTCTTTAGGGAGATAAGAGAGAAAACACTTAATGCAACTAACTTCATAATAAGATAAATAGCAACTAACTTCATATAAGATAAATACAGAGTAAATCTAAGGTACAGGTAAATCTGGGGGAAGGAACTAGCCTACCAAAGTTCAAAGGTTTGAATTTTTTTTGCCTTAAAAACTGGGGCAGCTAGGTGGCACAGTGAATAGAGCACCAGCCCTGGAGTCAGGAGTACCTGAGTTCAAATCCAGCCTCAGACACTTGATAGTTAGCTAGCTGTGTTGCCTTGGGCAAGCCACTTAACCCCATTGCCTTGTCAAAAAAACCAAAAACTTTAAAAACTTATAAAACATAAAAAACACAAGCTGATCTTAAACTTTGTGTGACCAACTTCTGCTTCCACAGAATTAGTGAGAAATTGCTAGTAATCATACTCTTGATAGACCATTTGCAAATAATAATTTAACTTTTGATATTCCTAATATACATCCTTTGCCAAGTGACCAGTAAGTTGTCATGTTATGGGAATAACTATAAAATTTTCATTCTCTATATTCTAGCTATAAATAAAAGCAGAAAATATGGGAAAGTTATGATAAAATTGAAGGGTAGCTCATAGTTTTTCCTTGTAGAGCTCTGTGAATAAAAAAAAAATTACTGAGTTGATTTCCCTATGTTTTTGAAAGCCCCAAATGGTCATAATTAGTCCACTATAGAGTTAATTGCTGCTTACACAATATTATTTGCAACATAAGCTACAAAAGTAGAAATGAGTTTCCTGAGGAATTTTATATGGTCTTCCATACTAAGTCAGCATATACTTTGATATTCTCAGGGACTTCAATGGAAAATAGGCAAAGGGGAATACAACCAAAAACCATGTTGAAAATGCAATTTGTGGTTTGGAAATGAAAGATGCCAAAAGACTGCTGAAAAATCTCATCGTTGATGTATGTCTCAAATATTTTTAAAAAGAAGTGAGTTGGAGGAATCCAGACATGGAGAATAGTAAAAACAGCATCATAAAAATGAAATTAGCTATATATTAATAACTGTCAGTAAACAAATGGTTACTGGCATAGTCCTTTCCTTGTCAGTATCCATAAGTGTGTGCAGTCATGTTTGGCAGGGTAGAACAGTCAAAATAGATATCAAAGCAGAAAAAAGAAAAGATATGAGAAGTGCTGTCCTATTGCACCAGCTGTGACCTGACTTGTTTAAGTAAGTTGTTGACTATGGAAGATGAAAATTGGACATTTAGAGAAGTTTAACCAATGCCAAGTAGTCATGACAGTGGAAAAGCCAAAGGGACTTGGAAGACTATCCTTTTTAAGCAAAAAGACATGGCAGCCAAGCTAGCTCTGACTTGGTGTATCAGTTGTTTTGCAAAATGCTAAAGGGGTAACTGAGACCCACAACTAACATTACCTCACAAAAAACACACAAAAAAAGAACCATCTGTGAGCTTGGCTTTAGTCATGAGTCAGATAGTTTCATACACCTGCATCTCAATAGCTTAGGAAAGATTCTTTTATTTAGGTTTTTTTTTAAAATTTTTGCAAGGCAATGGCATTAAGTGGCTTCCCCAAGGCCACACAGCTAGGTAATTATTAAATGTCAGAGGCCGGATTTGAACTCAGTTATTCCTGACTCCAGGGCCGGTACTCTAGCCACTGTGCTACCTAGCTGCCCCTTAGGGAAGATTCTGATGGTGCTACATTGTCTTATCAGTCTGAGTTAGTTGTTGGTCTGAGTTAGTCCTAAGTGTCAGTCATTTCATTTAAAATCTTCTCAAAATGCCTCCCTTAGTAAAACTTTTTCCTCTGCTTCTCCCCTTGTAAATCTGTAGGGTTTACTTGTGTTTTACTTGTGTTTACTTGAGTCTTGTGTTTTTCTTTTTTATGAAAATGTCCCTGAAAGAGAAATTTCTGTTTTTTTTTCATAAGTAATTAATGGTATCGAGGAGATTCTTTTCTTTTGAGATATTTTATACTGTGACAATTATTTGAAAATTGTAAGCTGCACTTTGTTGAGGGGAAGGAAAAGTTTAAAGCATGAAATACAGAACTAGACAGATTCCCCCACTATAGTGGGAAAGACATTTAAAGAGGATGTTAGGGTCACAAGGGCAAGCATTGCCATTCACAACCTAAACTACAATTGTCTCTGCTTTGTTTTGTGCAATTTTTTTTTCTCTTCAGTCTAATACTTCTGGATTTTTCTTCCTGTAATGACCAGTCAACAGTCATTTATTATATGTCTGTTATGTGCTGTGGTGTTTAAGATATAAAGAAAGATAAAACTCTGATCCTTACCCTCAAGGAATTCACATGGCATGAAATTCAGTCTGGAACTTAAGGTATTGGGAGGTCCTGTCTGCTCTCAAAATATGTGCCAACTTTAGTAGGGTGATATCTGAAAAAACAGAAATGAATATATTTACTAATCTTTTTATTGATGTTCTTTCTCTGTTGCATAGGACAGATATTTGTATTTTAATTAGAATTGTCACCTACTTGGGATAGTTTTCATCCAAGATTTTTTCTAATAGTGCTTTTAGCAAAAATATTATTTTCACTCATAAATGATGAAAATGAATGGTGTAAATAAATTAAATAGATACTTTTTTGATGCTCCATTAGCCGCATGCCTAGTAGATGTTACAGCTATACAGTTACAAAGAGAAATTGTCAATATGATTTTAATTATTAGTTTGAGTTCTCTCTTTAAGATGTCTGCAAACTTTTGCCTTTCTGTTAGAGTTCACTGATAAGCATCTATTTTATCTTTAATTTTTGTGATTTGAAGCTTTTGGAACTTACTAGTATTTGAATTACATATAACATTCTTGAAAAATTTTCACATCATGTGAAACATTGTTGCCTTTAAAAATAGAACACTGATGATGTTTCCTGTTACTCCTTGAAAAAGTATTTTCAGCTAAAAATAATTGTTTTCTAGCTGCTTTTGATATATATATATATATGTATACACATATATTTGAATAGACTTGAAAATTTGTTTTATAAGCTGAATAATTTGAAATCAAGATGTATTTTTCAACGGAAAACAGAAACACAATACAGCTGTGGTTATTATGTATGAGAAGTAAATTTGCTCCTAATAGATTTTCCAAGTAGTTTTTGATTTTTGGCAAGGTAGTGATTCAAAATTTAAAAATCAATATTAATGAAATTAAAATCAAGTATCTGTGCTCACCATTAAAATGTGTCTGTTACTGCATGGATGTTTATTTTTTGTAACATTCCAGTAGAATATTTTGTTATATAACCTAAGCAATAGTACTAAGTGTTAGAATAGCTCCCTTTCCTCTTCCTCCTCCTCCTCCTCCTCCTCCTCATTATTATCTAACATAGCTAACACTCATATAACATCTACTAAATGCCAGGAACTTTGCTGAACACTTTAAAATTATCATCTTATCTGATCTTCACAAAACCCTGGAAGAGATAGGTACTGTTATTGCTCCATATTACAAATGAGGAAACTGGGACAAGCAAGCATTAAATGACTTGTCCAGGGTCACACAGTAAGTTTGAAATCAAATAAAAACAAACAAATAACAATAGTAAAACCATAAAAAGAGGATTTTCATACTCACAACAGAACACAAAAGGAGGGTTTTATGTAAAATCATCAATATCCATTTCATTCAAGCTTGCTTTTTAAAATTATTTAATTAAGTTCAACATGTTATTTTCCAAACAATCCTGCTTGTCTGCTTTGTCCTCTGAATTACTGTCTGTTTGGATTACATTTTTTAAAAATGTTGCAGTGGCCTTCTTTTTTTCCCCCCCTTGTTTCATTATTATTAATTCAATTCCTTTTTTTTAAATGTTACAAACAACCCTCATTTTTTTTGCATCACTATTGCTGAGCCAACCCCTCTTAATTCAAGTACTTTTTCCTCTCTTAGTTATTTCCTATTTATCCTTTTTGTATTTTGGTTTGCTGTTTCTGTCAGTAGATGGTAAGCTTCTTGAGGACAGGGGCTGTCTTTTGCTTCTTTTTGTACATCCAGGACTTAGCCTAAGCTTAGCATATAGAAAGTACTTAATATTTATTGACTAAGCCACCCCAATTAAAAATAAAGGGAAGGAGAAAAAACTTTGTGACAGATAAACTGAGTTAAAACGAATCCACACAGTGGTGATATCAAAAAAATGTATCTCTCCACATTTTGTATCTGTCACAGTTGTAAGCATTTTTCATCATAGGTGTTGTAAAGACAGGATTGATCATTCCATTGATTAGTATTCTTAAAATCTTTTAGAGTTCTTTTTCTTTAAAATCTCATATTTTTGTACCAAAGTGGATATTTTCAAACCTCTAAATTTCAAATAAGAATGAAATTCATCTGACACCCATTCCCCTCTCTACTTCATGTTTACTGTGTACCTTAATTATGAGACATTCAGAATTTCCAGTCTAGGGTAGTCTTTCATTTGATTTTCATTTTTTTTTTTTTTAGGTTTTTTTTTCCAAGGCAGTCAGGTAAAGTGGCTTGTCCAGGGCCACACAGCTAGGTAATTATTAAGTGTCTGAGGTCAGATTTGAACTCAGGTACTCCTGACTCCAGGGCTAGTGCTCTATCCACTGTGCCACCTAGCCACCCCTAATTTTAATTTTTTTTTCAGTTAACAAACATTTATTTTTTCTCCTTCCTATTTCTTCCTCACGGGGGGGGGGGAGAACTTAAAATAAGTGAAAGCAATTATGCCTTCACTATGTATAATGATGTAACTGTTTTGAATCTGTAAGCAAAACAAAATCTTTCATTGACCATGGAAAAATTTTATGTCTCATCTTGCATGAATTCATTAACTGTTATTGTTGGTCAATACCATCCTCTTGGTCACCCAGGCTTGAAGACTTGGTATTATCTTGGACTCTTAGCTATCTTACCCTTTCCATATCTAGTCAGTTGCCAAATCCTATTGATTCTATCTTTGTAATATCTCTCAGAAAAGCTGTTAATGTAAACATCTCTAATATGGTACCAGTCTGGTGCAAGCCCTTATGATGTCTTGCCTGTACTTTTGCTTACAGCTGTCTGGTTGTTGTCCCTGCCTCAAATCCCTCCCTATTCTAGGTAGTTCCCCACTTAGTTGTCAAAATAATCTTCCTAAATTGCATTTCTGACTGCTGCTCACCTACCTAGTAAATTTCAATTATTCTATATTATCTTCAAGATCCAATATGGAAAGCCATCTTGTTTTTAAATTCTTCATACCCATTTATTTTCTGACCTTTCAAGTTCTTTTGCCTTATTTTCTTTTTTTAATTAATATTTTCTTTTTCCAAATATATGAAGGTTTCCAACATCTATCCATATGCATATGTATGTTTTTACAAAATTTCCTTCCACCTTCCCTTCCCCTCTGCAGAGGAGAATCAGGTTAATATATTGTATATGCACACTTCTGTTAAACAAGTTTACAGATTAGCCATTATTGGTATGAGGAATTAGGATTAGGGGAAAGGCATGAGTTATTTTTTTTAAAAAGTGAATGTAGTGTTCATCAGATTCAGAAGGATTTTGTTTTGTTTTTCTTTCTCTGGATGGGAATAGCATCGTCCATAGCCAGTCTAATAGGGTTGTTTTAACTGAACTGCTGAGAGGAGCTGCTTCCATCAAGATTGTTCATCTCATAATGTTGTTAATGTGTACATTGTTCTTTTGGTTCTACTCTCTTTGCTCAGCATCAGATCCTATAATTCATTCCATGCTTCTCTAGAGTCTGACCATTTATAGTTTCTTATAGAACAATAGTATTCCATAATATTCATGTACCATAACTTGTTTAACCATTCCCCAATTGATGGGTATCCCCTCAATTTCCAAATCTTTGCCTCTACAAAAAAAGAGCTGCTGTGAATATTTTGGAACATGTGAGACTTGTCCCATTTTTTAAATGATTTCTTCTGGATATAGGCCTAGAATTGGAATTGCTGGGTCAAAGGGAATGAACATTTTTATTGCTCTTTGGGCATAGTTCCATATTGCTCTCCAGAATGGTTGAATCAGTTCACAACTCCCATCAGCAATGCATCAGTGTCCCAATCCTCCCACAACGTCTCCAACATTGATCATTTTCTCTTTTTGTCATTTAAGCCAATATCATAAGTGTGCAGTGGCTTGGAAAAAGGTAGATATTTCATAAATGCTTTTTAATATGACCTGACACTTACAGGAAGTAAGTGAGTCATATACTTCACTACCTATTGATCAGTCATTGAATTTTTCAAAAGATATTAATTTCTGTGAAGTTGTTTTTGTGTAAATGTTTTCTGCTAATCTTGCTTACATCTCTGTGTACACTTTATTCTCTTTCTTGGATACATTGGCCGGCATTTTCTTTGATTTATCTCGTCCTATACTGTAGCTTTGTGTCAGGATCAGGCTGTGCCTCCTTCTGTGCTTTTGGTTGGAATGGTTGGTTCTGATCAGTTTTTTTTTTCCTTTATTGCTTGGGTTCTAGCACTGACCTCCACCTGCTAAATTGACAACCAATTTGCTAGAGACCACTCTAGGTTTGGCTTAGTGGGTCAAAAATCTGGTACCCCTTGAGTTTTTGCCCTGAAATCGCTCCCAAATACCTATTGTATTCAGGACCAAAGATTTAGACCCTTCTATTTTTAAGTTTCAGAGTGCTATATCTTCTGGATCCTTCTTGGTGTCAGTGTTAGAGAACTCAGTTTTGGGCCTAGGCAGTCCTGGTTTGAGGGCTTTTGTTGCTGCCCTCTGCCATTGCTCTCCAGTACTTCCACAATCCTTATCCTTGGATTGCCTAAATTCCCTGAATCTTTTTTTCACAGGAGCCCTATGTTTTTTGTTTGCTTTCTGGAACCAAAGTCAAGAAGGAGTCATATCTTCTGTTTGTGGTCATTCTGAGAGGCTCCCCTACACTGACATTGCCTTTGCTGGAGGATTACTTTTTCTTTTTTCCCTTTAGATTTCTGTCTGATCTCATCTGTAGTTTGGGGGTAGAATAAGTCACTTATTGAAGGTCCTTATTGGTTTTCTTGATCTTTATATAGTTTGGTTTCTTTTCTGAAATAGGTATATGGTAGCTCGATGGTCTACCCTCTCATTCATGTAGCTATCTTGACCAGAAACATGAATCTCAGGCTTTTTCTACATCTCTGAAGATAATGATATGACATAGGATATTTTTGTTTGTAATGATTTTGTTGATTTTTTTCCCTCATGTTGAATTATATTTTCATTCATGTTATACATTCCACTTAGTTATAACAAATGATTTAATGAAAAAACAAAAACAAATGATTTAATGAATAAATTATCATAATTTTTTTGCCAAGAGTTTGTTTAAAATTCCTGTATCCACATTTATTGGTGATATTGAGCTATAGTTTTTATTTTCCTTTTGATATATTCTTCACAGATTTAGGTATTAAGACAATATTTATCTTGTAAAGATAGTTTAGCAGATTACTTTATCAACCTTTGCAAATATTAGTTTTAGTTACTTCTTAAATTAGCATTAATTATTCTTTATTCTTTAGAAATTTGATAGATTCTTTAATAAATTCATCAAGACTCCTCCCTGTACCCCCCCGCACGTATTTTGATAGTTTCTTTACATTGGTAATTTTTAACTAATTTTGTGTCATGTGCCCCTTTCACAATTTGGTGCCTTGTCAAAATAATATTTGTTGCCTATTTCATAATCAAAGGAAATGCTACATTTCAGTTATGTTGAATAGGAAGTTCATGGACCCTGTTTCCAATCTAACTTGAACCCCAAGTTTAAAGCTCTTGCATTAAAGCTAATTTTATTTCTGTTTTTTTAATTTATTTTTTATTCTAATTTTGTACAAATGTTTTTTTACATTAATCAAATATTCTTGTTTACAAGTAAACAAAATACCCCTCCTCCCCCATGAATATAGATAGACTTGCTTGGGCGAAAAAAGTAAAGGGGAGAGAAAAAAATTAAAATAAAAAAAAATAATAGTAAGAATTGTAGGCATGACCAGGTGGCACAATGGACGAGGCACCAGCCCTGGAGCCACGAGCATCCGAGTCCATATCCAGCCTCGTAAACCCAACAATCACCCAGCCGTGTGACATGCAAGCCACCCGATCTCCACTGCCCTGCAAAAACCAAAAAAAGAAAGAAAAAAAAGACCCAAAATAAAATAAAATAGTAATAATAGTAGGGGTGGCTGGGTGGCAGACAGAGCATTGGCCCTTGAGCCAGGAGCACCTGGGTCCAAAACCGGCCCCAGACACCCAAAGATCACCCCGCTATGTGGCCCCAGGCAGGACATCCAGCCCCACTTGCCCTGCACCCTCCCCCAAATAATAATAACAAAAAATGTGCTTGAGTCTTTGTTCCAACACCAACAACTCTGTCATGGGTGGATCTCATTCTTTATGATAAGTCCATCACAAAAGTTATTTCCATATTTTTCCACCCTTGCCATTGCTGATCGCAACTCCCTCCTTTCTTATTTCTCCACTACCATGTACTCTATTTTCTCTCTCCTTTCACTCTGACACTGCTGTAGCGTCGCTGAGTGGGACAGCAGACAGATCCCTGGTCCTGGGGCCAAGAGGCCCTGAGCCCCCATACCACCCCTTAGGCCCAGAATCCACCTGGCCCTATGGTCCTGGACAGGCCTTCCAATCCCAGCCCCTTACAAGAAGTAAGAAAGAAAATGTGTTATATCTGGCCACTCTCCCCCCATGGTCTATCCTCTCCTCCTTTATTCACATCCCCACCCCTTCCCCCTGCTCCCCCACTCCTTCTTACTCCAGATGTCTATACCCCATTGAGTATATATGCTGTTTCCTTTCCTAGCCATCTCTGATGAGAGCAAAGGTTCCCTCATTCCCCCTTGCCTCCCCCCTTCCATATCTTTGCAATAGTTCATTGTAATAAAAAAAAATCTTACGTGAAATATCTTGGACTATTCCCCCCCTCCTTTTTCTTTCTCCCATTCCATTTCCCTTTTTTCCTATTGACTCCATTTTTACACCATATTTTATCTTCGAATTCAGCTTTCTCCTGTGCTTCAACTATAAAAGCTCTCTCTACCTGCTCTATTAACTGAGAAGGTTCATATGAGTATTATCAGTGTCATTTTTCTATGCAGGAATACATGCAGTTCAGCCTCATTAAGTCCCTCATATTTCCCCCCTCTCCTCCAATCTCCATGCTTCACCTGAGTCCTGTATCTGAAGATCAAACCTTTTGTTCAGCTCTGGCCATTCCAAAAGGAACCTTTGAAATTCCCCTGGTTCATTGAAAGTCCATCTTTTTCCCTGGAAGAGGACATTCAGCCTTGCTGGGTAGTTCATTCTTGGCTGCATTCTAAGCTCTTTTGCCTTCTGGTATATTGTATTCCAAGCCCTACGAGCTTCCAATGTAGCTGCTGCTAAGTCCTATGTGATCCTGACTGCAGCTCCACGATATTTGAACTGTGTCCTTCTGGCTGCTTGTAATATTTTTCTTTTAATTGGGAGTTCTGGAACTTGGCTATAATATTCCTAGGGGTTGGTTTTTTGGGATCTCTTTCTCGGGGTGGGGGATCGGTGGATTCTCTCCATTTCTATTTTGCCCTCTGCTTCTAGAATATCAGGGCAATTTTCCTGTAGGAATTCTTTGAAAATGATGTCAAGGCTCTTTTCCTGATCATGACTTTCAGGTATTCCAATAATTTTTAAATTACCTTTCCTAAGTCTGTTTTCCATATCAGTTGTTTTTTCAATGAGATATTTCACATTTTCTTCTAATTTTTCATTTTTTTGGTTTTGAAGTATTGATTCCTGATTTCTGGTAAATTCATCAATCTCCCTGAATTCTATTCTTTGTCTGAAGGATTTGTTCTCCTCAGAGAGTTTTCTTATCTCTTTTTTCCATCTGGGCAATTTTGCTTTTTAAAGCATTCTTCTCCTCAATAACTTTTTGAACTGTTTTATCCATTTGACCTAAGCTGGTTTTTAGCATGCTATTTTCTTCAGCATTTTCTTGGATTTCCTTGACCAAGCTGCTGACTTCATTTTCATGTTTTTCCTGCATCTCCTTTCTTTTCCCAGTTTTTCTTCCAACTCCCTCATTTGATTTTCAAAGTCTTTTTTGAGCTCTGTCATAGCCTGAGCCCAATTTCTGTTTTTCTTAGAGTCTTTAGATGCAGGAGTTTGTGCTTCCTCATCTTCAGACTGAGTATTTTGATCCTCCTTGGGCTCATTTGCAAAATATTTCTCAATAGTCTTCCTTTTGTTTCTCTGCTTGCTCATTTTCCCAGCCTGGGCCTGGTTTTGGGGTGCTTCCTGAGCTTTGGGGGCACTCCCTCAAGGGTCTCAGTGTGTGAGGCTCTGTCCTCCCACCTGGTCTGTGAATGACCATAAGCACCCCTCTCTGCCATGGGGCTGAGGTGGGGGGGGCCTAGATTTCCATCAGGATCTGAACATGGTCAGAGCCCCAGAGTTCTGTTCTAGGGGCAGAGGACAGAGCTCTGCAGTCTCTCTTCATTCCCCTCCCTCAGCTCAATGGGCTCATGCCCTGGGGGCTCCTGCTTACAGGCTCCACCTGCTTCTGTTTCCTGGATCAGGGCTGGGGAAAGACCATGCTGCTTGCTGTGTGCCCTGAGGGCTGGGCTCTGGCAGAGGTCCCCCACTGTTCCCCCACTTTGTTTCCGGTGCTCCTCGGGCTGCAGCTCAGGAGACTCCCCCGCTGCTGTGAGCCATGGCTCCCAGCACCCTGGGGCTTCCTCCGGGAGGCTGAAGTTCTTTTGCTCTGGCTGGCCACCCCTCTGGCAGGCTGCCCCTCCGACCCCGGGTTGCAGAGCCTTTCTGCTCTTTTCCAGGTTACCTTGAGTAGGAGAACTGCCTCTCTGGGTCCCTCTGTGCGTTCTGTCTCTCGAAAGTTTAGTTAGAGTCCTTAGCTGATGAGTTTTATCAGAGAGCTCCTAAGACTGGATCCCTTCTTGTCGCCATCTTGGTTCCGCCCTTATTTCTGTTTTGACATTGTTTTGATATTGAGTTATATAAGATCTCTGGGTTTTTAAATTTTCTTTTGGTTTTGTTATTTCCTTTTCAATTTCTATTTTGTCAATTTGATTTTATACTTTTTTTAACTGAGTTTATCAATTTTAGTAGTCTTTTCAAAGAAACAGCTTTTAGTTTTGTATATAGTTCTGTGGTCCTTTTCCAATTTATTTCTTCTCCAATTTTCAAGATATCATCTTTTGTACATCATAATCTGTTTTATGGTATGTTTATTTTCTTAGTTGCACATTTGTTTATACATTATATTCCCAGTGCTAAATTATAATTGTCTACATGTAGGTTAGGATCATGTCTTAATTATTTTTGTATTTCTCCCAACCTTACACAAAATATGTTACTTGGCACAGAGTGGTACTTAATATCAAGTTGTATTAGTGACCTAGTCATAAAAACTCAATGAGATTCATACTTTTTCCTTTTTTGTTATCTTATAATAAATTAGACCAATTACCACAGGCACAGTTAATTTTATGAACTTGCGTAACAGAGTGAGGCTGATTTCCATTTACAGTTTTGTTAGTTGAAGAAGCCTATAATCATGTATCAACACCACTTAAGCAAACCCTGCATTCAACCTAAACTGGCAGGCTAAAAATAAACATAGTAGCATATCTGCTATATCCAGCGTTATCCTAGTAATCAGTAAAGCCAGTGTATTTTTTTTTAATAGACAAAAAAGCCTGCCATCCAACATCAGAGCCAGTGTAAAGTATAGCATATGTGTTACACTGTCTACTTTGGGTATTATGCCAAGAACTTTTAACGGCAGACAGTAAACCAACCCATCAGTAATACTTCTTCATGAGGGCCTTCTGTATGGGAGTAGAGTTATTTTGGAATGTAGACAGGAAGTGGATGTGATCTCTATCCTCAAGAAATTTACAATGCTACCATGGCTTTTGAAAATATTACTAGGAATTGGGGTTATATAGAATCTTGAAAACTTAGAAGTTACTTTCCAATCTTACTACCTTGTTTTTAATATAAAGAAACTGAAGTTGAGAAAAGTAATTTATATAAGGTTCTCTTAGCAAATTGATGGTAGAACTTATCCTCAAACCCTCCCTTTAACTCCTAGTTTAGTTCATTTTCCACTATTACTATGTATCCTATGGCCATTTAAATTGTAAAGAATTATAGAGATGACAAAAGAAGTTAATATGGAGAGTCAGAAGTGGGAGTAACGAAGTCTCAATGGCAATTGCTTTTGCTGGCTCCATCAGACTAAAAGAAGAGCAATAATATAGAAACAGGAAGTCTGTGAAAGGATCCCATTCTCTATAAATTTTTGCCTCTATGATTTAAAGCCAGGATAATAACCATGAGGGAAGGCAAGTCCAACCTTTATTAAGAGTTTAGTATGTGCCAGACAATGTACTAGGATACATTGTCAGAATAATATGTAAGTACCTCACTGTCAAGGAACTTCTAATTCAGTGGGGGAAGGTAACACTCAAGGGAAATTAGAAGCTGTGGAGAGATCTGGGCTCCTCCTCCCAGGAGGAACTTAGCACTGGTAGAAGAGGACTGGCACAATTCAGAGATATTCCAGGGGCAGCTTGCAGATGAGACAGAGTAGAAATCTGGAAATTCACAAGTCCAGCTCAGAGAGAAACAAAGATTGTCAGGCCTAACACAACTTCCCTCTCCCCCCAAATGGGGTAGACCCCAGGAGGAGCTCACCAGTGGGAAGAAGTATACTATTAAAATTGCCTTCCTTACAAAAGTAAGTTTTGTTGCCTTTTATAGGAAGGGTTAAGAAACTTAAGTCACTTAATATTTTTAGCACAGATACCACTCTTGAAGTAGACCAATTTCTTCAGTAACCGCTCCCAAAGGTGTATTTTCTAGTTGTACAAGACAGTGATGAGAGAATGTGAGATTAAGTGCAGGGATTTGGACAAAATTTAGACAAAATAACCTCTCAAATATGTTCTGCTTTTTAGAGTCTTAATAGTGTTGAGATTCTCATGACTTTTTTAAAATCAGACCCATGATTTCATCAATGTAGGGAGTTCCCAGTGAGGACCTTTGTTTATGGGTACATATAAGGATCTTACCTGTGATGTAGAATCTTAGAGTTTAATGTGGGGTTTTGAGAGATTCCTTCCCTAGGTCCATACTGTCAGGACCTGTATTTGTAGCTTTTTTTTTTATTCCAGGATATCATGCTACCTCCATTAGTGAAAATAGAAGGAAAACAGAAAGTCCATTTTTGCTGTCTTTTAGACCATGCTTTTTTGGAATCAGATCTGCAAATTGAGACTAGAAGGAAAGGTCAAAACTTCTGTTTTGACAGAAGAAATTGACAGAGAAGAAAAATTCTACTTATTATTAGATTATTATTCTTTCTGAATGAAATAATTAACATTAAGCTAGACTGATAATCTATATTAGTAATAATAATGTTTTGTACTTCATTTTCAAAGAAGACCGTGACATCAGGGAGATGATACCATAACAAGTATGTGTATTGGATTTGAGTGAGGGGATGTTGTATTAAGTCACCAGCCTCACTTTCTCCTCTAGAGCCATCTGGTTCCAGTGACCAGATATGAATCAGGACAACTGGAAATGGCCCTGGATGCGGGGCAGTCAGGGTTAAATGACTTGCCCAAGATCACACAGTTAGTGATAAGTGTCTGAGGTTGGATTCAAACTCCTGTCCTCCTGAATCTAAGACAAGTACTCTGCACCACCATAGCTGACTTTATGGGATGGTAGCAAAGCCTAAATTATCTCTTTTGATCTTTGCAACAGTCCTATGAACTAGTATTACAAGTATTCTTAACCCCATTTTTCAAATGAAGAATTCCAGAAAGGCTTAGTGGCACTTTTATTACTTTTGCTGTTCTTATTTTAGAAATGTTTGAAGAGCAATAGACTTTTATACTTTTAATTCACTATAAATATATTTCAATCTCCTAAATAGTGGTATCATGTGAATGTAATTCATTTATCTGCTCAAATACATGGAAATGTGTGTAGTACAAAACCCAAACCTATAATTAAACCCTAAGGCACAACAGTGTGCTTTCTGCTGGACTATGCATATCCTTAGTAGGTTATTAGGAAAAGACAACTGCCTTGGCATTCAGGAAGTGAGTCTTTCTTAGTATTATAGAAATTCTTAAGTCTCTTTTCTGCTATTCTGAAAAGGTCTCATTTTTATTGCTCTGTTTATTTGGGACCTCAACTACAGGCATATGACTCTAAGTCCCTTTGAAATTTCATAGCATAAACCAAATGCAACTCTTGAAGTGGGCCAGCTTTCAGTACAAAACACAATGGTATTCAGCTCAAAACCAAACAAAATTAAAACTTGCCACACTGTGCTACAGAATCAGCCAAACTAAGTTTTGGCAGATTATCAAGGAAAAATATTAAAAGAAGAGCCCTGAAAGAAAGTGGTATGTTATAATGCCAGAGTTTATAATCCAGGCTGCAATTAACAGATCAATTAATGTTTTACTGATACAGTTAGCAAGAATTGTAAGCCATATGCCAGTTCAAAAAATATCATTCACATCCCAACTAAATATCTGTGTGACAGATTTGCTAGTGTACCACAGATTTCAGATACATTTAATACAATATAATTTTGGTACAGCAAGACAATCAACTTTATGTCTATTGTAATGGAATTTTACCTATAGCATTTTCTAAACTATTGGATTTAGGGTCAATTACTTGTCCTTCATTGCAAAGAGGACCAATATTATCATAGCATGATGTCCTGACTTGCATGAGAATTGGATTTAAAGGAAGCGGAATTGCACAAAGTCATCTTTGAGTTCAGAGTTAAAGGTCATTTGGACTGTGCTAATGTTCAGAGGCTCTCCTTCTGCTCCTACCTTGCCTGTAAAATGTTGATAATGAGACTTTCCTTATCACCTGAGGCAGGTAGTGACTCGGCAGATAGACTTCAAGGTTTGGATTCAGGAAGACCTAAGTTCAAACCTGGCCTGAGGCTTTTGTAGCAGTGTGACCCTGGGCAAATCACCAATCCTCTGTTTGTCTCGATTTCCTAAATGTAAAATGGAGACGATGATGTCACTTACCTCACAGGGTTGTCCTGAGGTTGAATGAAATCATATTTATAAAATGCTTATCACAGGACCTACCACATAGTAGACACTGTTTATCCCTCCTACCTCACCCCCAAGACTATGAAGAAGAGACCTGATGAACCTGAAAGCTCCATATACATGTGAGTTACTGCTCCTGTCACCCCTTTATTAAGTATTGCTCACTGCAGTTCTCACACATGGCTATAAGGAGAAAAGTATGTTGCAGGGGATGCTCAAGTGCTGTTTATTGGATTTCACTGTGTAACTTATATACCTAAGCACCACATTGAATCATCTTCTGGTTCTGGTCTCAACATACTCTAAATCAAGGGAAATGAACAACTCAGACACTTGGTTCAAGATGCTGTCTAAACAGTAAGGTAAGAAATGGTGAGCTATAAGTTCTGAGTTTTACCCACCACGTTGATAAAGTGATTCTTCATTTGTTAAATAAAGATGATATATAAATGAAATGTATGATATTCTTTGTGAAAATTGCCTGTGGTTTTTTATCACTTTACTATGCACAACTAAAAAGAAAGGAGGTAGGGGGTGGCTAGGTGGCGTAGTGGATAAAGCACCGGCCTTGGAGTCAGGAGTACCTGGGTTCAAATCTGGCCTCAGACACTTAATAATTACCTAGCTGTGTGGCCTTGGGCAAGCCACTTAACCCCCTTTGCCTTGCAAAAAAAAAAAGAAAGAAAGGGGGCTCCTCAAGCAGAAATATTCCCATTATTTAGAAATTATTTTGTATTGAGTTCTAGATATCACAGTTTAGTACAAATAAAGGAAGAGACTATCTAGAGAAAGTTAATTAGAATTCATTGAAGTTAACCAAATTCATTGAAGAAACTGGGAATGTTTAAGAGAAGAGCTTTGGGGAATCATGATAAGTTTTTAAAAGGCTGTGGGGGTGGGGCAGAGCCAAGATGGCAGCAGGAGTACATTCTCTCCTAGGTGGTCTCTCCAAAATATTTCAAAAACCTTAAAATTTTTACTCTCACTAAATTTTTGAGAGACTGAACCCAAAGAAAGATCCAATGGGGCAATTCTTTAGCCCATAGTAACCTGGAACATAATGGGAAGGCTCTGTTCCATGGGGTTGGAGGGGTGGTAGCACAGCAGCAGTACACCAGAGAGAAGGAGCTTCAGCCTCTAGGAAACAGCCCCAGGGCACCAGGGAGCACAAAGCACAACTTAGAAGATCTGCAGGGAGACCTCTACCAGAGTGAGCATGAAGCCCAGGCTCTCAGCTCAGCCCAGATTCCAGGAAATAGAAGCAGGCCCACAACGCTGCCTATTAGGAGCCACTGGGCAGCTGCCTGTTTGCTCAGCCCACAGAAGGTAAGGGAGTGGAGGGAGACTGCCAAGGTCTGTTCTCTGTCCCTGGGACAGGATTTTGGGGCTTTGACCACATTCAGACCCTGGTTGCAGTCTGGGCCCCCCCCATGGAGCATAGACCCCTCCTCACAGCCCCGGGGCAGAGGGGTACACTAGTGGTCATTCAACAGACCAGGAGAGCAGTCAGAGCCTCACATACTGAGGTCCTTGCAGGGGTATTCCAATAACATTCAGAAGCTCAGTAAGCACCCCAAAACTAGGCACAAGCTGGGGAAATGAATAAACAGGGAAAAAATGGAATCTGACCATAAGACAATTACTTTGGTCCCTTGGAGGATCAAAATCATCAATTTGAAGATGAGGAAGTCCAAGTTCATGCATCTAAAGACTCCCAAGAAATATAGAAGTTAGACTCAGGCTATGACCTCAAAAAAGATTTTGAAAATCAAGCAAGGGAGATAGAAGAAAAATTGGGAAAAGAAATGAGAGAGATGCAGGAAAAACATGAAAATGAAGTCAACAGCTTAGTCAAAGAGATCCAAAAAAAAAATGCTGAAGAAAATAAAATGTTAAAAACCAGCTTAGGTCAAATGAATAAAACAATTCAAAAAGTTATTGAAGAGAAGAATGCTTTAAAAAGCAGAATTGTTCAGATGGAAAAGGAGATAAAAATGCTCTCTGAGGAAAATAAATCCTTCATATGTAGAATGGAGCTAAAGGAAGCTGATGACTTTGTGAGAAATTAAGATACTATAATTCAACACCAAAAGAATGAAAAATAGAAGAAAATGTGAAATATCTCATTAAAAAAACAACTGATCTGGAAAACAGATTAAAGAAAGATAATTTAAAAATTATTGGGCTGCTTGAAAGTCATGTTCAGGAAAAGAACCCCGACCTCATTTTAAAGAATTTCTACAGGAAAATTTCCCTGATGTCCTAGAAGCAGAGGGTAAAATAGAGATTGAGAGAATCCACTGATCTTTCCTGGAAAGAGGTCCAAAAAAAAAACACCCAGGAATATTATAGACAAGTTCCAGAACTCCCAAGTCAAAGAGAAAATATTACAAGCAGCCAGAAGGACACAATTCATATATTGTGGAGCTGCAGTCAGGATTACCCAGGACTTAGCAGCAACTATATTAAGGGTTCATAGGGCTTAGAATATAATATTTTGGAAGGCAAAAGAGCTTGGAATACAACCGAGAATCAACTACCCAGCGAAAGTGAACATCCTCTTCCAGGGAAAAGATGAACTTTCAATGAAATGGGGGAATTTCAAGTGTTCCTGTTGAAATGACCAGAGCCGAACAGAAAGTCTGATCTTCGAGTACGGGACTCAGGTGAAGCATAGAGAGGGAGGATTAGAAGGGTAAATTTTGAGGGACTTAATGATGATGAACTGTGTGTATTCTGGCATGGAAAGATGATACTGATAATATTCATATAAACTTTCTCATTTAATAGAGCAGGTAGAAGAAGCTTTTATAGATGTGGAAAAGGAGAGAGCTGAATTTGAAGATATATTATAAAATGAAGTCAATGGTGAAAGGGAAATGTACTGGGAGTAAGAGAAAGGAGAGGTAGAATAGGCTGGGATATTTCATGTAGTTTTTGCAATTATATGGAAGGGCGGAAGGCAAGGGGGAATGAATGAGCCTTCATTCTCATTGGAAATGGCTCAAAGGAAACAGCATACATACTCAATAGAGTATAGACATCTAGAAGAAAAAGGAGAGAAGAGGGATGGGGGGAGGGGAAGGGAGGATGTGGGGAAAGAGGAGAGGGTAGATCACAGGAGAGGATAGTCAGATATAACACATTTTCTTTTTTACTTTTTGCAAGGTGATGGGATTGGATGATCTATCTGGGACCATGGGGTCAGGTCTGTGGGTCTCTGAGGTGGGATGTGGGCTTGGGGCTAGTGCTCTGTCCACTGTGCCACTCGGCTTCCCCATAGCACATTTTTGAAGAGGAACAGGGTGAAAGGAGAAATTATAATAGATGGTAGTGGGGAGGAATGGATGGACAGAATTAGAATCAGCAACAGCAACTGGGGAAAAATATGGAAGTAACTTCAATGATGGACATATGATAAAGAATGTGATCCACCTGAAGACAGAGCTAATGGTATCAGAACACAGACTGAAATACTTTTTTCTCATTCTTTTACTTTATTTCTCATGAGGTTTTATATTTTTGTGAGGGAGGGGTTATTATGTTTATTCTTAAACAAGAATATTTTAGTAATGTGTAAATAAATTAAAGAAAATTTAAAAAATAAGACAAAAATAATATTCTAGATACAGGTTAGATAAATAAATTTGTTTCATTTTCAATTACTCTCAATTCTTCCACTTTAGTATAGTCCAGGAACCTTTCCCATGAGGAAACCTCTATCAATTCAGGATTGCTCCTCTTTTCCAACTGACTTTCTTGATGTATCTTGCAGAAGACACTGTCTATAGACTAAGGGCAGTTGGAATTCCCTCTTTTCATTTCAACCCCCTTGGCTTCCTTCAATTCCCAAGGTTTCAGTTTCTTATAAAAGTATTTTTCTGGGGCGGCTAGGTGGCGCAGTGGATAAAACACCGGCCCTGGAGTTAGGAGTACCTGGGTTCAAATCCGGTCTCAGACACTTAATAATTACCTAGCCATGTGACCTTGGGCAAGCCACTTAACCCCATTGCCTTGCAAAAATCTAAAAAAAAAAGTATTTTTCTTTTTCCTTAATGTTGGTGTCTTTCCTTTGTTGATTATCTCCAGTTTTCACTGTTATATCCCATCTTTATATTTTTTCCTTGTTGTTTCCCCAATAAATTGTAAGTTTCTTGGGGGGGGGCTATACAGCACCTTTTATTTGTAAGGATACTGTGTACTAAGAATAAGTTTGGACTTGGTTGGCCAAGCTTTAGACTTGTTTGACAAAGCTTTAGAGGACAGTACTAGGAGTAGTGTTTGGAAATTGCAGAGGCACAAATTTGAGCTTGATTTCCTGAAAAAAAACCTTCTAATGCAGCATTACTGGAAGAATAGTAGTGTTTTCAAAACTCTAATTTTTTTGTGGTTAAAAGTCATTCTGAGCTGGCCATCAGGGGATATCAGTTACTCTTTTGCAAATGTCTAGTCATATTTTCCCAAATTGTTGATGCTATCTTGATCTGACTTTACTTCCTACTTAAGAAACAGTAATGCTTCACCTATAAATGAATTTTATAGTTTATGAAGCACTTTTTTCACAAAAGTCCTTTGAGACATGAGTATCCCACCCAAGGGATAAGATAACTAGGGTTCAGAAAAGTAGTGTTTTGGATAGTCACATGACTTATAGATGGCAGGGCCAGGACTACCAACCCAAATACATGTCATATGACCTAAATCCAGTGATCTTTACAAGGCATCATGTTAGCTTCCCATGAGTCTCTATATATGGTGAAACTGAAGTAGCCTCTGGTTAGGAAACTGTGGTGAATAAAGCAGTCTTTACTCTCTTACTAATGGCCAAGAAAAGTTAGTTCTTTCCCATCTTTTCCAGACATTGGAATTTGTCCTTTCCTAGAAAATTTCACTCTCAAATCACCAAAATTTTATGTTTATAGTAATTCTGCTCTTACACTTATTTTCTCTTAATATATTATTTATATAATTTAATTGTGGCAAAAGAAGAGGCTGTATTATAATGATAAGAACTAATCTATATGAGAAATGATTCATGTGTAAATATTAAATATTGAAACTAAGTTAAGCTAAATATTTTTATCATTTTAATAGACATAAATGTTTTTGCAAGACAATGGGGTTAAGTGACTTGCCCAAGATCACACAACTAGGTGTGTGATTAAGTATCTGAGGCTGGATTTGGACTCAAGTCTTCCTGACTTTAGATTCAATGTATCTACTGTACCACCTAACTGCTGCTAATCAAAAAAATTTAATAATGAATTATTTAGAAATAAAAAACTATCTTTAAAAGACTAAATTCTGTATTTATATAATATAAAAAATCTCTTAGAACATAAAATGTTAAAAGCATTAATTATAAAGATTGAGTTTTCCCTCTGTGTATAATTTAGAACAACTTCAGGTTTTTATTTAAATGCTTCCAGTTTATTTTTAATATATCATAATCTTAAATATATGTTGTTTTTCTTCTCTCCATTGCAGGCCTGGCAACTGAGATTCAGTCATCTTGTAGGGTATGGTGCCAAGTACTACTCCTACCTCATGTCTAGGGCAGTAGCCTCCATGGTTTGGAAAGAGTGTTTTATGCAGGACCCATTTAGCAGGTAAGGAAAAAAAATGCACCAAGTGACAATATCCTCAGTTATAGAAGATCCTTTATCTTTGGAGGGCTTAAAGAATTTAGCCCCAAATTTGGGACTGAGTCTTATTACTGATAAATAACTTTTATGAGTCTCATGCAGTTTTGGCATTTGAAAGAGGAACAGCTTATATAGGACCCTTTAACTCACATCATATATATAGCTGATGTAAAGAAGCATTAGTACACACTGGCAGCAGGGCAGAGTGACAATTTACAGCATAAGGATGAGAAGAACAGAACAATTCCCAAAAACTTGAACAAAACTATATAAAACTGGGCCATTCAGCATCTGTAACAGTAGACAACTTTCATCTGTTAGTAGTCCTTAAGAAATCACTCTTTTACTGCATAATATTGTAGTTGATCATAATAATGACTCAAAAACATCTATTGGAGGTTACATTGCATCCAGTGTACTTTGTTTAGAATTTCCATCACAATAAATTCTTAAAAAAGGAATTTTGCTCTTTGTTGAGAAATTAACTTATCTCATTATCTGTTAATTATAGATGAATGAGGAATTTCTATGTAATTTAGGAAATTAAATTTCAGTAGCTTTAGTGCCAAACAAAAGGAGACTCAGCACTACTCCTAACTTTTCTTTATGAAGCTGTATAGCTCTTTCTCTGTTTATTTTCTGCACTTTGATGCTAGATTACAATTGAAGATGGTTGGTTGGTTACCCAGGCAATTTTATATCCACAGAACATTGAACTCAAGAAGCCTGGTTATGATGAACTTGAGCAAGTCACTTAATAGTTTATAACTCTTAGTTTCCTCATCTGTAAAATGGAAATAATAATACTAACATTTATATAGTACTTTAACATTTGCATGCACTTTACAAATATTCTTTCAATCCTCATTATTTTGCCCTGTGCTGTGTGCTTTAAAAATATTATTTCACTTGATCCTCATGATAACCCTGTGAGGGAAGTACTGCTAATATCCTCATATTATAGTCAAGAAAACTGAAACAGACATATGTCAAATGACTTGCTTCTTGTCACATAGATGCTGAGTGTCTGAGACAAGATTTGAATTCAAATTTTTCCATGACTCTATACCCAAATACTTTCATCTGCTGTGCCACCTATCTATCTATCTTAAGGATAACATCTTTACCTATTGCCATACTATATTATGCTGCTCTTTATATAGCTCTATAGGTTTTGTCAGTTTACTACACTACTATTTTGGGTTCTTAGAGAAAGAGTTATTGTACTTTTAATTTTGGCCTTCCGGTTTACCAAGTAGCTAAGGAGATGGGTACCAGGTAGCTAGGAAGATGGATGCTAAGAGTTGGGAAATACAGTCCAATTCCATTTTTCAGAAAATGTTGAAAAACATACCGGGTAAAGTAAACATTATTAAAATGATTTTCTTGATGATGAGAGGGTTTTTTTTTAGCCAAATCTTGTAATATACCCAGTTAGAGGTGATCTTCTTTTGTCACATTGGTGAAGTCATAAATCCTTTAAATATTGAAAGCATAAGATGAATTGCCAAGAGAGAAAAGGAAAGCAGTAACAAAAGACAAGGTTTTGTTAAAGAAAACCTTTTTTGCCTAATTCTGGTTGTCCCATTTTTAAGTCTCCCCTCTAAATAATCTTAAGGTTACAGTTGAAGAGAAATTGGCTGCAATAGTAGCATACCACAGTTATTACCTTGTACCATAACCTTTGCTAAAATTCTTAAAATTTCTAGTTTTTTTCAAAGCTCAATTCAAATACTATTGCCTCCATAAAGCTTTTCTAGATTCATCTACTAATCTTCCCCTCCTACTCCTCCCAATTTCTTTGTATTTATTTTGTGTAAATTTGGCATTAATCTATATATGTACATGTCGTCTACCTTGCTAGAGTGTAAGGTTCTTTAGAGCAGGAATAATTTAATTTTTGTCCTTGTATTCTTATGAACTAGTACAGTATCTGGCATGTTATAGGTGCTAAATAAATACTGATTTAAAATATTTTACCTGTGTATTAAGTGTTCCTTCTCAGAGGAATTTTCTGATCACCTGCAATAACTTGTTTCTATGACTACCTTAAATGAAGGGAAGGAGAAAGAGGAATAAATATGATAGTGCTTTACAGCTTTCAAAACATTTTTGTTTTAGTTATCTCACTTAATTCTTACAAGTTATGAGGTAGGCAAAGGAAGTCAGGAGTATGATCCCATTGTCCCCATTTACAGATAAGAAAACTATGGTTCAGAGAAGTGTCAGTGCTAATAATGGCAGACCTCAGACTAACCCAGGAGTCTGTTCCATTATACCATATTTTTCTCAGAGAATTCACTGCAACTTAAGATTGCATAATCTTCCACATGCTATAACCCTATATTCAGATTAATTGACCAAAACTTTTATAATATGTTTCATGAATCTAATTTACCTTAATGTTAAAATGTGTTCATGGTTTGGCACCAACATATTTATTCTCTCTGTCCTCTGTCTCTCTGTCTCTCTCTCTCTGTCTCTCTCTCTGTCTCTCTCTCTCTCTCTCTCTCTCTCTCTCTCTTCACAGCAGCAGGGAGATAACATTTTTCTGTAAAGTAGATGGAAGCAATATTATCTTATCTAAAGAAAGAGAGTACTAAAACATTGTTGACTCTTCCATTCAATATATGCTGTTCCTTTGCTGATAATTCCTCTAATTCTCTCTCTCTGATATGATGCTTATATGCATGATGAGTAGCAGTATCAAACTAACTGCTTTTGTAATACATATATAATGTGAATATGTGGTCTCATCAGAAACCTACTAGCATATTTCAAGTTTTGGGTTCCAAGAGTATTATCTCTAATTGCAGAAGATGGACTTGTAAAAGATTTTACCAGGAAAGGTAAATGGAAGCTTTAAACCCAACAGTTCTAGTTGTTTCATCTGTATTTCCTGAACTGTACTTCTGCTGCTGCCACTGACTTCAAATTACTCCCCATTACCTGCTGAAATCTGCCATTTGTGTTTTTCCTCCCTATGTCCCTCCCTTCAGGGCCTTTGCTTAGGAGTAGAATGTTGATACTTGACCATTTTTGTTTTGTGCCCCTCTGGCATTGTGGTAAACCTATTGACCCTGCTCACATTCATGTTTTTAAATATATAAAATGCAAAGGACTGTAAAGAAAGCTAAGCATCTGAAATACTATTATCAAGTTATTTAAAAAAAACAAAAGGTCACTGGCCACAGGGTAATTTTAGTTTAAGAGTAATGCTTAAGTGCTACCTTTTTTCCAGAGTTTTTTCATTTCTACCTTAATTGTTAGTGTTTGCCCCCACCCCAAAATTATTGTATTTATCCTGTACATATTTGGTATATATTTACCTTCCTTGCTTTGTAAATGATCAGAACTTGATGATCAAGGTCCTTGCTTTACAAACCACCTAGGCTAGATAAATGGTAAAATATTATAGTGAAAACATCAATGTCAAAGCAAAATTGTTTACCTGTTACCCTCAACTGAGTTAGAGAAAATGCCAATTTGACAAACATTTTTGAACAGGTAGCTTAGAATTATAAGGTGAGAAGAAAGAAGAATACAGAGACTGTTCTGGTATTTCTTCCTTTTGATGATACATCCTCCATTATAGTCTTTATGTGAAAGGAATCCTGAGTTCTGGAAGACTGAGCAAGTGTAGCAGAAGTTCCTACAGATAACCTCTAAGCTAGAAAGGGTTCTGAATACCTATAGCAATTGTATTTCTATTGACCAAGAACCATTGTGCATGAGTTCAGGGAGGCTCTTTATAAGAGAACCACCAGTTGGTGAATTTTTTGGTCATGAATCATAAAAGCATCTACTAAGAAATGAGAGGTTAAGATCTACAAAGAACAACTAGGTGGCACAGTGAATAGAGCATTGACCTTGGAGTCAAGAAGACAAGAGTTCAAATTCATCCTCAGACACTTGACTCTTACTAGCTGTGTGACCTTAGGCAAGTCACTTAACCCTGATTGCCTTTCTTCCAGGGCCATCTCCATCTTAATTCATATCTGAATGAAACTAGATGATTCACTGAACCTAGATGACTGTGGAGGAGAGAGTGAGACTGGTGACTTAGCACAGCACCCCTTCTCTCAAATCCAATTCACATGTTTGACTTGGCATCACTTCCCTGGTATTGTGATCTTCTTTGAAAATGAAAGACAAACATGTATATAAGTCCTACAATGGTAGAATAATTAAAAGGCTATTGCCAACTGAATGTTAATCATAAAATATAATGTGTAACAGATAAAATAATTTTAATATATACTACATCTGGATCATTTATTTTTATGTAATTGAAATCTGAATTGGATTTTTAGAAATGGGAAAGGAATGAAGGTAGGAATTGTCTCAAAGTGTCTCGAAGTATATATTACTGATATATCATTGTCAGTTTAGTTGAGAAATTTGAGACAGCTGTGACTGGAAGCTGAACAGGTTGCAAATGCAGGTGGCTGTAACCTTATCTGTCTGTTCCTCCAGGGCTATGGGGGAGCACTATCGCAGGGAGATGCTGGCACACGGTGGTGGCAAAGAGCCCATGCTCATGGTTCAAGGTAAAACAAAATTAGGATTGTGTCATTTCCTTGATCTTTTCCTTTATAAAAATAGTTTATATGTTTTGGCAAGCCATCAACATTTGTGATTATGTAGGACTAAAAACTTTTAACCTCTTCTTAGGTCAAATCTTTCACTTAACCAAGGTTTCAGAGTTGTTTGAGTTTATGCAGAATTGGAATAGTGGAAGGGAAGTGGAATAGGAAAAAAAAAGATGAACACAATATAATTAGTCAAAAGAGTTGTGTTTTATTGCCTTTATTAGATTTTATCTAAAGGCAAAACACAATAATATTATACTTTTTTAAAATTAGAAAAAGTTTATATGAAGTACATCACTGAGAGTGATTTTATAAATATCTTTGTAACTTACCTTTTACCACAATCATGAATATTTGTTTTCTTCATCTTTTTTTCTAAAGTACTAATGATTTTACTATTTTATATACAGGCATTAGAATTTATAAAAACCTAAGAAAAAATTTTTTTCCTTTGGATTTAAAGGGGTATAGTAGCATAAATAGTTATTTGTTAGATTAAAATGCTAGAAAAAACTCGTTTTTTTCTTAAATTAATAATATATTAGTAGCAAACTATTGTATTTTTGCAAAATTGTGCTTGTTTTTAAAATATCCATGCTCATGACATAGATATTCTAATGGATTTGTGATATAATCAATTTTGATGCAACTTATCTATGTCTGCTCCTGTATAACACTTTTCTGTATCCTGTCAGAAGTTTGCTATTAGGGGTCCACCCAATATTCTAGACCTTCCTGGCTCTCTACTGAAGTTAGAAGGTTGTAAATAGAGTACTTACCATCCCTTGGGCAATTTATTCACTGCCATGCCTTTCCCTATAGAACCAGCACATTTTCTCTTTCCATCAAACATTTCCCTTATGATATCTTTTTATTTCTATTCAGTGTTTCTCAATGATAATATGGTACAGCATGTTCATGCCTACCATATCTCTCTCTCCCTCACCCTCTCTGTAATATTAATTTTACAGTTCTTTGGAAACACTTGTCTTTCTGCCATGCAGCAAAATATATAAACAGTTCTATAAATGGTGATTTAGAATCCATTGGTTCACACCATGCTTGTTAAAAACCTCTTTGTTTGCAATATATTTTTATAGCAAAAGTTTAAATACCTTTTTGTCAAAAATCTCTCAACACTAAATTATTGGAAATTTAGGACATAATTAAAACTTCTTATGGCATACTATAATGTCTGCTTGACTTTAAATTTCCTATTTTTACAAGAATTCATTGAGAAATAGAGCTTCAGTCTTAAAAGTATTATAAAATCCATTAAAATATCTTGCTTAAAATTAGTTTTCATTGCCCTAATGTGTTGTAAAATCTTTCACAATAATTGGTCTGTTTATCCTGTTTCTGTTATAGAAGTGGCAAAATTGAAGACACATTCCTACCTCACTCTCTCTTTTCTAATTTAATACCATTCTAAAAAATCTGTTTATAACTGCACTGCCTTTTCTTCCATTATCATTCAATTTTAGACTGTGAAATGGAGTTTAGTTTAAAATGTAGTGTTTCTTGCAACTTTTTTTCCCTTCTGTCTCCCTTTCTCTCTTTGATTACTTCCTTGAGGCATTATTAATTATAGTGGATATTTAAGGTTCATATAAGGTTCTCTGCCTTTTAATCTTTCAAGGCTTTTTTTGTTAAACACTTCACAGACCCTTATTATTTACTTAGAGAAATCATGTCAGATAGTTATTTTAGTAGTTATATTCTCAGCTTGTTCCATTGAACTTGTAGTATTTTTTTCATGGCATCAAAAGTGAATTTAACATATTCTCCAAACCAAATAAAAAACAGTGGTAGACTGAGATACTTCTGCAGTTGGTTGATTCTTGTCCTTTGTTATCAAAAAAGACCAAAATAGCATCACTGTGTTTGAGAAAAATTACAGTGGGTCTTGACTGTGGCTGAGCAGACCAATACAAGCTCAGAATGCTCGACCACAGGTTAGGCACAAATAGAGCATGCAAACACCTGGAGTGGGTACTCTAAACTGACATTTGTCATGTTTCCTTTGAGCTGCTTCCATTCTGCCATCCTCATAGAGTGCAGTCCCCTCACTGATGAGGGCACATAATGCAGGACAGTCCATGCCAGTGTCTACTGTGTTGTCCAATCAGTTCTAAAGTTCTTCAATGAGACCTTCAGGGTGTACTGGGATCGCTTCTTCTGACTCCCTTGTGAGCAATTGCCCTGTGTGAGTTCTCCATAAAATACAATTTTAGCAAGCATCTGTTTGGCATTCTAATAACATGCCCAGCCCATCATAGTTGCACTCACTGTAGTAATGTTGGAATGCTTAGCTCAAAAAGGACCTCAGTGTCTGGTATCTTCTCCTGCCAGGTGAACTTCAGAATCTTCCTAAGATAATTTAAATGGAAGCTATTCAGTTTCCTGACATGGCACTAGTAGACTGTCCAGGTTTCACAGGCATATAGTAGTGAGATTAATACAGCTTCTCTGAAGACCTTCAGTCTGGTAGTCAGTCTTATACCTCTTCTCTCCCACACTTTTGAATGAGCAATGGACCCCCTACCTTGTAGATCTCAACCAGTGCTTTGAAAGGAGTCTAAATGGCATTCAAAACCTCCTCTTCAGTTGGAAATTCAGTTTGGGATAGATTGACTCCAACTGGCTTCTGCATTGATTGATGAGGGTCTGTTAAGAACTTATACAGCCCATCTTTCTAGGATCATATACCTGTCATTATCATTACTGAATAGTTGAGATGCACCATAGGACTTTGGCCCACATATAACCTTCAGTCCATCATAAAAACACTTTGATTTGTTACTATCTGCATAAAATTGAATTTCAACTGCCTTTTTACTGAGACAATTCCTGCATGTCTCTAACTTCACTTGTACTTTACTTTTGTTGGAATTAAATGCTGTCTTCTTAGAAATGGATGAACTATGCTGCTGGTAAACCCTGTGGAGTTCTCATTTTTCGTTTAGCAGCTTCTGTATTTTCCCATCATTTTCTCAAACTCATGTTGATATTTTCGAATATTCTGACCCAGAGGAGCAAATGCCATGCTGAACACCAAATCTCTGAAAGTTGCCCACTCTTTTTCTGTTCCACTACTAAGTGCTGGCTCAGTTTTCCCTCCAGGTTAGCAACAAACTGTTCCTGCTCAGAGAGATACTCTAATCTCTTGTCATTAATTCTTCTAGTAATCATTTTGCCTTGAAGCTGCTACTTCAATTCAACATGAATCTTTTGCTTGGAGAGGATGAGTCTGTGATCTGTCCAGCACTCTTCACCACCCGTTGCCTTTGTCATTCTCACTTCCTGTTCTATTTGTTGCCAGTGTATGCTATGAGGGTTTATTAGGTAAACTGAAGATGGTGTTTATGATGAGAAGGTCATGAGATATACAAGTCTTGAGTGACCACTGCTATTGCTGTTTCCAAATCCATTCCTCCCTCTCTGCTATGTCTGGTAGTCTGAGTCTACTCTAGCATTCAAGTCACTCAGAATTATAAACTTGTCCTTTTTTTTTTGATGAAAAGGGTCTCTAGATCTTTATAAAATTGTTCTTTGGGGGTGGCTAGGTGGCATAGTGGATGAAGCACCAGCCCTGGAGTCAAGAGTACCTGGGTTCAAATCTGGTCTTAGACACTTAATAATTACCTAGCTGTGTGGCCTTGGGCAAGCCACTTAACCCCATTTGCCTTGCAAAAACCTAAAAAAAAATTGTTCTTTGACTTTATCAAGGTTCTTCTTTTTGTCTTTTTTTTTGAAAGTTCAATTGTTTTTATTAAAGATATTATTTGAGTTTTACAATTTTCCCCCAGTCTTACTTCCCTTCCCCGACCTCCCCACAGAGAGCAATCTGTCAGTCTTTGCTTCCATGTTCTACATTGATCCAAATTGAGTGTGATGAAAGAGAAATCATATCTTAAGGAAGAGGCAAAAAGTCTAAGAGATAACAAGATCAGACAATAAGATATTTGGTTTTTTTTCCCCCTAAATTAAAGGGAATAGTCCTTGAACTTTGTTCAAACTCCATTGCTCTTTATCTGGATACAGATGGCACTTTCCTTTGCAGACAGCCCAAAATTGCTTCAACTCATGGATGAGTTAGTGACTCCCTTGGTTAACCTCAACTCGTTTGCTGAAAAGGTTTACCAGGATGTGGCTGCTATGTATGCTATGTATGCTACAGCTTCTTAGAGTCACAGGTGGGAGTTAGGTGGCTCAGGTGGACATCAGAGGTAGAAAGCAGTCTTGAAAAGGACTTAGCAGTCTGCATAACAAAGAATAACATAAGTCCTTTGTAAATTCTTATGAAACTTTTAAAAGTTTTTTATATATGCTTTATATTAAAAATAATTTTTAAAATAACGATTATCATTTTGAGCAAAATATAATTTTTTGCATTTTTCTACCTTGCTGGAGCTTTTTCTGCTGCAATAAATGAAAATTTTGATTTGTCATTTACCATTACTCAAAACCAGATCAGAGTGCTTTATTTATAAATTTTATATATTTTCTAGCATTTAACAGGTTTTTGGGTGATGAATTGATAAGTTCTGATTTGTTGTTCTTTAGCACATGTATTTGTATTTTTTCCAGAATGTTTAGACTTTTTTAGCATGTTGTAGTGAAATCCTTTTTCTGTTGCTATGTGATAAAAGATATCACTTTAAACTTTTGCTGTGACATGACTTTAATATTGATAATTAGAATTTTCTTGAGGAATAAATTAATGACATATGCTGCTAAGTTAACATTTATGAAGTCCTTTTTTAGTGTGCCAAGCTCTTTGCTCTTAACAACTTTGGTAAATGAGCAGTAAACAATTATTTTTATTTCCATTTTTACAGATAAGGAAACAGATTATAGGTTGATCAAAATTGTTTAACTAATACATTATTATGGCCGAGTTCAGAATTGAACCCTAGACTTCTGATTCCATGTACTTGGTCTTTGTGGTATATCATACAATCTAAATATTTATTAGTTAGGTAGTGAATAGCAATAGCAGTTGTCTGTTCCCTTAATACCACTTCCCTTGCTCCACCTCAAGAAACAGATCTACTTGCCCCTTTCACTATAAATACCCGTTCCATTAACAAATTTTGTTTATCGTCTTAACCCTTTCCTTCCTCACCCCTGCCATTTTCTGGTTCTTAATGATACTTGGTTTGTTGCTGATTATATGACTACCCTTCTAGTATTGGTTGCACTTTCTCTTATAGACAGCAATTTACTAGTCATGGTAGGGGAATCAGACTACTCTTTGCTCCCCATAGACCCCTGCCTTGCTGTAGACCTGTCCTTTCTTGAAGTTCATTCAAACTTAATCTAGATACTTGAGGCTATTATCTACTGACCCCTTGGAAACTGTCCTTTCTTCTTCTGTGATTTCAGTGTTTGGCCCGCAGTCTTTCTCTTAACCTCAGTTGCTGCCTTCACACTAGAAACCAAAACATATTGATATTGCCTCAAGTACCTTAAGTTAACCAGTTTATAAATTGACGTAATTTCCAGGGTCTCTTCCTTGACTGTACCTCAACTACATTGAGAGATAATCTTAGGCTTGATCTTTTCCTGCTAATGTTGCACTTCCATGGTCATGAATTTCAAAATTCCTTTAATCATAATTTTTGATGAGTCAAGAAGACAAGTTGATATCTAGACTCAGACATTACTAGTTGTGTGATTACAGACAAATCATTTAACTTCTTGTTGTTCAGTTTTTAGTTGTGTCCTCTTCAGGACCATATTTGGGGTTTTCTTGCCAAAGATTTTGAAGTGGTTTGCTGTTTCCTTATCTGTTTTTGAAGCAAGTTTTCCTGGCTTCTATAAAACTTAGCTCAAATCACACCTTTGGCAACAACCTCTCCTGGTTTCCCTCACTGATAAGATCTTTTCTCTGAGATTATCTTTGATTTTTATTCTTTAGTATATCCCAGAAGTTTTAAACTACTAAAGTTGTTTATATTTTGCATGTAAGTAGGTGTTTTTATTTTACATTTCTTTCTCTTTCCTATACTTAGTATAATGCTTGGCCTATAGGGCTTAATAAACACTTGTTGATAATGAGATGATAACATCTAAGTATTTAACTGAAAAGTCAGTTCAGTTGCCCAAGAAATAAATAGCTAACAACAGTAGTTAAAGATATGAATAGAATTTTTGAAAAGCTAGTTATAATAATAATAGCTCCTTAGACATTACTGATTAATAATAGAAAGGAGTATGCATATTTCTTAGCTGAGTGTGGCACCATTACAAATGATTATCTATGTACTGGAGCATAACAGCTTCATGAGAAAATTCATAATAAGCAAAAATATTAAATACAGTGAAATGCAAAAATTATCTTAAAATTATAATCAGTATTGATTCTTTTAAACAAGAAGTCAAATCTGAGTAGAAAATAAATTATCTAATCTTTTAGAATCATTGGTCAAAGAACAAATCATAAAGACAATAATTTCATCGAATAAAATTATAGTCAAAGCAATCATAAGGGAAATTTTTATATCTTTTTCATCAACAAAAGAGAGAAAAAAATCAGATCAGTGAATAATTAGGCAAGCAACTAAAAAAGCATCAAATCAAAGAACCAAAATGTAATTTCTGAAAATCAGAAAAAATATTAATAAAATTGAAAGCAAAAAATCCTCTCATTAAATTAATAAAAAGAAGCTTTAAAAAACCTGATAAATTATATAAACTATTAGCTAATCTGAATAAAGAGAGAAAATGCTAACTTCATATATAAAAAATGAAAAAGAATCCTCAATAAATGAAGAAATGAAATTATTTGAGAATTTACACACAATAATAACTTGAAAATTAATAACACACAAAAAAGGGAATATTTACAAAAATGTAAAATACCCAGATTAACAGAACAAGCAACAAAAAATGCAAAAAACACAGAAAAAAAATTAAACAGACCATTAATGAGCTCTCAAAAGAAAACATGCCAAGTTGTACCTAAAAGTGAATTCTATCAAACATTCAAAGAACAATTCCAATACCACACAGACCTTTCAAAAATAGGAAAAGAAGATAATCTGGCAAACTTCTGCAATACCAAGGAGAGACAGAGAAAGAAAATGTAGGTTCTGAGAGAAGATATCCAATCAGAGAGAGATAGAGGTTGAAGATATTTCTAGTATATAAAGGTAACACATAAAAGTGAAAAGTAGGGTGGGAGAGGTTAAAGGAGGCATACAGGTTCTATAGTTCAAAGGAAGTCAGAAATAGGGCCTTGCCAGAGGATAGATAGGATAATGTTTATCTTTCAAGTATGTGAATTGAACTGAGGGTGGGGATGGGGATTGTGCTCAGTTACCAGCCTCATTTTTCTCCTCCAGAGCATCTGGGTCCAGTGGTCAGATATGAATCAGGATAACTAGAAATCATGGATGTGGGGCAATCAGGTTAAGTGACTTGCCCCAAGGTCACACAGTTAGTAAGTCAAGTGTCTTGAAACTGGATTTAAACTCCTGTCGTCCTGATTCCAAGGCCAGTGTTTTATCCACTGTGCCACTTAGCTGCCCCACTGGATAGGTAATCTTTGAAGTGTATGCATGTCCCATTCCCATGACCTGGAATTCTGAGTAATTCTATGAGAAGCAACATATTTGGAGGCTAATCTACCAAAGGAGATAGGATAGTTTCATGGTGAGTGAACTGTCCAAAATTGAATGCATCATTTAAATCCTTCCAGTCCCTTAGGCTTGCAACCTAACTGTCATCTTTTACTCTTCACCATATGACTCACCCTCCATATCCAATCAATAAATTAAGAAATGAAATTATTTGACTCTTCACCATACAACTCACTCTCCATATCTAATCTGTTGTCATGTTCTGTCTATTTAACCTTTAAAGCAATATCTCTTGAGTGCACCTCCTGTCTTTGATATTGCCACCACCCTGGTACAGACTCTCATCTCACCTGGAGAACTGCAGTAGTCTACCTTCCACAAGTTTATCCCTCTTCCATTTATCCATCAAAGTGCTTTTCCTAAAGCCCTTTATAAATAATGTCTTCTACTTCTTCAGTTTCCTTACACTTATACTCTAGTCCAATCCTCCCTCACCCCCACCCCCACAGACACATTCTCTTTTCTTTGATTCAATATTCCTGGGACTCCTTTTGATTCACTCAGTCTCTCAGCTCTAGGCACTTTTTTTCCTGACTGTACTACTTGCTTAGAATATTCTCCAACATAGTCTCCTTCTGGTTTCCCTGGCTTTCTTAAATTCCCAGCTAAATTTCCACCTACAGAAACCTTTCCTAATCCTTAATTCTATTGCTTTCTTTCTGTTAATTCATTTCCTTTTTATTCTGCTCAAACATTTATTTGCATGCTGTCTCCCTTGTTAGATTTGTATTACCAGCATTTTGCTTGGTGGCTGGCATATAATAGGCAGCTAATAAATACTTATTAACCTAGTGGTTTATATAACATAATATAATGTAATATAGTTTTATATACTGTGTGAAGCTTTCATCTGTTAATAAACATACCTTGAAAGCAGCATGCATGGTAAAAGGAAAAGAACTGGAAGTGCATAGATAGAGAACAGGTATTCAAATAAATTCTTACTTTCTTCATCTGTGAATGAGATGGGATCTAATAATATTTTGGGTTCCCTTTTAGGGCCATCATCCTATGAATAAATGCTAGTGCTTTGGTTGAATATTTTAATATTATGAATGAGAAGATTACAAAAGCCTGATCAAGGATTTCAAGAAACATTTATATACTGTGGAACAAGACAGTAACCCAAGATGTTTTCTGAACTGGAGAAGAAATTTGGAATGAATTTGTAATTCTCTGAGAATGCTAGGAGTCAAACAGAAAATTTGATTTTAAAGCCAAATGCCTTCTTGGGCTTAAGTAAGCTTTACTAGGTGACCTTAAGCAAGTCATTAAATCACCAATGTTCTTGACAGTGTTAAAATTTCTGACTTGTGAACCCTCAAACTGTAATTTTTAAAAATCCTTAAAAAAATATGGAATTAAGGGGCGGCTAGGTGGCTCAGTGGATAGAGCACCCCTGGAGTCAGAAGTACCTGAGTTCAAATCTGGCCTCAGACACTTAATAATTACCTAGCTGTGTGACCTTGGGCAAGCCACTTAATCCCATTGCTTTGCAAAAACTAAAAAAAAAAATATGGAGTTAAAACAAAATTGACAGAACATGTAGATTAGACATGAAGTTGTATTCTCTGGGATTTACAGTCTAAACCTTAAGGTGGAAGGCATTTAAAAAATGACCACACTTGAACTGGAAAAGAGTTGAATTTTTTTTAAATGCAAAAACAGAGAATAGGGGAAAATGTTAACCTCCTTTCTGTGGCCTGTCAATGAAATTTGTACAATATCCCTGCCCAAAATTGCTCCTCAAAGACCATCATCCTTGTACAGTACTCTTGTTATCTCTTTCTGGAAAGACAAGTCTCTCCAAGCATCCTGTCCATTGTCCTCCTTGAGTTTATGATTAACATAGGGAGAGACCCAGAAATCTTAATTTCTCACTTACTGATATGTAAAGACTGAGTACTCTCTAATGAAATCAATTTGTTTTTTTTAACCAGGATTCTAGTATACCTTGACAGACTCTATTTTATTTCTGCTATTCTCCAAGACATAAAGTTGCAAATTCATTCATTCTGGACCATTTTTCTTTTCTTTTCTTTTCTTTTTTTTAAATTTTTTTATCTAGTATTTTTTTTAATTTAAATTTATTTTTATTAAAGATATTATTTGAGTTTTACATTTTCCCCCAATCTTGCTTCCCTCCCCCCCCAGAGAGCACTCTGTCAGTCTTTACTTTGTTTCCATGTTGTACCTTGATCCAAATTGGGTGTGATAAGAGAGAAATCATATCCTTAAAGAGAAGTCTAAGAGGTAACAAGATCAGACAATAAGGTATCTGTTTTTTTTTCCCTAAATTAAAGGAAATAGTCCTTGCACTTTGTTCAAACTCCACAGCTCCTTGTCTGGATATAGATGGTATTCTCCTTTGCAGACAGCCCAAAATTGTTCCTAATTGTTGCCCTGATGGAATGAGCAAGTCCTTCAAGGTTGAACATCACCCACCCCCATGTTGCTGTTAGGGTGTACAGTGTTTTTCTGGTTCTGCTCATCACACTCAGCATCAGTTCATGCAAATCCCTCCAGGTTTCCCTGAAATCCCGTCCCTCCTGGTTTCTAATAGAACAATAGTGTTCCATGACATACATATACCACAGTTTGCTAAGCCATTCCCCAATTGAAGGACATTTACTGGATTTCCAATTCTTTGCCACCACAAACAGGGCTGCTATAAATATTTTTGTACAAGTAATGTTTTTACCCTTTTTCCTCATCTCTTCAGAGTAGTGGTATTGCTGGGTCAAAGGGTATGCACATTTTTTGTTGCCCTTTGGGCATAGTTCCAAATAGCTCTCCAGAAGGGTTGGATGAGTTCACAGCTCCACCAACAGTGTAATAGTGTCCCAGATTTCCCACATCCCTTCCAAGAATGATCAGTTATCCTTCGTGGTCATACTGACCAATCTGAGAGGTGTGAGGTGGTACCTCAGAGAAGCTTTAATTTGCATTTCTCTAATAATTAATGATTTAGAGCATTTTTTCATATAGCTATAGATTACTTTGATCTCCTCATCTGTAAATTGCCTTTGCATATCCTTTGACCATTTGTCAATTGGGGAGTGGCTTTTTGTTTTAAAAATATGACTCAGTTCTCTGTATATTTTAGAAATAAGTCCTTTGTCAGAATCATTAGTTGTAAAGATTGTTTCCCAATTTACTACATTTCTTTTGATCTTGGTTACATTGGTTTTATCTGTGCAAAAACTTTTTAATTTAATGTAATCGGAATCATCTAATTGGATTTTGGTGATGTTCTCCAACTCTTCCTCTTTCCATAGATCTGACAGGTAGACTAGTCCTTGATCTTCTAATTTGCTTATAGTATTGTTTTTTATGTTTATGTCCTGTAACCATTTGGATCTTATCTTGGTAAAGGGTGTGAGGTGTTGGTCTAATCTAAGTTTCTTCCATATTAACTTCCAATTTTCCCAGCAATTTTTGTCAAAGAGGGAGTTTTTATCCCAATAGATGGACTCTTTGGGTTTATCAAACAGCAGATTACTATAGTCATCTCCTGCTTTTACACCTAGTCTATTCCACTGGTCCACCACTCTATTTCTTAGCCAATATCAAACAGTTTTGATGACTGATGCTTTATAATATAATTTAAGATCGGGTAGGGCTAAGCCACCTTCTTTTGCACTTTTTTTCATTAAGCTCCTGGCAATTCTTGACTTTTTATTTCTCCATATGAATTTACTTACAATTTTTTCTAACTCATTAAAGTAATTTTTTGGAATTTTGATTGGTAGGGCACTAAACAGATAGTTTAATTTTGGTAGAATTGTCATTTTTATTATATTAGCTCTACCTATCCATGAGCAGTTGATATTGCCCAGTTATTTAAATCTAATTTAATTTGTGTGAGTAGTGTTTTATAATTGTTTTCAAAAAGATTGTGAGTCTGTCTTGGCAAATAGACTCCCAAATATTTTATATTGTCTGAGGTTACTTTGAATGGGATTTTTCTTTCTAGCTCTTCCTGCTGTTTCTTGCTAGACATATATAGAAAAGTTGAGGATTTTATGAGGGTTTATTTTATAACCTTCAACTTTGCTAAAATTGCTAATTGTTTCCAGTAGTTTTTTAGATGATTACTTGGGATTCTCTAGGTAGACCACATGTCATCTGCAAAGAGTGAGAGTTTTGTCTCTTCCTTCCCAATTCTAATTCCTTTAATTTCTTTATCTTCTCTAATTGCTGCTGCTAACATTTCTAATACAGTATTAAATAGTAGTTGTGATAATGGGCATCCTTGTTTCACCCCTGATCTTATTGGGAATGGCTCTAGCCTCTCCCCATTGAATATAATGTTTGTTGATGGTGTCAGATAGACACTGCTAATTATTCTAAGGAACAGTCCATTTATTCCTACACTCTCTAGTGTTTTTAATAGGAATGGATGCTGTATTTTGTCAAAAGTTTTTTCAGCATCTATTGATATGATCATATGATTCCTGATAGGTTTGTTGTTGATATAATTGAGTATACTAACAGTTTTCCTAATATTGAACCAACCCTGTATTCCTGGAATAAATCCTACTCGATCATAATGTATTATCCTAGTGATGACTTGTAATCATTTTGCTAAGATTTTATTTAGGATTTTTGCATCTATATTAATCAGGGAGATAGGTTTATAATTTTCTTTCTCTGTTTTAACTCTTCCTGGTTTAGGTAACAGTACCATATTGGTTTCATAGAAAGAGGTAGAGTTCCATCTTTCCCTATTTTTCCAAAGAGTTTATATAGGATTGGAACCAATTGTTCCTTAAATGTTTGGTAGAATTCACTAGTGAATCCCTCAGGCCCTGGAGATTTTTTTTTTAGGGAGTTCAGTAATGGTTTGCTGAATTTCTTTTTCTGAGATAGGATTGTTTAGGTATTTAATCTCTTTTTCATTTAACCTGGGCAACTTATATTTTTGTAAATATTCATCCATTTCACTTAGATTATCAAATTTATTGGCATAGAGTTGGGCAAAATAGTTTCGAATTATTACTTTAATTTCTTCCTCATTGGTGGTGAGTTCACCTTTTTCATTTATGATACTAGCAATTTGGTTTTCTTTTTTTTAATCAAATTGACCAGAGATTTATCAATTTTATTGTTTTTTTCATAATACTAACTTTTGGTTTTATTTATTAATTCAATAGTTTTTTTGCTTTCAATTTTATTAATTTCTCCTTTAATTTTTAGAATTTCTAATTTGGTACTTAATTGGGGATTTTTGATTTGTTCTTTCTCTAATTTTTTTAGTTGCATGTTTAGTTCATTGATTTCCTCTTTCTCCAATTTATTCATATAAGCATTTAGAGCTATAATATATCCCCTGAGAGTTGCTTTGAATGAATCCCATAGGTTTTGGTATGTTGTTTCATTATTATCATTATCTCGGATAAAATGGTTAATTCTTTCTATAATTTGTTTTTTGGTCCACTCATTTTTTAAAATGAGGTTATTCAGTTTCCAATTTGTTCTGGGTCTGTATCTCCTTGGCCCTGTATTGCATATAACTTTTATTGCATTGTGATCTGAGAAAGATGTATTCACTATTTCTGCCTTTCTGCAGTTGATCATTAGGTTTTTGTGTCCTAGTACATGGTTGATTTTTGTATAAGTTCCATGTACTGCAGAGAAAAAGGTATATTCCTTCCTATCCCCATTCAGTTTCCTCCCTAAGTCTACCATATCTAATTTTTCTAACAATCTATTTACCTCCCTAATTTCTTTTTTTTAATTTATTTTTCTCATTTTGTACAAATTTTTTTGCATTAATAAAATATTCTTGTTTACAAGTAAACAAAATACCCCTCCCCCCATGAATATAGATAGACTTGCTTGGGCGAAAAAAGTAAAGGGGAGAGAAAAAAATTAAAATAAAAAAAAATAATAGTAATAATTGTAGGTATGGCCAGGTGGCGCAATGGACGAAGCACCAGCCCTGGAGCCACGAGCACCGGAGTCCATATATAGCCTCGTAAACCCAACAATCACCCAGCCATGTGACATGCAAACCACCCGATCCCCACTACCCTGCAGAAACCATAAAGAAGAAAAAAAAAGACCCCAAATAAAATAAAATAGTAATAATAGTAGGGGTGGCTGGGTGGCAGACAGAACATTGGCCCTTGAGCCAGGAGCACCTGGGTCCAAATCCGGCCCCAGACACCCAAAGATCACCCTGCTATGTGACCCCCAGGCAGGCCACCCAGCCCCACTTGCCCTGCACCCTCCCCCAAATAATAACAAAAAAAAAATGTGCTTCAGTCTTTGTTCCAACACCAACAACTCTGTCACAGGTGGATCACACTCTTTATGATAAGTCCATCACAAAAGTTACTTCCATATTTTTCCAACGTTGCCATTGATGATCACAACTCCCTCCTTTCTTATTTCTCCACTACCATGTACTATATTTTCTCTCTCCTTTCACTCTGACTCTGCTGTAGGGTCGCTGAGTGGCCCAGCAGACAGATCCCTGGTCCTGGGGCCAAGAAGCCCTGAGCCTCCATACCACCCCTTAGGCCCAGAATCCACCTGGCCCTATGGTCCTGGGCAGGCCTTCCAATCCCAGCCCCTTGCAAGAAGTAAAAAAGAAAATGTGTTATATCTGACCACTTTCCCCCCATGGTCCATCCTCTCCTCCTTTATTCACATCCCCACCCCTTCCCCCTGCTCCCCCCTCCTTCTTACTCCAGATGTCTATACCCCATTGAGTATATATGCTGTTTCCTCTCCTAGCCATCTCTGATGAGAGCAAAGGTTCCCTCATTCCCCCTTGCCTCCCCCCCTTCCATATCATTGCAATAGCTCATTGTAATAAAAAAATCTTATTATGTGAAATATATTGGCCTATTCCCTCTCTCCTTTTTCTTTCTCCCATTCCATTTCCCTTTTTTTCTATTGACTCCATTTTTACACCATATTTTATCTTCGAATTCAGCTTTCTCCTGTGCTTCAACTATAAAAGCTCCCTCTACCTGCTCTATTAACTGAGAAGGTTCATATGAATGTTATCAGTATCATTTTTCTATACATGCAGTTCATCCTCATTAAGTCCCTCATATTTCCCCCCTCTCCTCCAATCTCCATGCTTCACCTGAGTCCTGTATCTGAAGATCAAACCTTCTGTTCAGCTCTGGCCATTCCAAAAGGAACCTTTGAAATTCCCCTGGTTCATTGAAAGTCCATCTTTTTCCCTGGAAGAGGACATTCAGCCTTGCTGGGTAGTTCATTCTTGGCTGCATTCTAAGCTCTTTTGCCTTCCGGTATATTGTATTCCAAGCCCTACGAGCTTCCAATGTAGCTGCTGCTAAGTCCTATGTGATCCTGACTGCAGCTCCACGATATTTGAACTGTGTCCTTCTGGCTGCTTGTAATATTTTTCTTTTAATTGGGAGTTCTGGAACTTGGCTATAATATTCCTAGGGGTTGGTTTTTTGGGATCTCTTTCTCGGGGTGGGGGATCGGTGGATTCTCTCCATTTCTATTTTGCCCTCTGCTTCTAGAATATCAGGGCAATTTTCCTGTAGGAATTCTTTGAAAATGATGTCAAGGCTCTTTTCCTGATCATGACTTTCAGGTATTCCAATAATTTTTAAATTACCTTTCCTAAGTCTGTTTTCCATATCAGTTGTTTTTTCAATGAGATATTTCACATTTTCTTCTAATTTTTCATTTTTTTTGTTTTGAAGTATTGATTCCTGATTTCTGGTAAATTCATCAATCTCCCTGAATTCTATTCTTTGTCTGAAGGATTTGTTCTCCTCAGAGAGTTTTCTTATCTCTTTTTTCCATCTGGGCAATTTTGCTTTTTAAAGCATTCTTCTCCTCAATAACTTTTTGAACTGTTTTATCCATTTGACCTAAGCTGGTTTTTAGCATGCTATTTTCTTCAGCATTTTCTTGGATTTCCTTGACCAAGCTGCTGACTTCATTTTCATGTTTTTCCTGCATCTCCTTTCTTTTCCCAGTTTTTCTTCCAACTCCCTCATTTGATTTTCAAAGTCTTTTTTGAGCTCTGTCATAGCCTGAGCCCAATTTCTGTTTTTCTTAGAGTCTTTAGATGCAGGAGTTTGTGCTTCCTCATCTTCAGACTGAGTATTTTGATCCTCCTTGGGCTCATTTGCAAAATATTTCTCAATAGTCTTCCTTTTGTTTCTCTGCTTGCTCATTTTCCCAGCCTGGGCCTGGTTTTGGGGTGCTTCCTGAGCTTTGGGGGCACTCCCTCAAGGGTCTCAGTGTGTGAGGCTCTGTCCTCCCACCTGGTCTGTGAATGACCATAAGCACCCCTCTCTGCCATGGGGCTGAGGTGGGGGGAGCGCTGTTGTTCTATGGGGGGGGCCTAGACTGTGATCAGGATCTGAATGTAGTCAGAGCCCCAGAGTTCTGTTCCAGAGGCAGAGGACAGAGCTGGGCAGTCTCTCTCTCTCTCTCTCTCTCTCTCTCTCTCTCTCTCTTCACTCCCCTCCCTAGGTTCAATGGGCTCATGCCCTGGAGGCTCCTGCTTACTGGCTTGGCCTGCTTCTGTTTCCTGGATCAGGGCTGGGGAAAGACCAAAGCTGCTAGCTGTGTGCCCTGAGGGCTGGGGTGCAGCTCAGGAGATTTCCCCCGCTGCTGTGAGCCATGGCTCCCGGCGCCCTGGTGCTGCCTCCGGGAGGCTGAAGTTCTTTCACTCTGGTGGGACACCCCTCTAGCGGGCCGCCCCTCCGACCCTGGGGAGCAGAGCCTTTTCGCTCTTTTCCAGGTTACCTTGAGTAGGAGAACTGCCTCACTGGGTCCCTCTGTGGGTTCTGTCTCTCGAAAGTTTAGTTAGAGTCCTTAGCTGATGAGTTTTATCAGAGAGCTCCTAAGACTGGATCCCTTCCTGTCGCCATCTTGGCTCCGCCCTATGTTCCCTAATTTCTTTTTTGTTTGTTTTATGATTCGATTTATCTAGATCTGATAGTGGGAGGTTGAGGTCTCCCACTAGTAGAGTTTTGTTGTCTTTGTCTTCCTGTAATTCTTTCAGCTTCTCCTCTAAGAATTTGGGTGCTGTCCTGCTGGGTGCATATATATTCAATATTGAAATGACTTTATTGTCTATGGTACCTTTTAGGAGGATAAAGTTTCCTTCCTTATCTCTTTTAAGACTATTTTTGCTGCTGCTTTGTCTGAGATAAGGATTGCTACTCCTGCTTTTTTTACTTAAGCTGAAGCAAAATATATTTTGCTCCAACCTTTTACCTTTACTCTGTATGTATCTCTCTGCTTCAAATGAGTTTCTTGTAAGCAGCATATTGTAGGATTCTGGTGGACCTTTTTTCAAGGAGAGGAAAACTTTTGGAGTTTGTTTCACCAAGCATCAGTTGTTTCTTATTTCAATGTTGTGCTATGTTGAGAAACCTGCTTCTTGTCCTTATCAAAATGCTCACTTTAGACTCCTTTGCTATGACTCTTAGTCTCAGACTAGAGACAAAATAAAACAAAACCCCTTTTCTTCCTTAAAAAAAACCTTATTTTTATTGATATCATTTTTCTCTATATCACATTTACGTCTAAATAATCATTCCCCCACCCCACCCCCAACTCTCCCTAGAAACAAAGACCAAGAAAAAAGAGGTTATAAAAAAAATAGTTTGACAGTACTAATTAACACACCAGTTGTCTGACATTATATGTGATGTTCAACACTCAAGTGCCTTCTTCATTGCAAAGAGTGCGGAAGTCACATTTTCTTCAGAACCAAACTTGGGTAATAATTGCATACTGTTCAGTTTTAAGAAATGTTTTTCCTTTTTGTTAGTGCTCAAGAGGAAAACCCTAAGGATTGTGCCATTGTGAATGATTCCTTGCCCTGGGGTGATTCTACTTCTGGCCAGGAAAATCTATTCCCATATAGAGGCTATGGTGTTTGGCTATTAAACTCCAGATCTGCAAATTACTCAATAATTCTCTAATTTGCATTTATTCTAATTCTGCTTTTAACAGATATTTTAAAAGTACAAAAAAAAAGTAACCAAACCCAAAATTAAGCAAAGCAAAATACAAGAGTCTGGATTGTTGTCAGATACTTCTTAAATCTAAATTCCTTTTTCCCTCTGGACAACCATAGTTTCTTAAAACATTTATGGAAGGAAAGAAATAAGCATTTATTAAGAGTCATTAAGACATGGTACTAAATACTTTACAAATAATTAATCCTTAAAACAACCAGTAGGTAGGTTCCACTATTATTCCCATTTCCTAATTGAGGCACTGAAGCAGGGGAATTCTGGGCACAGAAAAGATGTTGTAATCCTTTTTTAATCTTTTCTGTACTGTGGGGAGCATTCTCCAGTCTATGATGGCTCTTTGCAACTTCCATTTTCTAAACCTAGAGCACTACTCCCCTCCCCTTTCCTCCCCTCCCATCTTCAAAATGACTTGTCTGGGGGTCTGAACTCTGATTTTCTTGTCCACAAAAGTTGTCTATCCTTTGTGCCAGATTTTCCTCACAGGAAGTAAGGCATAATTTTATTCCAGTTTATTTCAACAAATATTTAACATTTGCTACATAAAGACTATGTTAGTTGTAAAAAAATGAAAAGCAACTCATACCCCAAGTCTGCATTCTAGTAGTTGGACATTGAGATAGAAAAGGAATGAAAAATATAGACTATATATAATTTAAATTAGAATTCATATATATAAATTAGAGATTAAGCATTCTTCAATGAGTAAGGCATCACTACAGAAATGGGAAGTGCCACCTGAACTCCTTTTTGAAGTAAAGGAAGAATTTCCTTAGACAGAGATGCTGTCCCAGAGATGAGGTTTAATTCATGCAGATTCACAAAAGTAATGAAGAGAAGACTGAAATTAGCAAGTGACTAATAGCACAATGGGAAGTTAAACATGTTTTAATTCAATTCTAACACATATTTTAAAATTTTGTATACAAGGCACTGTGATGGATTCAAAACAAAATAGAAATAGTTTTTGCCTTCTAGAAACTTAGATCATTTGGGAGCAATCAACAGATGTGTCTCGTAAAATTAGGAATGAAGTGAGTAAAAGAGAAATTTTTAAATCTAGGAATATTTGAGAAAGAGAATACAAACAGCCATAAAGAAAATACTTTATGAATTGAAAAATAAGGAAAGTAAATCATGTGCAATGCCAGGAGGAGGGAATGAGTTCTAAGTTTGAAGATTTGAAGCAAAAAGGACTTAGGCAAAAGCAAAACAACAGGGAAAGCCAAGAGAAAGAGAAAATTACTATAAAAGAAAGATCTGATTCTTGAAGGGGCAAAGATTGAAGGGAATGGACTGAAGGGCGCTGGTAAAGGCCCTAGCCTTGGCAAGGAGAGTTATCTCCCTTTTAGAGGCTAGAGGAAACAGTAAATAAAACCAGAATTTGTTTTTAATTTCTAGGGGAGGTAAGTACTCCTTAAAGAAAGGCTGTTTCTTTTTTACTTTATATGCATTTTATGTGATATAATAATTTTATCATTGGTCATTTATTATGATTAAATTACTCATCCTTTACAAGTGAAGACTACAAACTCAGAGAATGTCTTTCTCTAAAAAATAAAACTACTCATTTTAATTTCCTTTCCAGACATGAAGATTCTACTCTAGTTCATGCTTATATCACCTCTTGTCTACACTACTTTAATAGCCCATAGTTTCTCTCTCCTTTCCACTCCATTCTTTATACAACTGCCAGATTAAAGTAGAGCTCTAATTTTATCATTCCCTACTTAAGAAGCTTAAGGGTTACCTATTGCCTCTAGAATTCAAAAAACTTGCTTTGTTTGGTATTTGAAGCCCTTTATAATTTAACTTCAATTAATCTTTCCAGACTAATTATGCATAATTCCCATTAAGATCCTCACTTTCTCTCCAAATTGACCTTCTTGCTTCACCTCATATACCTTATTCCATCTCCTACCTCTATACCTTTGTATAGGCTATATTTTGCATATTTTTTAGTTTACTTATGCTTGTGTTGTTTCATCGTAAATACAATGTAAATTTTATGAGGGGAGGGAACATTTCATTTTGAACTTTGTATCTCTATGTCCTAGCAACTTTGATTGGCACATAATGATCATTCTGTAAATTGAATTGAAAATGAAAAATATTAATAATTACCTAGTTGTGTGGCCTTGGGCAAGCCACTTAACCCCATTGCCTTGAAAAATCTAAAAAAAAAAAATGAAAAATATCACTTTTCTAAGGCCTATAAATCACATATTTCAATTTTGCCTGTCCCAGGAAAAAGGACAGGATAGGGATGGATGGGTTTGTTCATTTCTATCACCACCATTTTTACATGGGTACAAGAGAGTAACAACAAAACTCCAGAATTGCTAATAAGCTGAATTACAAACAAGCTGAACTAGAATCTAAGTGGAATTGAGATGAACTTAATACAATAAGAAACTCAGAATTGCTTCAACCACATAAAGATTTCTTTTGAATCGATCAAGTGAATCTGCCATTCTTGTCATCTAGAATTGAACCCTTTTTAGCATATAGCTCACCTTTTGTTTTAGAACTGTTTTTTTACTTTGGGTTTAGGGATTGGAAGCTTTTGTTTTGCTTACTATTTTCTTTTGTACTACTTCTCTGCCTCTTATTTGTTAATTGTTGACTTGTGATAACATATATATTTTTTGAAGTTAGAAAACCATGACTGTACCTGATATAAAGTGGTACTGTGCAATCATGTATTATATTATGAACACAGATTTTCTTTTTTGAATTCAATTGAATTTTTCATTTATGAGCTACACAATTTAATGTCATTTCCACTGACATTAAAACTTCCATAATGTCAATAGAAAATCCTTTATCTTTTTTTTTTGTTTCCTTCAAAATTTTACAGTAATGCTATAGTAAGTTTTAACCATATTTGGGCATTGTGGTTTGATTTGGACATGTATAGTTTTGTGGACTTGTGGATTTGTAGAAAGATTAAGATATTCCCATCACAGCCAAATGAGTATGACATACTAATTCACTTTTCTATTTATGCCTCTGGTTATGGCATTCCTTATGCGCTCACCCTTCAACTTTGAACAAAGGATTTTATTGGAGAGGGGAAAGGTTAAAGTCCAAGATGTTAGCATTCCAAGAGGTCATTTTAAAATGTCAAGTGACTTTATTGCTACAGTCATTTTCTTTTTTAAAGAGGAAAAAAAAGTCTTTGTAGTCAAAAGCAGTCAAGAAATAGTGCAGGAAAGTAATAACTTGTCAAAGTTTCTATTAAAACCAGGCATCAAGATAAAAACACTAAATTGCCTAAAGGAACTAGTAGAATTCTCAAGAATAAGCTCTCTATTCCATTCTACTAAATAGACTTATTACCACCAAAGACTAGACTCTCAGGAGTTTATTCAGTCATCATAATGCTACTTTATATCTTTGGAGAACTTTATAGTTTTCAAAGCATGTTCACATATCCCATGACTTTTTTTTTTACCTTTGCTTTTAGTTTTCTTATATGAATCTCTACATTGTCAATATTTGCCTTTAGTTACCTCTGATCTCATTGATGTGGGTACTGTTGCCAGTGAAGCAGAATATAGCTCATCTACACCATCTGTGTATTTCTTGTTCACATCTTCCTGTAATTGCTCCACAAGGGGTCCACATATGTCCACCCTTTTTTATGTTTCTGGATATTGTGTACATACTATTGGAGTGCATGAACTTGCTACCAGTTATTCCTTCCATTAACCACTTGATTGGCCCATCCTCATCTGATTATTACTTTTTTGAATGAACTCTTTAATAATTCAGCCCTTGTGCAACTTTTCATTCATTGGTATTGAGTTTTTTTTTTAGGATTTTTCAAGGCATGGGGTTAAGTGGCTTGCCCAAGGCCACACAGCTAGGTAATTATTAAGTGTCTGAAGCTGGATTTGAACCCAGGTACTCCTGAGTCCAAGGCTGGTGCTCTATCCACTGCACCACCTAGCCGCCCCAGTATTGAGTTTTAAAAAGTTTGCTTACCCACAGTATATGTCTCTCTAATACCTTGTGCATAACCCCCAACTTTAAAAAATTCTTCTTTTTCTGGAAGAAACAATCATTGAAAAGCTCCTCACAGTTTCCCAATAGCAGTCTACCCTGCTCTGTCTGTTCAGTTGCAAGTTCGACTCATTGTATATGTAGCATGTCTATTCAAGATATGTGGACCCATCAGACTGCATGTTATAGTCTGGACAGCAAATATTTTTTAAAAATTCTGAACTTAGCAAACACAAAAAAGGACATTCTTTATATAAAGTAGATCAGAAGAAGAGGATGTACATGAATCTTCAAATCTTTATTACTTATAGTTTGCTTTTCAGATATATACTAAATTAGTATGTAAGTTTCAAAGCTGTTCTTTTTGGTCTTAACTTCTTCACTTCTGGGCATTTGAAAAAAAAATGCTTCAATAACCCTTTTTTAATTTTTTTTGTCAATTCCTTGGATAACTCTCCTCTGTCCCTAAAACTCCACTAAAAAATGAAAAAGAAAATCCTTAAAACAAAGATGCAGTCTAGCAAGACAAAATCTCACATTGGCCATTTTTTAAAAATTATGCTTCCTTTGCACATTGTCCATCACTTCTCTGTCAAGAATTGTTAGCCATGCGTGATTAGTTCCCTGGAAGAGTATTTGCTTATTACATCGATTAGAAATTTTAAGACTTTACATTATTGTTATGGCATATTTTGTTTTTCTGGTTCTGCTCTGCTGGTTCCAACTCTGCTGGTTCCAAATTGCTTTTCAAAATGGGTGGACCAATTCACAGTTCTACCAACAGGACTTAAGTGTTCTGTTTTCTGATGAGCTCTTGAATAATTGCTTGTTTTCTTTGTCAGTCTGATGAATGTGAGATAAAATCTCTTAATTTTCATTTCTTTATTGGATATTTGGAGCATTTTTTCATATGGCTGTTAATAATGTGAATTTCCTTCTTTGAAAACTGTTTATTTATATCCTTTGACCTCTTTATCTATGGAAAATGACTCTTGTTCTCATATTTGAATCATTTCTTGCATATCTTGGCTTTCAAATTATCAGAGGAACTTTCAGTAAATATTTTTTCCTAGTTATTTCCCTTCAATGCAACTGCTTTGGTTTTGTTTTTTTCTTTTTTTTAAAAAAAATTATTTTCAATCTTATATAATCAAGATGGAGGAACAAGAGATCCATGCTAAAAGCAGTGCAACATTGAGTGTTTTGAGGGATTAATTTAAAATGAGGGGAAGGAGAGACCAAATGCTTAAGGGAGGGAGAAATCACAGACTTGATTACTCTAAAGACCAAGAAGATAATCAATAATTAGTGACTCACATACTTAGCTTTCTAACTACAAAACTCATACATAAGCATTGATGTCATCTTTGATAAAGCAATTTAAAAAGGACAGATGGGCTTTCACAAATGATATTCCATAGAAGATGCTCTCTTAAGTCATACAGTTTTCTGAAAGGTGTAGAAAATACAGTATCCCAGAGTTTATTGAAATTATGCCCCTATTCTAATCATGTTAACCAGTGTTAGTTACAGAAGACAAATCTTTGTTCTTTTCTTAAAATCCTTTAAAGGAGAAGAATTTGCCTCCCCTTGGTAAGACTTTCCATAATGATGCTATAAGGGTTAGAAATTTGTGACAGATTTGCCACCGTATAACATTCTTTGTCCATGCTCATTTGCTACTTTAATGTCTACTATTTTCCTATGCCTCATGGCACCTGTCCTCCAGTTATCTTTGTCTCCGATCAACATCTGTAATATGTCTGTGTGAGAAAAGAATCTATCTTTATAGAATCACTTCATATGTTTAGATTTGTAAGTTCACTTCAGAAACTATTTTTTCCCTCTTACTTTCTTTGCATTTAAAATAAACTATGCTCCTTTGGTTATGTTTAGTTCTTGAGTTAGGTACAAGTGATCTCATCACCTGAATTTCATAATCTCAACTGTGAAATTAGCATATTTGACTCTTTAATATTTGTAAATAAATAGAAGCCTTTTAAAATTGCTTGTGGTTAATAAGATTTTTTTTAATGAAATACCTATATAGAACAAGAATTTAAGAAAATCAATAAACTATTTAACACTTACTGCATTCCAGGTACTTTGGTCAACACTGAGACAAAAAAAAAAAAAGGCAACATCAGTTTTTGCCCTCAAAGAGTTTGCATTCTAATGAGTGAGCCAATAGAAAAAGAATAATACATATAGGAGAAATACAGAGTAGATGGAAAGTAACCTTAGAAGGGCACTAACAGGTTTGGAGACTCAGAAAGGCTTTCCAGTTGAGAGATATCTCATCATCTGGGGCTGTAGTGAAAGAAGACATAGTGGAAGATAATGTCAGACAGATGTGAAATGAAGAGAATGGGGGAGAAGAGGGGCATCTTAAGTGACTGATCTCAATTTTTTTTTTGTGAAGTGTGAGTTAACATCCTTAGCAGCATATTTGATTAAAAACTTTTATCCCTTCATTTGAAAAGATGTCATCAAAATCATATCTATTTCTCACTGAAAGGATGAAGACAATATCAGAGGGGAATATGGACTGTATCTCTTTGCCAGCAAGGACTGATTTGAGCTCTTGACCAAAGAATGATCCTAGATCATCATAAACTTAGCCCATTGATAAAATCCTCTCCTCTCTTTGCTTAGTCCAGTCTCAAACCCAGAAACTCTTAATCCAGAAGAAAATTATCATTGCATAGTAAATTACTCATTGACTTCTGCTTAGAAAATAAAATAGAAAGATAGAAGAAAGTTGCTGTGGATTCAGCCTCAGATAAACAAGGAGGTTTTCCTAAAGTCATGCTTTTGCCCACATTTTTACCAACAGAAGGAAAGTTGAGATAAATTTCCTCTTTATTGGAAATTCAAAAGAAAGAAAGCATTTGCAGGGAGAAGAAGGCCCCAAATAGAGACAATCAGCATTTTTTTCAAACTTGCTTTAGAAAGAGTACCCGAAAACCGATTTCTAAAAAATAACTCATACTCCCACAAGAATAAAATTAATAAAGTTTTAAAAAACATTTATAATTGTTTACTCATAGGAGTATCACACTCTGCCTATTTGCTGTTCATATAACCAAATAATAAGAAAATTGAAAATCCAGGTGACCATATATATTAGGCTTTGACCAAAATCTGAAAGCTAACTATGAACTATCAATATTAAATGAGCAATGTTAAACATGCAGTTCTCTTGTTCTCCCCCTAAAATATACCTTAGTCTACGGACACTTAGAAAAATGTGTTTTCCATGAACAAAATACCAGGAGCAACAAAAACTTATCCAAAAATTGAATTTCTTTCAGAGAAAGTTAAAAAAAAATTGTAGGGTAACAACAAATGACCTTTTTTTCTGCTTTATTATTTTTAAAAAATTAAAAAAAATTATAATATTTTTATTTAAAGTTCTAAATTCTATTTTTCTATTCCTCTACCCCCCTTCCCCCTGAGATGGGGATTATTAGTAATTTTGTACAAAAAAACCTCAAATAAAAGAAAAAAATTGAAAATAAAAAATAGTATTCTTCAGTGTATATATTCAGTTAACATCAGTTCTTTCTCTAAAGCCTGTTAGTATGCTTCCTTATTAGTCCTTTGGGATTATCTTGGATCATTGTAATGCTGATAATAGAATCATTTATGAACTGAGACTTTGTCATTACAGACTTTGTTGTCCCAACTGGACTCTACCAGGATGATATACATCTAACCTGAAGCAACACCATGGGGGATTTAGTACTGCAGTCCCAAGTCATTCTCTTTCCCCCAGCTACAAAGCATCTGTCAGCAATATTAGATATGACCCAGGACTAGTAATTCTGTGTTGACCATGGCAAACCTTTCTGATCTGGCAGCTTTGCTTTCTTGGCTACCCCCATTTTCCCCAGATCTATAACCCTTTCACTTAGTCATTCAGTAAGCATTTATTAAATACCTTCTGTTTTCAAAGCACTGTGGTAAGAGTCACAAACACAAAGACAAAATTTAAAAACCCTGTACATGAATAAACTTATATAAAAGCAATATAAAGTAATTAGCAGATTGAGAAGCACTAGAAGCTAGAAGGATCAGAAAAGGCTTCATCCAGAAGGCAGTACTTGCATTCAACTCGAAGGAAACTAGAGATTCTGTGAAGTTGAGATGAGGTGGGAGAGCATTCCAAGAGTGGAATACAGACGGTGCAAAGAAATAGAGATGTGGTATTATTTATGTGGGACTATAAGGAGATCAGCCTGGTTAGACTAAAGAGTATGTAAAGAGGAATAATGTGTAATAAGACTGGAAAGAACTTTAAATGTCCAAAAGGAGTTATATTTGATCCAAGTGATAAATAAGGAGCCATTGGAGTTTGTGAAATAAGGGAATGATATCATCAGATCTATACTTCTGGAAAATTACTTTAGGAAGCTGGGTGTAAAATTGAGGGGAGGGAGGAACCTTAGGATAATTATTGGGCATTCAGTTCAAAATGCTTAAGAAGCAGTTGATGATCCTAGATTAGAGCTCAGTAGAGAGATTAGAGATGGACATATCCAGTTTTGGAAGTCTTCTGCTTAGAGATAATAATTAAATCCATGAGAACTAATGAGATCAGATGAAAGTATAGAAGGAGACAAGAAGGTCCAGAACAAACCCTGAAGATAACACTCACAGAGTGTCACTAATATAAATGAGTAACAAAATAAACAGAATAGGATGAAAACTAAGAGAGAACAGTGTTCAAAAAACCCAAACCAGTGTTCCTTTACCACCTGTGATGGCATTGATCTTGATCTTTGAAAACTAAGTATAAGGAACAACTCCTACATGCAGAACTATCCATTCAATGGATCAACTAATTTGAACAGGGGAACGAATTAGTAGTAGAGGTCATAGATAGGTTCTAGATCCTGACCTGAGCTGATTTGGCTTGTTAGAGCAGATACAAGATGAATTGTCCTGAAAAAAGATGATGGAGGCCTCTTAGGCTTCATTAAATACAGCATCTAACTATGAATACATATGAGGTTAAAACTTTTTTCCTGTAAGTTTTTAAGAACATCATTTTTCATGAGCACAGCCTTTGATCCAGCAATACCACTACTGGGTTTATACCCTGAAGAGATCATGAAAAGGGATAAAAACATCACTTATACAAAAAATATTCATAGCAGCCCTGTTTGTGGTAGCAAAGAATTGGAAATTGGGTGAATGTCCATCGATTGGGGAAGGACTGAAAAAATTGTGGTATGTGTATGTTATGGAACACTATTGTTCTATTAGGAACCAGGAGGGGTGGGAATTTAGGGAAGCCTGGAAGGATTTACATGAACTGAGGCTGAGCAAAATGAGCAGAATCAGAAGAACACTGTATAACAGCATCATGGGAATGATTATCAACCTTAATGGACTTGGTCATTCCATCAGTGCACTGATCAGGCACAATTTTGGGGTATCTGTGATGGAGAATACTATTTGATGCAGAGAAAGAATTGTGAAGTTTGAACAAAGACCAAAAACTATTACCTTTAATTTTTAAAAAAGTTATCATGTAATTTTGCTATCTCTTATACTTTGTTTTTTTTTCCTTAAGGATATGATTTCTCTCTCATCACATTCAACCTAGATCAGTGTACACCATAGAAACAATGTAAAGACTAACAGACTGTCTTCTGTGGCAGGGGAGGAAAGTGAGATTAGGGGGGAAATTGTAAAATTTAAAATAAGTAAATAAATTTAAAAAAGAACATCATTTTTTTCCCCATGTTGTCAAGGTAGCAAATTTATTATTGTGTTATACTAGGGTACAACTTGACTAGGTGTACATCAAACTGCTGTTGGGGAATTAGGGGGATGTGGGGCGGCTAGCTGGTAATGGATAGAGTACCGGCCCTGGAGTCAGGAGTACCTGAGTTCAAATCTGGCCTCAGACACTTAATAATTACCTAGCTGTGTGGCCTTGGGCAAGCCACTTAACCCCATTTGCCTTGCAAAAAAAAAAAACCTAAAAAAAAAGATTGCAAAGGTTTATGTAGTATAGGGGCTGCCACCAAGACCAACATTCTCAAGAACCCCAATTATAAAGGCCTTGCAGTATAGTCCCCTACCTTCAGGAAGCTTGTATTCTAATGAAAAGACTATACATTATGAGTGTAGTGACCAGGGAAGAATCCTGAAATGACTTTTAAGTTGAGGCCCCCCCCCCCCGTAAAGTAGATTTTACATACTCTAGGAACAATTGTGTTGATTTGGTCATGGTTTCGGAACTTGGGGGGTGTAGAAAAGTGCCTTGAGGCAAGGCATTTGGAGAGATTGTCCAAAAGATTCCAGAGAAGTAAGGAGTGAAGTAAAACATGGCTGGGATCTTCCTGATAATAGTGACTGAAGAGAGACATTCATTCATTCAGGCAGTGGGAACTCATTGCAGCAGCTCCAGAAATAAAAGTGACAAGGCCATTCTCTATTATAAAAATGGCCAGGCAGGCCAAGAAATGTCAGACAAATTAAGGAATCAGCTCCCTCCTGAATTTGAAGAAATATAAAGGATGTGGGACCAGAGGAGAGATTTTGGGAACTTCTTGGATGCTGTTTTCCTTATACATTGTTCTACCAGAGTTAGACCCTGCTTTTCAGAGTGACTCCCATGTGGCAGAGAGCTGTATCTCCTACTGCTAAGTTCAGACTCTTCTCCATGAAGAAAGCAAAGGAGCATAATATAATCATCAGTCTTAAAGGTCACAAATTTACTCACCTTGTGTAGGATAACAAAGTAGATGTGAATTATTGACTTTCGGTCATCTTACTTCTTGCAACCTGACTTGGTTTGGGTCTGTTTTCCTGCTTAGATCTCACTGCTTGCCTGTTTTCCATTTCATTTTTGTTATTCCATTAACTGACATTTATGCCCTGTCTAATTTACATTTTGCTTTGGATCTCTCTCAAACTAAGATATTCTTTCTGTGGATTTCCCCAGCTCCAACTGGGTGGGATAATATTCATACAGTATAGGTGTGCCAGCAGTCAGCTAGCAATAATTGCTACCTATCACCAAAGGAATAATTGATATTTGTAGAAAGAAAACTTAAGTAAACAGTTATTGTTTGAGATGACAGAGTGGATTGATTTTCCATCTTGCCAAAATGTGTGCTGAGTGACTTGGAAAAGGAGGCATCATGTTAAGGACATTTATATTCTTAAAAATTGACAGGAAAAAATATTTTAACTTCAAATATTTCCTTTTTCTTCCTTGGGGCTCAAAAAGGCCTCAACAAAGTTTCTGAATCTTGGTATATGGTTTCCTCCTCATTTTTTTGGTTTAAAAAATGGTAAATGAACACTGGATAGTGTCAAAATGTTATCTTTATTTTTTAAAAACAACTATCCTTCATTGGATTATCTATAAAATTTTAAATGAGAATTAGGAGTTTGATTTGGAGTGATTATTTCTAAGTTGTTTATTTTGAAAATAAATCCCTTTGATTTTTTTTTTAATGAAGTATAATTTTCAAGGGGGTGGATAAACATTAACATATGACAAGAGATGCCTGATGCCTCAGCCAATATCTAAATCCTCTGGGAGTGTTGAGGCCCAAGCACAAATAAATGCTGTGACATGCCCAGAGGATTTGTTCATTGTGCATAATCTAGGTTATATCTTATAAGTAGGTTATGAAGATTTCTTCCCTCTCCTCCCTCTGCCTCTCCACCTTCATTTCCCCAACAACTTATTAGATATTTAAGAATAAAACCATTAGAAATATCTTGTCAAATAAATACTATTAGAAATAAATTATTGAGACTAGATTAAATTTTTGTTACAAAATAATGCACTTTTCACTTCTTAATTTGATATCATTTTGTAGACCCCACGTTTCTTATCATTTCAATTTAATGATAAATTTGTGCCTCCAGTTTCAAACACACTCATAGATTTTGTAGCATAATTGGTCACAGTAATTGGGAATTTTAATGTACTTTATATATTTTATATATGTCTTCATGATAGAAGTATTTCCAAATGTTTGGTACAGAGAAAACAGCTGTAGCAAGCAAAGACTTTGTGTAGTAGCCTTGGTTTTAGCACAAGCTCGCTCGCTCTCTCTCTCTCTCTCTCTCTCCCCCTCCCTGCCCCAGGAGACATGATAATGCATCTGTTTGGTTGACAGCATTTCAGCTTTCACCTTTAACATCTCTAATACATGTTTAATTTCCTACCACTCAGTCCCCATTCACCCTAGGTATCTTTGATGCCTATCTCATTGCTATTCACTATTATTTGGTCCTAAGTGTTCCTCTTCTCTTTATCACCTTGGAGATACTCAAAATTGACATACTTTATTTAAAATGCTATTAGATATTTTTGCTTAATATCATATTTCAAATTTATTTCAAATCAAATTTATTTCAAATTCAAAATATATATATCTCTTCCCTTCTCCTCTACAAGATGTTAAAGAATATGTAAAAAGAAAAAGTCAGTTCAAGAAACCAAACAATTCATCAACCAAGCCTGGCAACAAGCAGTATTCTATCTCTATAGCCCATCTCTAGCACTTTTAAAGGACTTTAGTTGCAAAATATTTTGTAATTATTACCTAATTTTACTGTTACAACAACCTTTGAGAAATTGGTGCTATTATTATCCTCATTTTAAAGATGGCAAAACTGTGGGGTGGTTAGATTAACTGACTGGTCCTGAGTCACCATAGCTAATGATTATAGGGAGTTCCTGACAATAAGACCAATATTCTTGTCTCCTGAGCTACCTAAGTGCCTAATTATTAAGCTTAGTTATTTTAATACTATCTTTAGTGCATATTAATATAGCTTTGGTTTTTTGTTATTATACTTTCTATTTATAGTACTACACTCATTGTTCATGTTGTTTTCCCAGTCCTACTTACTTTGCGTCAGTTTATATATATATCCTCTCAATTTTCTATGAATTCTTCATATTCATAATTTTTACAATGCAATTAATATCATTCCATTCATATGCCACAACTTGTGTAGCCATTCTCCTATTGATGTGCTTCTGCTTTGTTTTCAACTCTTTATTGCCACACAAAAATAAGATCTACCATGATTATATATGTATGAATATATTGTGTATGCATGTACATATAGACACACACACAAAATCTTTGATTTTTTGAGATTATATGCCTAGCAGTAGGATCTCTAGGTAAAAGGGTATGAATTTTTAGAATCATTATAAATTGCTTTCTGGAATTATTTTACCAATTCAAAGCACTTTTCTTTCTTTACATAGCTCTTTCAATATTGACTATTTCCATCTTTTGTCATCTTAATTTCTGGCTTTGAGTTGTTTTAATTTTCATTTTTCTAATTTGTAGCAATTTGGAACATTCTTTCATGTGGTTGTTAATAGTTTGTAATTCTGATTTGTTTTTTTTTTCATATTCTCTGAACAATTTAGCCATTAGGAAATGTCTATTAGAATTTTATATTTGTGTTCATTTCCTGCATATCCCATATATCAGTTCCTTATCAGAGATATCTGATGCAAAGATTTTTTAACCCAATTGACAACTTTCCTTCTTAGCTGATGTATTTTTTTACGTTAAAGAAATCTATATGCTTTACAATATAATACAATAATTCTCTTACTTTTTCAGGAAATGGTTATGTCTGGTTTTATGCATGTTTTATGTCTTATATAGCCTCTAGTATATGAACTAATACCATAAATAATTGGTGATTCTATATTAGACCAGACCCTCTTCCACTTAAAAAAAAAGTTTTTATAGCTACCTTTTGTTTTGCTTTATTCAACTCTCTTTTCCAGTATACCACCCTGAACCATAAGAACCTTTCATCATAACTCTGCCCCAGACCCCCATACTGCTTCCCATGGTAAGAGCAAGGTATACAGGCTAAATGCCTGAGTACTCTACAGGTATCTTTTAAAAGAAAACCTCCAGCACATTGGGCCTCTGTCTGACCTGTAGAACAATAGGGACAATAGGGACAGAAATTGCAAAGAATGACCAAACTTGGATAGATTGTGATCTGCATCACTGGAAGGAACATGCAGATTAGTAAGTGCACAAGGTCATTTGAGAATGTTGGTAATATATTTTTGTGCCAATTATTATATTATTTATTATGCCTTAGAGCTTTTAATGATTCAATTTATTTTTCTTTTGTGAATTTTTATGCTATGCCTTTTAAGTGAATAAAAGTTCAATAATGATAGTGGTTTTTTATGGTTGGCTTAAGCATAATTTAATTTCTTTGTTTATAGTTTGAATTTTTGATTTACTTTATAAATAGAATGATTTACAATTTTTAAAAAATTCACCAAACATTAATTTTGATCCAGTCTTAATTTTTATCCTGTGTATCTTTTTGTTTTTGTGTATGTTTCTTGTAAACAACAGTGTGGAGTTTTGTTTTATTTTACAATCTGTCACTTTCTTAAATTTTATTGCAATGTTTAATCCATTCACATTTAAAGATGTGAGAATTAGGACTATATTTTCCTTCATTTTTGTTTCTAGTTTTCTTTTTCAATTAATTGGGATTTCCCCCTTCTTTTAAGTGAATATTCACATTTCCCCCTTATTTTTCCATCTTAGCTTCTTTTGCCCTTCCACTTCGTTTGTTTTTAGAGTTTTTCTTTGACTTTTTAAAAAAAGGGATTTATCTTCCTCTTTTTTGTTAATTCTCTTTACTTTCTGTCCTTAATTGTTTCATAGTTCATTTTTATTCATTGTTTATATTATATTTTATACTTCTCTGTGTTCTTTGTGGGTTTAAAGTTCTAAAATAATCAAGTTTAAATTTTCTTTTCTAATTTAATTTTCTTTATAGATCTTTCCCCTTACCCTGTTTTTCTGTTGTACCTCTCTCTTAGTATCAATTAATAGGAAAGTAATGAAGAGAGAAGCACTAATGGTAAAAATTCCTCCATGTCTCAAATGGACCAATTCTACTTCTGATCTTTCCTGTGATAATTTTATCTCCAAATCACCTTTCTTACCTTTCTGGATACTAATTGCCTCAGAAGTTCCAATTTTCTTTCTCTTGAATGTTTTCCACGGAGCATAACAATCTGAGCATGCTTTTTCCCTTATGCACTATCTTCTGCATAATAGACCCAGTATAAGATCCTTATCTCTCAATACAAAATATACCTCTTCACCCAATGGGAGTTCTCTTTAGTCAGGCACAGTCACCTTATTGTATGAAGACTGAGTTCCTTTCTCTCCTTGCTTCATCCTCCTGCCACTTCACCTATTCTCCTGTACTCTTGTTGGTGAGAGATAAAAATAGTATGCCCACATACCTGTCTTCCACCTTCCTTTCTCCTTTTTTAGAAATTCATTCTCTTCTGTAATTCAGTGTCTTAAATACAAAGGTTCATTTGAAAAAATGTTTGTTTAGCCAGTCCATGATATTTCGAATTTTCTACTCCACTGTCAATTGTAAATCATTAAATTCAATTTTTAAAAAAATATCCTCTTGTATGCTTTAGGAAAAAAACCTCTTAATAGTTCTTCTGTTTGTTTTTTAAACTAAGTCAATTGATATCTTTTTTCCTAGTTTCTTTTAATAGTTTCTAGAGATGGGTTAATTTATTTCCTTAATTATTTTTATTGATATTTGTGTTTACCTCTTGTGTTATTGTTGTTTCCATGTCAATAATCTGCTTTTTAGCTTTGTGTTTCTTGGTTTTTGCTTTTGCCACAAATTTCAGAGGTTTCTCATTTATTGAATGACCATCTTTTTTCATTGATAATTAGAGTCAGGTTTGTAGAGTGAGAATGCCTGCTTAGATTTCATCTGAACTTTGCTTTTCAAAACATTATTGCATTGCCTTCTGGCAGGTTCAAAAATAATCTTGTGTAATTTGATTTTTGCTTTTATATTTGAATTTCTTTTACCTAGTTACTTGCAGAATTCATTGTTTGTCATTAGAATTGTGAATTTAGCCACTACGCGTGTATCTTCAGATTTGGAACATTTCAGTTCAATTCAGTAAGCATTTATTAAGGGTCTGCTGTGTTCCAGGCACTATTCTAATTCCTTGGATTCAGATGCACAAAAGAAACAGTCCTTACCCTCCAGAAGCTTATAATCTAATGGGGAAAATGATTCACAAAGGATGCTAAAGAGGGAAATGGTTGGGGGGAGGGTCAGGGTTCATACAGAACAGCTGATGGAAAATGGCCTTAGCAGGAAGGTTGTGAGTCCTTTGTAAAGGATTTAGAACTCTGCCCTCCAGTCAGAGAGGAGAGGCAGCTGAGAAAGTGCAAAGTATCAAAACCTATGTCTTTTTTCATGGTGATCAGTTTATCCTGGCTGTATAGGGGTTTGGGGGATGAGGAGGCTAAGTTGTTCAGTGGAGTTGAAGCTAAAAAAGGGCAGCTGATGGAAAATGGAGTTACCAAGAAAATTGTGGGCCTCTATGTTGCAAGGCTTTTATTTTGTTCTGGAGGCAATTTGGATTCTTTCAATTACTGCTTTCTATTCTGTATTCTGAAGTTTTGGGCAGTTTGTTTTGTATGAGTTCTGACATTATTGTGTTTAGGTTTTCTCTGCACATCCTGTCTTCTACACCAAGGTATTTTACTTGTATAGAAATTACATGTCCTTTTAATATTATTATTATTATTGCATTTTTCTTCTTTCAGATTGTCTTCCAACTTATTATATTTGTATTCCCAAATGCAGTTCTCTCTTCTTACTGTTTCTTTGGAGACAATCCTAATCTAGAAATTATTTCTACTATGTGAGCCATTCTGCTCATTTATATAACTTCCAACGTCTCTGAATATTCGAATTTTTCTCTTGATCCATCACATTTCCATGCTCTTTTAGGAACAGATTTTTTTTTTGGTCCCATCAGGCAAGTGCTGATTCAGTTTCCATTGTCTTGAAATACAATTTTTGAGAAGTTTGTGATCTTTTGATGTTTTGGTATTCATTTTCCCTTTAATCCTGTTATCTTCTCTCTTTATTTAGTTGCATGTGCTCTAGGTTTTTTAATTGAATTTTCTTCTTTATATTACCCCATATTCTACTTTTTTTTTTTTTTAGGTTTTTGCAAGGCAAATGGGGTTAAGTGGCTTGCCCAAGGCCACACAGCTAGGTAATTATTAAGTGTCTGAGGTGGATTTGAACTCAGGTACTCCTGACTCCAGGGCCGGTCCTCTATCCACTGCGCCACCTGGCCACTCCCATATTCCACTTTCTTAATCTTTCCCTTTGACAATAGGATTTATTCCCAGGGCTGGATCCCAGTGCTATCTCAGCCTCTTCCTCCACAGGGAATTTTCACTATTCTTGGCCCTGGCCCCAAATGGATTTTGAAGAAATAGAACTGTTCCATACATGTGGTTACACACTAGTAAAGGGAACTGTAATTCATTCAGACCTTGTGCCAACCCAGGTTCACACCATTCTTTTGTCCTCTGGCTATCCTGAGTTAGCATCCACAGCTTTTTGGAGTGTTGGGCTGGGAGTGAAGGAGCAGAGCAAAGTAAAACTTGTGTTCCAGTCAGAGCTTGTATATAGTGCCCTAGTCAGAGGGGAAATTTCTGGTTCCCATTTCCTCCAGGTGGCAGGACACAGTCAGTGTTCACTACTTGTTGTGCAGGATGCTGAAGAAGGACAAAGGAGAGGGAGTATCCCAAAAGAGACTACAGTAGCAGGGATATCTTGCTTTTTTTTCCAAATCACAAATCTGTGGATTGATTTGTGTGTTTTATTTATCTACTTCTAGCATATAGTTTTTTTGGAGGGGAAGGGTAAGTGTTGAAAGTTAATGGAAACTGGTGATAATGTATTCTTTTTGACAATGACCTAGAGATCATGTTTGCTGTCTTAGCTTAATCAAAGAAACTTAAATTTGATCATAAAAGTGAATTTAAAGTTTCTTCTTAGTCATACCAAGATTACATCTTTTAAAGCCCTTCAAGTACTGACTGCAGTCACATGTTTTTTTTTTTTTGGCTAGGCAATGGGGTTAAGTGACTTGCCCAAGGCCACACAGCTAGGTAATTATTAAGTGTCTGAGGCTGGATTTGAACTCAGGTACTCCTGACTCCAGGGCCAGTCCTCTATCCACTGCGCCACCTAGCTACCCTCCCCCATGTTCTTTTAACATTATTATTACATTTGTTTCTTTCAGATTTTCTTTCACTTTTATCTATTTGTATTGCCAAATCCAATTCTTTACTCTTATTTGTTCCTTTAGTTCCTGTAGATTCAAGTTTTCCTATTCTAGAAATTATTTCTACAAGGCAAACCATGTATATATACTATTGTTCCTAAACTCTCTTAGAATTTCATCTGACCTTGTTGATGCTTTTGTGGAGTTTATTCTACATATTGGAAATGCACTTGCCTCTCAACTATGCATTTTAGAATCTTCCAACTTCAAAGTTCATTCCAGGAACTTCCTGAGGAAAAGTATACCTGATTTTCCCCCATTTGTTACCATTCTCCCCAAATTAACATGTCTATACTTAAAATGTTTTTCAGAATATATCAGAAATACTCACTCACTCACCCCACCCCCCAGCAGTATATCTACTCTTTGAGAACAAGAAACTACTCTTGGATTTGTCTTTATGTCTACTGCATCTAGCAAATTAAATATTTTACAAATACATGATTTCATGCTGGCAAATTTGGAAGGCAATATCTCCTAAATAGAGTATCAAAGCAAGTTTTAATAACAAAGCATCCTCTTTGCTGGATGGAGAAGCATTTTTCTACTCTATACTTGGTATAGTTGTAACACGGAATCCTGTGTTTGGAATAACTTCAGGATTACAATATTACAAATATTGGCAACACAGAGTAATAGTCAAATAAATGAAATGTCTGGCTTGTTTAGTTATTTACCCAACTTAGACTTTTAAATAGCTCAGAGCTATGGGAAAGAATAAAATGGGAGAGAGCACAGCACCTGTGTTCTCAAAGTGTTAAGACCTCCCTTTCACAAATGTGCTGATTTTTTTTTGAGAGGGTGTGCATGTGTTTAGTGTGTGGGTGTGTGTTGATATTTGTTTAAGAAAGGCATTGCATTTCAAAAGGAAAATTTTTTGCAATCAAGAATATAATTTTAAATGGAAATTACTCAATCCTAAAATGAAATTAAAATAAACTAATAAATAAACAGAGAACATGTATATATATATATATATATATATATATATATATGTTTGTTCTCTCTCTCACACACACACATACACACACACACATATGTTAACATTCATGCCAAGATGTCCAGATCTTCTATTTCAGTTAGGAAATCCTAACCAGCAGGTACTTAGAGATTATCTTTCTTGAAGACAACAGTAACTTAGCCTGGTCTAGATAAGCTGTGATAGTAAAGATACATGCATGAGAAGGAATGTCATTTTCAGATAAATAATCTGATTTTTACCAATTATTATATGTGCTTGAAGATAGTTGGTAATCATATAAAAGTCTGGGTATCCTAGCATTCTAAGTAAGGAAAAAAACCTTCAAAGAAGAGATGAACAATATAATTGCCTTGAGCTTGGGAGTAACATAGGGCTGGAATGAGAATACTGATCTCATAATATTTGCTTTAGAGTTTTACATACTGCCAGACTTGTCTTAATAGATATAATTTGAAATCAGTCTGATCTCAGCTTGGCATGTATAACTATTTAACTTTTCAAATGCTCTTTTAAGATTGTGATGACCTTGTTGTTCTTATCAGTGGCTATAACAGAGGGAATTCCATAACCCCAGAGTGAATCTAAGCAGATTGCAGATTTTTTTCAAGTTCAACCAACTTCATTTTCTGAGAAGAGGATTTTTCTTATTTATCTGTTTATATATAAAGCTTAGCACAATGATTTGCACATAGTAAATGATTAATAAATGTTTTTTCCCTTCATTTATCTTTGGCAAAAAAAAAAAAAAATCAGGGTATCCTGTTACTTCATGCCTGAGCAGATTGGCCTAGTAGATAGCCTTCCTCTGATGCTTCTTGGCTTTGTGACTTTAGATACCTCACTTAACCTCTCAGGAAGCCCATTCAGATTGGACGTTCTAGGCTACATTGGTAGAAAGAGTTTCCCATCCCAAGTTCCCTATACCAGTAAAATTACATGTCTCGTTCAATAGCTTATATATGTTCTTGTGTACATCTTGTTTCCCTAGAAGTAGAGTGCAGTAAATCTCCTTGAGGGAAAAGACTGAGGAATGAGGTTTATTTTGTTTTCATCTTGATGTACACAGTACTCACACTTAGTATGCTCTTAATAAATGCTTGTGAAATTGAATTATATATGTGTAAGATATTATTTGTCTTTTAAAGAAGCTGCTCAGTCATTGTAGCTCCTTTGCTTGAAGACCTCCCCTCCAGGTGGGAATTGATTTAATTCACTTAGTTTAAATTTTATTCTGAATCTGAAGTTCAAGGACAATAAGGGTGGTGATGAGAAAGGCTTTTTTTCCTTGTATGTCTTTTTTTTTTTAAACTGAGCATTTTATTTATTTTCAGGTTTTTTTGCAAGGCAAATGGGGTTAAGCGGCTTGCCCAAGGCCACACAGCTAGGTAATTATTAAGTGTCTGAGACTGGATTTGAACTCAGGTGCTCCTGACTCCAGGGCCGGTGCTTTATCCACTGTGCCACCTAGCTGCCCCCTTGTATGTCTTTTAAAGAAAATCAATTACTATTTCCAACATAGTTCCAATCTATCTGCCTTCAACTCTTTATACTGTAACTACCTCCTTTAAGTTTCCAAAGTTGACCTCCTTTTTTCTAATATCCTAGAACTTGGTGAACAGATTGTGTTGAATTGTCTGCACCCTTTATGATTTTATCAATTTAGATCATATTACTTGTGAATTATCATTTTTTTCCAAACTGAAGAAGCCTAATTATTTTAGTCAGTTTTCATCTTGCCATTGTAAACTTTGAACATATATTTTAATTCTGGCACTTTTCCAGCTCTATTAAGTCACTTGAGTTATGACCATCAAAATGTTGCATCTTATTACAGTTACCAGAAATACTACAGTTTTACGTAAGGATAAGGGAATTCTTACTATTTTGTTTATAGTTCTTCCTTGCTTATTAGCATTTTAACTTCCATTTAACTTACATAAGTAATCATGTAATCTTGAAATTGAAAGGGACATTAAAGATCTTCTAATTAGACCTCTTTGTACTATCCCTTAACAAGTTCTTGGTAGAAATATTCTTGGTAATTTCAATTTATAATTTCAATTCAGTGTGACAAACACTTATAAGCTATAACCTGGGGAAACCTAGCTTTAAGGTCTCCCTCTGCATCCAGGGCCATCATCAGATGTCCTGATCCATATTTGGCCACTGTCCAGATGTCTCCAGAGGAGAAAGTAAGGCTGGTGATTTTGCATAGCATCTCTCACTTAAATCCAATTTAGTTGCTGGTCGGGGCATCATCTCCCTGATGTCATGATCTTCTTTGAGAACAAGACTCACCTTTTTGTGAGGTATGTATCCCAAAAGTCTTAGGGTAGTTTTAATCTATTAAAGCTTTATTAACAAACTTTTAAACAAATTTAATAACAATTTTACTTAACCTTTCACTATAAGTTTGGATATACAACTGAGGCAGTTGGAGTATGGCCCTGAATTAGTCTCTAGACCCTTAGGTAGTTTAAAACCTTGCTTTGATCCTGGATTTCACCAGCTTTAATATAAAATCTTTAATACAACTTAACTTTTAATATGAAGCTTTAAAACTTAAACTTTAAAACTGCATTAAAATTTTGGGGACACCCTTTATAGTGTTTTTCTCATAATAAGTTGTTGGGGTTAGTATTAGTGTTACTCTTCTTGTTTTGCAGATGAGGAAACTAAAATCCAGAAATGATTTGCTATTGTTAATAACTAGTCACCAATGAGAACTAGAATTTGGACTCAATCCAGACTCTTCTCTCTAGGTTTTCTGCTATAGCATCCATAAAACTTTTAAAGGCAGCCTTCACATCTTATAAACTCTTTGAAAAAGAAGGAATGGTTGTTTTGCCCTCTATATCTCTAGCACCTCATCTAGTCCCTGGAAAACTGCTTATTAATCCTTGCTTAATTAAATTGTCTCTGCTTTCATTATAGTCATTAGTATGTTACCAATGTTTACCTGAGCAGAGGGCACTGATTTGATTGAACCACTTCCATTTGGTTATCCAGGCAGAATTCTCTGTTAAATTTCAGTGCCAGTTAAGTTATTTTAAAAATTCCCCTTCTTCTGGACAAGACCTAAAACTTTCTTATTTCCTTTGTTTCCTTATAGCTAAATGGTACATCTGTGAATAAAAATACTCGTTTCCTAATTTCTCTAATTGTAATGATACAGAAAGCTCTCTCACCTAAGAACTGGTAAAAGAAGAATCCAGGCAAGGAAGGTCTGATATACCTAAGACTCTAGAGACTGAGAACCATATATATGACAACTGCCAAATCTGTGCCTCATTTGTATATGTAGATCCATACTCAAAGTTAAAATTCATATGAAATGTGTGACCATCTAAATGTGGTCACAGATTATAGATTGCAGAAATTAAAAGCCTTGAGAATTATCACTTTGTTACCTGTATATCGAACCTCATCCCTGAACTGGAGAGAATAGTTTTCTGGTGTTAGCATTGAAGTATGCATAGTTAGAAGACCCTTGAACATGTAAGGACTTCTGTAAGTGAAGCATTAGCACAGATACCTGGAGGGCACTCAGAAAACATCTTAAGTACAAATCTATTAGCTGCCAATGTTCAAGTTGAAGCCATAGCAAGAACCCTGCAGCAATAACTTTGTTGAACTCATACCATCTGCCTGACTCTGTAGTGTGTAATCCAGAACACTCTCAACTATGTTTTTCCAAAAGTACCTGTCTGAATGTTGTGCTATTTCTTGTTAATACTAACTTGTAATGTTTTTCAGCAAAGGCTATTCCTTTGTCTCTTTCCTTCATGGTATGTAAATACAGCTTCATTGGCTACTTGTGGAATGATCTTAGTAACATTGATTTAACTGGGTAGGAGCAAAATTAAAAACTGGGAAATTATACTGGTATAAATGATGAAATTTAAGTAGTGTTTTTAGGACAAACATAAAGAGTTTAGGAAGGGAATGAGAAAGTACATTAGCAGTAGAAACCAACTTGACTTATTTTTCCCTCTTTTGCATTTATTACACATTAAGGATCAAATAATTCCCCAATTAAAGAAAAACCACAAAAAAAAACTTCCTGTAAAAGTGACTGTCTTCCAAGGGTCAAGTTCTCAGACTCCCTTTTCTGTAACTTAATCTCTACTTTACATTGACAAGCATTACAAAGAAAGAGACACCATTTGGTATAGTTTGGAAGATCCAAGAAAGACTTAAAATTCTTTAAATATTATCATTTGTTTTGGTCTGCCCTCAAATACTTTCCCTGGCACCTCATATTTATGAAATTTCATAATCTGAACAAAACAGACAGATTACAAAATGTATTAATTCACAAGTTTTTGATTAGCCCACTTAGCACTCAGGTAAAATGGACAGGAAAATGGAGGAAATCCTCAGTCTTCTCACTCCCTTGCTATGTAAACTGTTGATTTTCCTGTATTAGGTAAGGAAATAACCATCCTCATTTGTTATGGTATTTCCTTCTTTTGAATTGGTATTTCAAAATAACTATAGTACAGTTTTCCTTTTTGTGTACTTGCTATTAATAGTTTTTGCATGTTTGCAACATAGTTTTTTTCAGGTCTGAACTAGGGGTAGACAGTTTCTTCTTTCTATTTTTAATGATTTCCACAGTTGAATCTGTTTTTTAAACTCCATTCACTGTGAAATCCAACATCTGTATAATTTTTGAGTTTTTCTTCCAGACAGAGAGTCTTTAGCCCATATTTAATAAAACTCCAAAGCCAAAAAAAGAATTTTGTTATCAATTAAAAATCAGGACCTCCAGATTCTTTTTAGCCATACTCCCACATTAAAAAAAAATACTTTATTTTTCATATTTAAATAGTCTTAAGCATTGGTTTTTTCTTTTATTTCATGAACTGTCTTTATTCACCAATCTCATGTTGATACTTGTAGAACACATTTAAATCTAATTAAAGTCAGAATACTGTGAGAACAGAGTAAGGCCATTCTCCCAATTGCCTCAAGTCTTGTTGCCTATTCTTGGTGGAGTTTTTTTTTTTTGAACCTTCATCTTTAACTTTACTTGCAAAAATTATCTCTTAACTGAGCTGAGCCAGTTGGCTTTAGCCAGACTTTATTAAAAGGAGACAACAAAAGGTTTTCCTTTCATTATGCCTACTATTATTATCATTCTCTGAGAAAAAGGAATGGTTTGAAGACATGTAGAACTGGAGAAGGAGGTGCCTTAGGTGTGTCTGTGGAAGAGGGGAGGGTAAGGTCATATTTATCTTGGCAATTTAGTGAGTTGAAAATGAACCACTTCAAAGAAACAGTTGGGTTATACTTAACAGTAAGGGATAGCTCTCAGTGAACTAGATTTAACTTATGACAATTCCTGTAACTAGTCATTTCACCATAAAAATATTTCAGATATTAAAAGGAAGAAAAACAAACTAACAAGTTGATGCATTTTGTTATAGTGCAACAGCTCAAAATAACTTTCATCCTCATCCATTGTATTTTATACAGAAAATATGGTTTTTCTGTAAAAGGTACAATGTGCTATCTACTATTAATTCAAGGATGGGATTCCAGTCCCTTTCTTCCCCCCCCCCCAATTTTTCTGACTTGTAATCAGATCAAGTTTACCAGGATATATATCCAAATGGTACTTTTTATACTTTTATCTATTTTAATGAGAAGGCATTAAGTCAAAATGACAGCTGGTCTTTCAAGGCTGCACTAGCAGCTTTGCTTCCTTAGAAATTATTTACTACAAGGAAATGGAATTCTAATTATTAGTGTATGAAATGAGTTTCCCAATCAAGGTAGAACTTAGATCAAATGGAAGATGTTTGGATAACTGTAAGATCCAAATAGGTTGGACTGCTTCAAAAATTTGGTGATAGTTTTCAGTAAAGTATTTTTTGATATTATAATTCTTTTTTTTTTAGAGAACATTTTTTTTTATTCTTCACTGCTTTTTCAGACCCACAACGAGTTCTTGATGGTACACGCATCCAATGCTGTACTCTTCTCTTAGCTAAAGACAATGAAAACAAATGATAAAATACCCTCCTCTATTCTGTACTCTCAATAAAATGCATAGTACAGTCAACAGATATTTTGCGGCATCTTCTGCAGAAAACTTAAAACTGGGACATGAAGTGAAGACCTACACCATCTAGTGGTTGGGTTAAGATTTCACAGCCAGTGTCTGTGACCACCAAGGTGTACTCAAACTGAGCAGAGCACTTCCTGTCTCTAGTCACAGTTGTCCAGCCATCTGGCCAGGTTTCATCTTGCCATCCATCTTCACAGATCATAGGTTCAGTTGTAAATACATGACCAACCTTCGTGACTCCAACTGCTTTATTTTTGGCATAATGTGGGACATTGGGGGCTGTATGGAAAAGCTTATGGATTCCATGGCCGCAGTAGCTCCAAACAACTGAAAAACCATTTGCTTGAGCATGCTTCTGAATAATGTTCCCCAGCTCTCTATATCGAATTCCAGGTTTCACTGCATCAGTTGCTTGCATGAGACACTCATAAGTTGTCTGAACCAGCTTTCTTGCACTCTCATCCACTTCTCCAACAAAAAAATGTTTCATTCAAGTCCCCATGATAACCATTTCGATAGATAGTGATATCCACATTAACAATATCACCATCTTGCAAGGGTCTGCTGTCTGGAATTCCATGGCAAATCACTTCATTCATTGAAGTACAGCATGACTTAGGAAAATTATAATAATTCAATGGAGAAGGATAGCAATTTCTTGCAATGCAAGCTAAATGGACAGCATGATCTATTTCTTCAGTAGTTACACCTGGTTTAACTTGCAGCAACATCCAACACTTCCCTTGCAAGCCTACACACTAACTTCATGCCTTCTAAATCTTCAGAGGAAAGTATTTTTATTTGAGAAGTACCTTTGAGAGCCTGTTCAGATTCATACATTCCTAAAGGATGATCAGCATAATCAGGTCTCTGGATATAACTTGGCACTGGTCTTGTTGGCATCAGGGGATAATGTGGTCTAAGTTTACCAGTATATATATAACCTGCCCAAGGATCTGTGTTAATATCACCTTCCACAGTCCAAGAAGAAACTTCTTGTTTTGCTTTTTCATTCGCTTTCTTGTGAAGTGACTTGTTAGTGGCCCAGCTTCCCCTTAAAACACTCCTGAGAGCAGAAGTAGGAGCCCTGGATCCCCAGCTTGATGCAGGTGGGGCACTGCAGCTTGGCCTTGCTGCTGCAGCCCACCGTCTTGCACTTGCGGCTCTCCATGGCCACCATGCTGCTGCTGCCATGCTGCTGCTGCCAGGGCCACACAAGCTCTGCTGCCGCCGTGCCCAATATTATAATTCTTTTAAAATTTTGGGTACATGATAGAATGTGAGAGGTGGGCTTTTCCCCTCCTTACCAATGTTGAGTGCTCTTTTTTTTTAATGTTTTTTTGCAAGGCAAATGGGGTTAAGTGGCTTGCCCAAGACCACACAGCTAGGTAATTCTTAAGTGTTTGAGACCAGATTTGAACCCAGGTACTCCTGACTCCAGGGCCGGTGCTCTATCCACTGCGCCACCTAGCTGCCCCCATTGAGTGCTCTTTTATATAGTCTACACCTTGAAGTCTAATGCCAGTAAGAATCTTGGTCAGACCCTAAAGTATTCTTGGCCTTCTGGAATTTGGGGTGTGACCACAAAGTTGGTTTCTTGAATTATTCTTTAAAGGATGAGTGGAGTAAAATTAGAGAGAAAACTATAGTCTCATCTTTTGTGAAGCTTCCCTCCAGCCATCCCCCTATTTACCCTACCCCACTCACACCTCACATAACACTTTGTTTTTTTGAATCTCTCTAATGTACTTGTCCTGTACTTAAAGATTTATAAAGAGCTTACTTAGGACACTATCTGGCCCCTAATAGCTACTTAAAAATGCTCGATTTTCCCTATTTAGATATTACTGTGTATAGAAGTTATCTATGTGTGTTTCCTCCCCTACTCGAAGCCCCACGAGGGCAGGGAATGTTGTTTATATAAATTTTGCCTTTCCTGTCACATTTTTACAACATCCTAGCAAGAGATAATTATAGATCTATTGAATTGAATTATTGAATTACAACCTAAAAGAAAGAAGCTAATGATTCTGATACAACTGTTTTATGGCAGAATCAACTTATTAACTATATGTAGAAATGAAATATCATAAACTACAGATCCTAAATCTTGGCAAAATTAGTTGAAAAATCTACCAACTCTTTCTTCAGGTATATAGTAATATCAACAAAGTATAATGTATTATTATTAATAGAAGTAGAGTATCAAGTTTGAGCCCATGAGGATTCTTGCTAGAAATGGCAATCAAAAAATCAAAGTGAATACCAGCAATATAGGAAAAAGTAGTTTTTAGCCTTGCTTTGGTAAAAGTAGACAGTGGATAGAGTTCTGGGTTTGGAGTCTTTGAAGATCCAAGTTCAAATATGGCTTCAGTTACTCACTTGCTGTGTGACCCTAGGCAAGTCATTTCACCTCTGCTTCATTTTCTTCAAAATATAAAATGGCTATCATAACAGTACCTACCTCATAGTGTTGTGAGAATCAAATGAAACCATTGTTATAAGAAGTACTGAACATCAGCCCTGGAACAGAGAGGCACCATGATAATGCTTATTCATTTCCATTTCCCCTTCTCCTTTTAAAAGGTTGGACAAGCATGACATTTTATACAAATATATAAAAATATATATTATCTAGTTGACATTTTCCCTTTTCATTTTTTCAGGTATGCTTCAAAAGTATCCCTCCATTGAAGATTTTGTTGGTGCTCTTGTTTCAGACTTGGACATGGACTTTGAAACCTACTTCATGGACTCCTGAATGAGTAGAAATATCCCATTATTTTTCATACATAATCATGTGGTTTAATAACCACATTGGAAATGGCATACATATGAAAACTTGTTTCTTATTTTCAGTGTTCACTTACGTTGCATAACAACTTCTGTAAATCCTTGTTAGAACTTCGAATAAATAATTTGTCCTGTAATGAATAATGACTCTGACTTTCATCTTGATTGGCAAATTTCACAGACACACAGAAACCTTAGTCTCTTTGAAACCATTACTACATTATAAGAATAAATACAAACAATCTTTAGCCTGTTAAATTTAAGATGTGGGCATTTCCTTAGGCATATATCTTTAGTACAATAGTGCTTATTCCATTGATCTTTAATTGTTTAAATTGGAGAGCTTAATTAAGAATAAAACTTTTTAAATAGTGTCTTAGACACAATTTTAGTACTCTGTGGAAGGATTACTCATGCAGTTTTCTCAAAAGTTGGCTAATCCATTGCACCATACATCTAAAATGCACTCTTGAAAGTTCATTAACAAAGAAAATGGGTTGTGGTTTTCAAATCAAATGGAATGCTTTTTTTTTTTCAAGTTGGGTACATTAACTTAAGGTTTGTTTTTTCAGACATATCAAAGAATGAACTGAGTCAGAATGGTAACTTTAATACATAATATCCAATTGAGTTTATATTAATAATTATCTTTTAATTATTGGTCCTCTTGGCTTTGAGAAGGCTCTGAAAATGAGCAGATGTTTAAAGAACAGAGTGTAGAGTATGGTTTAAATTAATTCAAAATTATTACAAAATTAATACAAAATTAAATTTTAAATTATAATAAGAAATTCACAGAAATACTTAGAATTCAATAAAAGACTTAAGTTTAACAAATAATAATAATAATAAAAATAAATAGCATCTGTGTGATATTCTAAAATTTTCAAAAATGACATTTATCTCTTTAACTTCACAACAACCTTGGCAGAGAGTGTTAAAATCTCCATTTTATACAAGAGAAAACTGAAACAGAATTAGTGACTTGTCCTGAGTCACACAGCTTATAGGTGTCTGAGGCTGTATTTGAATACAGATCTTTTTGACTATAGGTCTTTTTGACTCCAGGTCAAATCTGCTATGCTACCTGGGTACCACTTGATAAGGTCACTAAAAGTATACAGAGTATAGATGTCCATATGTAAAGACACCATTACAAAGTATTAAGTCGATTAACAGGAAGTAAGACTGACAAGATAACTTCTTATATACTTTTACAAAATCAATCTAAAGAGTAAGCAAATACTTAAAGGTCATCTAGTTTAATTTATACATGATTAGGAAAATCTTCCATTTTATATCTACCAAAAGGTCCATACAGACTGTCCTCAAGATATCAAGTAAAATTAGAACCCTTGGTTCATCCAAAGACAACCCATTCCAAACTTGGACCATCTCTTTGGGGAACTTTTCCCTTATATTAAACCAAAATCTGCATTCCTGCAACTTCCATTCCTTGTTCCCCATTCTCCTTTTGGGACCAAACAGAATAAATATAATCCCTCTTACGTTTGTTAGGCCTTCACATACTTGGAACCATAGAATATTAAAGCTGTAAAAGGTCAAGAAAAACAAGTCTAATCTCTCTTCCAAAAAAAAAGTAATTCCTTCCTTTTTTTGAGGATAGAATCATATTCCACCTCTCTAGGCTAAATGTTATCAGTTCTTTTAATCAAGCCTTAGCTTGCATGGTCAACCAATCCTCTTACCTTTTATAGTCATCATTCTGGACATACTCCAGTTAATGTCTTTTCTGAATTCAGATACTTGTTCCTTGAAAATAGAGATTGTTTTATTTTTTTGTCTTTATATTCCTAGGGCCTAGCAAAAAGTATCCAGCTGATGGTGGACACTTAAATGATGTGGATTAATTAATTTGACCAGATCATATCCTTTGTTCTTACTTCTGGATATTATAACTTTCAGGTTCTTTCGATCCTCTTATCAGCTAATGTATTACCTGTTCAGCCCAGCAATATAATCTGCAGTTTTGCTACGCATGCCATTTATGTCTTAGTGCAAGTTATGAAAAAATATATTGAATAGTACAAAACCAAAAGTTCCATACCATTACCATTGTCCTTCATTTTCAAAGATGATCCATGACATCAGAGATGAATTGGATTTGAGCAACAGAAAGCTGTGCTACATCACCAGCCTCACTTTCTCCTCCAGAGCCATCTGGGTCCAGTGGTCAGATATGAATCAGGACAACTGGAAATGGCCCTGGATGTGAGGCAATCAGGATTAAGTGACTTGTCCAAGGTCACATAGCTAGTAGATGGACTGACTGAGGCAGGATTCGATCTCCTGTCCTCCTGAATCCAAGGCCAGTGTTCTATCCACTGCACTGAGATCATATCCCAAGTTGACATGAAGACGCTTTTGTTTGGTGATTCAGCTACTTTTTAATCTGTCTATGCCATGATCCAATTTGTATCACCATCTTGTTCACAAGAATAGCATAAGAGACTTTGTCAAGGGCTCTGCTGAAATTCAGGTATTTATTGCATTCTTTTGATCTCCCATTCTGTTATCCCTGTCAGAAAAGGAAATTAGGTTAATCAGACACAATTGGTAGTAGGTAGATAGGCACAGTGGATAGTCAATAGACATTGATTTATTAAATGCCTGCCATATGCCAGACTCAAGATTAACAACAACAACAACAAAAACCCAATCCTCTCCTCAAGGCATAATCTAATGAAGAACACAACAAATAAAAAGAAGCTGAAAAGTAATTGGAGAAGAAAGGGAGAGTAGCTTCCTAGGGAGGGACACAATTAAGTCCTGTAACTAGATGGGAAATGAAGAGGACTGCCTTGAGCCCTCTCCTTGGATAGGAAATCTGGGAAAAGCCTTCCAACATCCACCCTCAGCCTCTCAGATCAGAAGGAGAGAGAGGCCCAAAGAGCAAGGATGTGTGGGTTTCAGAGTTGATGTACTCTTTCAGGAAAATGAGGTTCTGGAGACAGTAACAAAGCCCACATGAGCAGTCAGGTGGATATGAATACAGCACTGGGTCTGGAAACAGGACAACCTGGATTCAAATCCAGCCTCACACATTTTACTTCCTACCTCTTTACTTCCCTCTTTCCTTCCTCCCTTCCTTTCTTCCATCCTTTCCCTCCTTCCCTCCCATTCCTCCCTCCCTTTCTCTCTCCCTCCTTCCCTTCCTTTCTTTCCTCCTTCCCTCCTTCCTTCCCTCCCTCCCTTCCTTTCTACTTCTTTCCCTCCTTCCCTCCCTCCCCCTTCCTTCATTCCTTCCTTCCCTCTTTTCTCCCTTCCCTCCCTCCCTCCTTCCTTCCCTTCCTCCCATCCTTTCCTTCCTTCTTCCTTCCCTCCCTCCTTCCATCCATCTTCTCTCCCTTCCTCCCTTCCCTCCCTCCCTCCTTCCTTCCTTCCTTCCTTCCTTCCCTCCTTTCTTCCTCCCTCCCTCCCTCTCTTCCTATTTCCCTCCCCCCCTTTCCTTCCTTCCTTTTCCTTTTGGAGGTTTTTTTGATAGGATGGGTTTGTGAAAAAAAAAAACACCCTACAGTTTTTCCAATTCAAACTGGTTTTTCCCTCCACTTGCTCTTGCTATTTTATGAGGCAATATTACTCATAATCTTCCACCATCATGCTCTGTAAGATTTTACAAACAAGTTTATAATCTAAATCAGTTTTACCCTCTGGCTACTCTCCTCTTGGCAAGTGGATCAAGTGTTTGCTAACTAAGGTTTTTAGGTTATTTTGGTCTCCCTTTATGGCAATTGATCTATATCAGTTCAGGCCTGAGTTGTTTTAATTAAAAGTCACATGTCCTCCACCCCCTTGTTTACTTCTGCTTACTACCTCTTCCTCCTCATCTTCCTTCTCCCCTTTCTAGCTATTTCATTTTGATCTTGATCTTCCGATGTCAGTGGTCTGTACACATACAACTATTTCAAGAATGAATACCATATCAGTGATGCAGCAGATGGATTTCCTGTCCATTAATCTATATCAATCTTTTGGTGATGTAAACCATTTAACATAGGGTATAGTACATAATAATTATTATTTTATATATTTATATAAATATTATATATTATATATTTATTATTATTATTATTTTATTTCCTTGGTTATACACCCAGTCAAAGAAAATTTAGTCAAGTGCTTTAGTCATTTTTTGTCATTTTTTTGCATAATTCCAAATATATATATGGCCCCCTTCACAGCTCCACTGACAGGCTATCAACGTCTGCCTCCCCACTTTTGTCATCTTTATCAGTATGCCTGGTATAAGGTGAAATCTCTGTGTTGTTCTAATTCTCATTTCTTATACTATTCATGATTTGGAACATTTTCACATAGTCATTTATGATTTTCAAATAATTTTATTCATATCCTTTGAGCTTTTATTTATTAGAGCATGACTGTTGACCAAAAGCAAGCTAATTTGTGTCAGTTCTCTCTCTCTCTCTCTCTCTCTCTCTCTCTCTCTCTCTCTCTATATATATATATATATATATATATATGTATGTATGTATATAATATATTTATATAATATATATCATATCTTATAGGGATTGTAGAGATTAGACTTTTTTGTGATATTTGATGCAAATCTTTATAATGTATCTTCTTATTCTACATTAATTTTATGTGAAGAATTTTTAAATTTTATGTAGTCAAAGCTATCTACTTTGCTTTTTGTGATTTTTCTATTCTTCCCCTTACCTTGTGAAAGCTACCTGATCTTATAATCTTTTTTCTTTTTATGATATGACCTTTTAAATTTTTTTTAAAAATTCAGGTGTCATATCCATTTGAGCTTATATTGTTTTAAAACAGAAATTGTTTACTTGAGCTTAATTTATGCTGTTGTTTTCCAGCTGTCCCACAAATTCTTATCCAAAAGGGAGTCTCCTCTCCAGTGATTTATATTCTTGTGTTTTTTAGATAGCAGGCTATAGTTCTATTTATTGTTCATCTGGTAACTTGTTTCTCTGATCCACTATTATCTAATACCAAATGGTTTTGGTGAGTACAGTTTTATATGAACTTATTTTTAAAACATAATAACTAGCAAATGTTTATGCATAACTTTTTTTTCATAATTGTTGGTAGAAAAAGCACAATGAAATGGGAAAACATGCTGATCTGTGTTCTTAACCATGCATGAAGGAAATTTGGATTATATAACCACCATATCCTGGGTGGCAGCTTATTTGATTTGCAGGCATAATATCAAAGAGAAATTAAAATAGCTTCTGGAAAGCAAAAGTTTCAGAGCCAAACCTCAAAAGTAAGGGAAAATACCAGAGCTTTATAACTCTGAAAACTTCAACTGAATGTCATTACCTAGGTAGAACACAATACCCTGAAAGACTCAAGTATAAAGGGGAAAGTGTAGCTTGGGTCCTTCCAGAGTTATGTGGCCCTCGAAAGAAATGGGGGAAGATATAACCAACAGGCACAAACCAAGTAACTTGTTTAGCAAAGGCCTGTGGGGGCTCAAAGGAGTTAGGACTTAAAGTTTTGAGGCCTTTTTGATAACATTTAGTATAACTGCCACATCCTAGGCATGAAGTTCTTGAAGGCTTGTTGTTCCAGTCATTTCAGTCATGCCTGACTCTTCATCACCCCATTAGGGGTTTTCTAGGCAGAGATACTGGAGTGCTTTGCCATTTCCTTCTCCAGCTCATTTCACAGATGAAGAAACTGAGGCAAATAGGGTTAAATTACTTGCTTAGGGTCACAGTTAGTTACTGATTGTGTCCGAGTTCAGATCTGAATTCAAGAATGCATCTTCCTGACTGCATGCTTGGCTCTATAGACCACTACCACTCTTCCTAGTTGGCCTTTTAGAGATTGAGGCTTGCCTAAGGTTACACAGATAAGTATCTAAAGAGATTGAGGCTTGCCTAAGGTTACACAGATAAGTATCTAAAGAGATTGAGGCTTGCCTAAGGTATCTTAAGGTATCTAAATCATAAGGTTCTCTTGAATCCAAGGCAAGTGCTTTTTCTCACTATGCTTCTTAAATCACAATGAGGAGGTGTATAAGCAGCTAATATGAACCCTGACTAGGAAGACTCAAGTTCAAATCTCACCTCATTTACTTATTTAGCTGAGTTGACCTTGGGCAAGTCAATTAACCTGCCTGCCTCAGTTTCCTCATCTGAAAAAATAATAATAATAGAACTTATTATGAGGATCAAGTGAGTCAACACATGTAAAGAATACTGCAGACTTTAAAGTATTATATAAATACTAGATATTTTCTATTTGTGAAAGAATTTTTTTAAAAACTTTATTTAAAAATTCTTTGTGCAACAGATGGGACTTCATTAGCAAGCACATAATCTTCTATGGATTCCAAATACACCTTTACAGCTTAGGTTTAAAAGAAAGAAAAATTATTGAACAAAATTTTAAAACACAATTGGCTGATGAGAAGTTGTAGGAACTTCCACTTGCCAAAATTTCAGGTGAATCCTAGGTGTATATTAAAGAAGTACAACAAGAAAGAGAAAAAATCCTTCCTAATTAATAAAAGTTAGGGAACAGAACTGGCTTCTTGGAAATTTTAGTATTATAGCTACATGTTTCATATACTGAGGAAAGACAAAACAAAGGCGGGAGTATCAGAGTGGGATGGTACTAATTAGGGAAGACTTATTGGAGAAAATCTTTTTTTTTAACCACCCCCTTACAGTAGAACCAATGGAATGGAGTTTGCTCCCGTGCTTTTCAGCATGATGTTTTTTTGCAATGTTATCAGACACCTTCAACAAGGACAAAAACAGTCTCAAGATCCACTTCCACACTGTTGGTGAATTATTAAAAGGCTAAAAGCCAAGTCCATAGTGGAGGGGAAATTGATTGACTTTTTGTTCATAGATGATTTGGCACTCAATGCAGTTTTTGAGGTCAAGTTACAAAAAGAATATGTCACTTCTCTACTGTCCTATTCTTGGCCTGACAACGCCAAGAAAACAGAAGTACTATACCACCAGTCAGTACTACACTATCCATACATGGAAATATTGGTCACAATAAAAGGAGAAATTTTGCAGTTCACTTTCCTTGCTACAGATTTTGCATAACTGATGAGGTTAATGCTTATATTGCCAGAGCTAGCTCAGCACTTGGGAAGTTCTAAAAGACAATGTGGGAGAGAAGAGGTATTGGGCTGCATAGCAAACTGAAGAGCTACAGAGCCAACTTGCTGACTACATTGTTGCATTCCTTTGAAACTGGGATAGTCTATCATCACTGCCAGAAAACTGAACTGCTTCCATTTTGAATCATCTCAGAAATATTCTGAAGTTTACCTGGCAAGATAAGATATTAGACACTTGAGGTCCTCTCTCAAGCCAAATTGCCAAGCATTCAAATGGTTAAATTTTTGAACACTAAGGTCCTCTCTCAAGTTGAACTGCCAAGCATTCGAACTGTACTGCAGAGTGTAATAATTCTGATGAGTTGGTTACATGGCCAAAATTCTTACTCAAAAGCCTATTTTATGGTTAACTCACACAAGGTAAATGCTCACATGGTGGTCAGAAGAAATAGTAAAAGGACACTCTCATGTCCTTATATCTGAAGAACTTTAATCTTGATTATAAGATATTGGAAAAACTGGTACAGAATAGTAAAAGCCCAAAGGAAGCATGAACTGTTGCTCTTCCACTCTAAATGTTCTAATGAACCACTTGTGTCCAATCTGTGGTAGATCCTTCCAAACTCATATTGGACTAATCAACCGCAGCTGAACACTGCATCCTGACTCTAATGTTGTGATGTCATTGATCTTTTTTGAAAACAAAGGCTGAACAGCAGCAACAACTCTCCTTATGGCTGCTGAGATCATTTTGGCTTTTGGATTACCAAATCATACCAATGCCTCTTTTTGATCCTGCAACCTCTAAAAACCTCTTTTTTTGTATATCTTTTTCCCTATTCCTTGTTTATTATAATACAATAATGTTCAATTGTATTCACATTCCATATTTTGTTCAGTCATTTCTTAATGAGTTTCTTTCCTAGCTTTTTAAATGATTGCTTCTGTAAAAAAGCTTCCTGAGTTTTTTGGTGTTATGGGGATCTTTCATTTTATCTCCCTTTTTTTGTACCCAGTGCCTAGCCTCCATGCTTATCAATCAAATGGTTGTTGATTTGAATTCAATTGAATTAGGATATTTGATTAAAAGTTGAATTCAACAGAAGTTGAATTTTGACCAAGGTCCTGAATATCTGGATAATTTATAAACTGCTCACAAATTAGATGAAATGCCTTTATATTGAAAATCAGTGGGAAAAAAAAAATCAAGTGAGCATTTAATCTACCTATATATGATTATTCAGTAATATTTTGATTTTTTCTTTTATTTCTCCTTTCAGTTTCAGATTGCTTATGTTGTATTTGTTGGGGATTATTAAGTTATTAATACAGTTTTTTTAATTTCATGCTCAAATAGTACTCTAATTTCCAGAGATATAAATGTTTCTCTAAGAACTCCTTTGGCAGATTTCAGAAATTTTATTGCCTCACTGTTATTTTTTCTCTTTAACAAAAAAGAATTTATTTTTCTATAATTAATTCTTTGATAGTGTTATATATCCACTTAGTCATATCTTTTATTAATTATTGTTTTATTATAATATGATTCAAATAATTTATAATGTTTTACCTTTCTTTGTTTTTTATACCTAATACATAATCAAGTTTTGTGAAGATATCATGTGATGCTGAAAAATCAGCATACTCTTTCATATTCCCATTCAAAATTCCTCATGATGTATCAAATCTAGTTTTTCTTATATTCTATGTAAATTATAATTTCTTTTTTATCTTAGATTTTGAAGTTCTGAAGAACCACATTTAAATTATCTACAGTTATAAAAGTCTTTTGAGATTTTGATTGACTTTTCGACATAAACAATATGCCCATAAGCATATTTATATTTAATGCTTATATTTTTCCATCATAAGTATTGCCTTTCAGTATAATTTTGGGGGTTTTTTGGTTTCTCTCTATTGTTGCTTTATCTGAAATCATGATTATAATTCCAGTTTTTCTGGATTCACTCAGAGTATAGAAAATTCAAGTCCATAATTTTTAATTTTTTTTTAATGTTTTAAGTGTGTTTCTTGCCTACAGCAAATGGTTGAGTTCTGTTTTCTCATCTATTCTGACATTGTGATTTATGGTCAAGTAAATTTATTAACATTTAAGGTTGTAATTAACATGTGCTCTCCCATCAAATTATGTTCTATTAATAATTTTTTAAAAAGGCAATGCTAAGTTTCTTAGCTGCATTCCAGGAAATGATAATTCAATTTGTTTCACTTTCCCATTCCTCCCCTCCTATAGAGATCTCCCTTCAGGGGTTTTGCCCATAAATTTTCCTTCTTTATTCTCATTAACTTATACAAATTGAGGTTTCTAAAACACAATAGCTCTGTTTCTTCCTTTATCCAGTTCAGAAATTAGTGTGATCTTACATCCCTCTTTGTTTTCCACTCTCTACACTCATTGATCACATTAGTTATAATGAAAATTACTTGAAATACTTCTTGCTCCTTATTGTCACTTCAGATTCTCCCTCTTCCACCATCATTCAGTAACCTCTCTTTCAATTTTATATTATTCAAATTTGTTACCAATCCAGATACTGGTGGCTATTATTTATTGAACTCTCCTCTTCTCCCAACTAGTTCATTGTCCTTTTTCCTCAGTGAATTCAATACCTAATTCACAATCTTTTTTTCCCTCTTCCTCAACTTATACCTTAATATTAGGAAACTTCAACACAAACATAGATAGATAGATGGATGGATGGATGGATAGATGATAGATAGATAGATAGATAGATAGACAGATAGATAGATAGATAGATAGAAAGATAGATGAGGAGATAGATAGGTAGGTAGATAGATGGGTAAGTAGATAGGTAGGTGGGTAGATGACCCCTTAAATGACCCCCTAAATTCTTAGATCCTTAATCTACTCAATTCGACAACCTATTCTACTTCAACTACTCACAGCAACATGTTATACTCATGATATTATATCCCACAAGTGTTCCACTTCCAAGATCATGAATTATAAAAATCTTTTGTTAGCTCATTTGTAATCTTTTCATAAGCCTTGCAATCCCAAAGCTTGTTTTTTTTGTCCACTTCATTACTCCTCCATTCTCTTTTCCCCTTTGTTCTTTCTCAGGCCATGATCATTACACTGATTATACTCTTCTCTTCTCCTTATCTGATCTTCCTTGACCTTTATTCAGTCATTGACACTCACAATATTTTCTCCTTTCTAGTTTTCATGGTGCTGCTCCTCCTAGTATTTCAATTGTCTAAACACTCTTAATTTATGGTTCTTCATCCAGATCATACCCATGATAAGGATAGCCCCATGATTGTTTTGATACAACTGATTTCCATATCTATAGATCCAGCCCAAATTTCTCTTCTGAGCTCCAGTCTAGAATCACCAACTGCCTTTTGGACATCTTGTACTACATATCCCATAGACATCTCAAACTCAACATTTCCAAAATGAGCTCATTATCTATCCCCACAAACCATCTCCTATCCCTAACTTATTAATAAATGTTGACTTTTGAAAAGACTAGGGGCATTAGCAGAAAATCATTATAGTAATCTGCTGTTTGATAAACCCAAAGAGTCCCATCTATTGGGATAAAAACTCTCTCTTTAATAAAAACTGCTGGGAAAATTGGAAGTTAGTATGGAAGAAATTTAGATGAGACCAACACCTCACACCCTTTACCAAGATAAGATCCAAATGGTTACAGGATTTAGACATTAAAAACAATACTATAAGCAAATTGGAAGATCAAGGACTAGTTTACCTATCAGATCTATGGAAAGGGGAGCAGTTTATGACTAAGGAAGACATGGAGAACATCACCAAAAGCCAACTAGATGATTTTGATTACATTAAATTAAAAAGCTTTTTGCATAGATAAAACCACTGTAACCAAGATCAAAAGAAATGTAGTAAATTGGGAAACAATCTTTACAACTAATGATTCTGACAAAGGACTCATTTCTAAAATATACAGAGAACTGAGTCATATTTTTAAAACAAAAAGCCATTCCCCAATTGACAAATGGTCAAAGGATATGCAAAGGCAATTTACAGATGAGGAGATCAAAGCAATCCATAGCCATATGAAAAAATGCTCTAAATCATTAATTATTAGAGAAATGCAAATTAAAGCTTCTCTGAGGTACCACCTCACACCTCTCCGATTGGCCAGTATGACCAGGAAGGATAACTGATCATTGTTGGAAGGGATGTGGGAAATCTGGGATACTATTACACTGTTGGTGGAGCTGTGAACTCATCCAACCCTTCTGGAGAGCTATTTGGAACTATGCCCAAAGGGTAACAAAAATGTGCATACCCTTTGACCCAGTAATACCACTACTGGGTCTATACCCTGAAAAGATGAGGAAAAAGGGTAAAAACATTACTTGTACAAAAATATTTATAGCAGCCCTGTTTGTGGTGGCAAAGAATTGGAAATCAAGTAAATGTCCTTCAATTGGGGAATGGCTTAGCAAACTGTGTTATATGTATGTCATGGAGCACTACTGTTCTATTAGAAACCAGGAGGGACGGGAATTCAGGGAAACCTGGAGGAATTTGCATGAACTTATGCTGAGTGAGATGAGCAGAACCAGAAAAACACTGTACACCCTAACAGCAACATGGGGGTGATGTTCAACCTTGAAGGACTCGCTTATTCCATCAGTGCAACAATTGGGAACAATTTTGGACTGTCTGCAATGGAGAGTGCCATCTGTATCCACATAAAGAGCCATGGAGTCTGAACAAAGTTCAAGGACTATTCCCTTTAATTTAGGGGGAAAAAAAACCCAGACATCTTATTGTCTGATCTTATCTCTTAGACTTTTTGTCTCTTCCTTAAGATGTGATTTCTCTTTCATCACACTCAATTTGGATCAATGTACAACATGGAACCAAGTAAAGACTGACAGATTGCTTTCCGGGGTGGGGTGGGGGAGTAAGATTGGGAAAAAATTGTAAAACTCAAATAATATCTTTAATAAATTAAAAAAAATGTTGACTTTTCATCCTCTTGGAGACCCAGGCATGTAAACTGAGAATTTTCCTCAGCTCCTCACTTTCATTTATCCCAATTTCCAATTTATTGCCAAATCTTATTGCTTTTCTCCTATATGTCTTCTTCTCTTTATTCACATATTTCCACCCAAGTTCAGGTTCTCATCACTTCCCTTCTGCACTATTGAATCAGCCTTTTAATTACTACAGATTTCATACTTCTCTGGAGGAGTGTCAATGAGTCAACATTTATTAAACATTACTATATATCAAACACTATAAGAAACTTTACAAGCATGAAAAAGGCACAAACATGGTCCTTGCCTTCAAGAAGCTTATGTTCTAATAAGGGAGAGTTCCTGAGTTCAAAATCTGGCCTCAGACACTGCCTCAGTTTCCTCATCTGTAAAATGTGCTGGAAAAGAAAATGGCAAACCATTTCAGTATCTTTGCTGAGAAAATGCCAAATGGGGTTACAAAAGAGCCAGACACAGCTAAAACATACAAAAAACCAGCAAAACTTTTGTAGCTTAAGTAATTACTGAACCTAAAGTTAGGATGACCTGAATTCACTGAATAGCCTTTCAATTTAGTCTCTCAAAAAAAGTTATTAAATATAGTTTAAAACTGCACTAAGCTTTGGCAGGGCTTCCCTATAAAATGCAAATATGATGCATTATGCATAATAATTTTATATATACATATATATTTTATATATATTATATATATATATATATATATATATATATATATATATATATATGAAGGCAGTAGCAGTGGGTGGATGGGAATTGGGAAGAAACAAGAACTTATTAAGTTGGACCCTATGCTAAGCACTTTACGGATAATATCTTCTTTGATTGCCACCACAGCCCTCCTAGGCAAATACTATTGGGGTTCTATTATGCAGTTGAGGAGCCTGAGGCAGACAGAAGTGATTTGCCCAGAATTACACAGCTATTACTTTCTGGGTTGGTTTGATTTCAGGTGTTCCCAATTCCAGATCCAAAAATCTATCCACTAGTCCACCTACCTGACTAAGCTAAGAGGAAAAAGCCCTCCAGCCGAGTGTGAGATTTGAGTTGTGTCTTAAAGGAAGCCGAAGAACCAGTCAATAGACATGGAGTAAGGGAATGGTCTGTTTTGTATGAGGAACATCAAGGAGGCCAGTGTCACTAGAAAGCACTTTAACAGCCAAACACTTTTCATATGTATCTTGAAGTATTGGGGAACCATTGGACTTTATTGAGTAGGAGAGTGAAGTGGTCACACTTATTCTAGAAAGGTCACTTTGGCAGCTGAATGGGGTCTGGACTGGAGTGGAGAGAGATTTGAGGCAGGGAAAACAACCAAAAAGGCTGTTGCAATAGAGGGGATAAGGGTGGCTCTTAGTCGAAAGGGATGTTGTGAAATTTAGAAATAACAAGAATGAAGAACAAACAGATTTGATGAGCACAAAGGAGTAACTGGTGATGACTCTGAGATAGGAAGTCTGGGCAACAGGGAAAAGTTGAAAATAAGGGAGAATTTGGAGAAAAAATAACTTTGAAATGTCTACCAGACATTCCAGCTTCCCATAAGCTAATGTGATTTTCCTAAAGAGCAAGTCTGAAAATGCTCTCTCTCCCTTTCTCCCCCATACACTCAGTAATTGATTTCAATGAGTCTCTATTACTTTTTCAGTGACTCCCTATTCCCTCTAGCATTATCTGTTCGGCATTTAAAAACTTTACGACTTGGCCCCTTCCTACCTTTCTAATTTCCTTACACTTTAGATCTCCTTTTTCTCTTCAGTAAAGAGAAGGGAATTAAGCCAGACAATTTATCCCTTCCAACTTTAAAAGGCCAAGATTCTTCGTGGATGGACTGTGGAATCTGCTGGGTGTGAAGTGATTAGAAAAGTAGGAATGAAAAATGATCCATCAAATAACTTTACAATGAGATCCAAAGAAACCAATTCCAGGAGATCTGCAAAACCCACTATGAAGCACAGGTTTCAGTTAAAAAATCAACAAAAACTATTATCATGTGTCAATCTCACCTTCTATAGGACATGATGTTCTCACTGGGTATCTTCTTTGCAATGTGATTTGGGAAATGGAAGCATCTACCCAATGGAAAAAGCTAATGGATAGAACACTTGACCAGGAGTTCGAAGGTCTGAATTCAAATCCCACCTCAACATTTACTAAGCTGTGTGACCCTGGGCAAGTCACTTCAGCTACATTTGTCTCAGTTTCCTCATCTGTAACATAAGGAAGCTAATAAGAGTACCTGCCTCCCAGGTATTTTTGAAAATCAAATAGAATGTTTCCTAAACCTTAAAGCTCTATGTAAATTCTAGCTATTATTAGGGTAGTTTTTAAGATCAAATAGAATGTTTCATAAACCTTAAAGCTCTATGTAAATCCTAGCTTTTATTATGTGGGAGGTGAGTGAAAGAAATTGGGAAGAACCATAAGGTAGAGGATTGTGAAAACCTGTGTCCATTTACTCTCCTGCTTTCCTTGCCTGACAGAGACCTTTCCTTTAGGACAGAACCGTTACCATGGACCTGGGTTGCAAGACTATTGGGGGGACCAAAAAAACCCAAAACAACCAAATACCTTTAAAGGTCCTGGAACCTAGAAAGAAGGATCAATCAACAGAGTGACAGAGAAAGGTGATGATGATGTAAAGACTGAGAAGTGGGGGTGGGGAGGAGGGGCAGCAGATATTTTTGAAGAAAGAATGTGCGTTGGAGGGAAACCAGAAGTGGCCACAGTGCCTAAAAATGCACCAGCTGTCCTGGCTTTTCTATCTAATTGAGACAAAGAATGTCCAGTCCCAAACCAGAATTGGGTCAAAGCAAGCACAAAGCTACCTGATTCCCACAGATGGATTTGTCAAACCACCCTGAGAGCTCTAACTGTATTTCCTGAGGTAACCCTTCATGGCAGGGTAAACATTGATGGTGCATGTTCCAGGCAAATTTGTTTAATCTTTTTTATTTTTTTGGAGGTGGAGATGAGCGAGGGAGGAAGGGTAGATCCTCCATTTTGTGTAAGGAAGCATAAAACGGAGCTTGTGTAATCACAGAATGATAGGCTTGGAAGGGACTTTCAGAGTTCATCCAGTCTCTCCCCTGCCTGGAGGCAGGGACACACCCAAAACACCCAGACAGATGAGCATCTCTTCTATTTTTAAAGACCTAAGGAGAAGGAGGTAATTTGACCTTTTTTCTTCTTTAGTATTTAACACCCCTCTCTAATGGTAAATGCCTAAATTCTCCCCTTACTAATTTTTTCATTTGCCCCTCACTTATGGAAATGCTCTGGTGTGCCTAAAATTAATCCCCCAATGTACTTCCTTCCATCCTTTTAGAAAATAGAACTCTTGTTTGTTCTTTTCTACAGATTGAATGATTCTTTCTTCTTACTTGTCCTTCTAGTCCAGAATCTTCTCTTTCATTGTGGAGCATGATAATGGAATTCCTTTTTCCTACATTCTTTTCAGTCATTTTCAAATATTTTGATTTCTTAGAAATCTTAGACCTCTCTGAACTTGGGGTTTCTCATCTATATATTGAAGTTAATGATATATGCACTATTTACTTGGCAGGATTGGTGGAGCAAGGTAAAGACTTTGTAAACCAGCCAACATTATATCACTGGGAGTTGCTATATTCATTTTCCAAGTTCATCCCTACTCAATTCTTTCATAGATAGCAATGGCCCAACATAGGGAAAGAGAAGTAGCCAAACTTTTTTCTCTCAGATTAACACTGGATCCCCACCACAGTTCTCCTTTATCTCTAGCTGCTAAAGACAAACAAGAAAGAAAGAAAAAGAAAGGAAGGAAGATGGAAGGAAGGAAGCAAAGAAGCAAAGAGGCAAGGTAAGAGGAAGTAGGAAGGAAGGAAAAAGTTTTAAGATCATTTAAAATTTCATGTCTGGTAACCTTATTTATATAAGGGGCAGCTAGATAGTACAGTGTATAGAGAACCGGGCCTGAAATCCAAAAGACTTGAGTTCAAATTTGGCTTTAGACACTTACTGGCATACCCTTGGCAAATCACTTAATCCTGTTTGTCATACTTCCCTCATCTGTAAAATGGAAAAGAAAATGGTAAATCACTCCAGTATCTCTACCAAAAAGCCCACTGAAAGGAATCTTGAACAGTGGGACACTACTGAAATGATTAAACAACAACAAATTTTATGTGAAAATCCTAAAGGTAATATCCCCAAGAGATCTGGTCTTAAGACATCTTTATCCTTAGTTTAGAGCATGTTCTTCTTTATTGGTGCTGATTCATTCCAGTTTTTCATTCATTTAGAAAAAAAAGCTGGTGCAGCTAGGTGGCGCAGTGAATAGAGCACCAGCCCTGGAGTCAGGAGTACCTGAGTTCAAATGTGGTCTCAGACACTTAATAATTACCTAGCTGTGAGACCTTAGGCAAGTCACTTAACCCCATTACCTTGCAAGTGCCCCCCCCCAAAGCTACTAATTTTGTAAGTACTTTAGGCTGGATAATTCTCTAACATCTTCCATTAAATAATTTTACCTACTCACATTCCTCTCTCTTGTAGCTATCATGTCTCTTAGGTTTCTGCTTAACCTATTACTTCCTTGATTCCTGTCATCCAGAACTACAGTCCCAGATGTACATCACTTCTTTCTATTCTCATATCCATATTTAGCATAGTCCTCAACTGCCTCAATACTAGGTCCTTCTTCTACCAGACCCCTTTGGAACCTCTTTCCTATATCTTTTTCTCAATATAACTTCTCTTTCCTCATAGTATCTCAAGCCTCACTAATAAAAGTCTCGGACTTGCCCCTGATAACACTGTACCTCTCACAACTACCATTCCCCTTCCTCCCTATTTATAGGGTCAAAAGGATCCCATATACTCTTTGATCTGGTGGCTACTTCCAAGTCTATGCTACCAATAAGAAATTAGCAACTCTCCTCTTTAGAAGTTCATGCTATCTATTTATATGATCTACTCCATCCTTGCCTCTAACCTCCAGAGGACTTTCCCCCTTACCCCTGACACCTGCTTCATAGTCTTCCTCTTCACTTCCATAATCCCTGATCTCAGTTAGAGATCATTTCTCCCTTCTCAGTTCTTTCATGACTCTGAAAGTCTTTGGATGTCAGTCAGAAAGCATTTCTTAAGCTCTAATGATGTGTCAAAGAAAGTAGGAGTATTCAAGGTAGACCAGTACCTCTGGTGGAGGACTGCTTCTCATTTTTGGTACCCACCAACCAAGAAAAGTGTCTACTCCAACAATGGAAAGACTACCATTTGTGGAATGTTCAGATGAAGACAATTTGTTCTAACAGCCATTAAGATGGCTGAAAGGGCTCTGTGCAGCACTTGGAGCTTAGTGGAAGGTTGAAGATTCAATCACTGCATCCTGAACCATTACCAGCTGTTTTAACTTTGTCTTGTCACTGGTCAATGTTGACCCTGAAACAGCAAGGCCAACAACTTCATACAACATTGTCTCATTTAAATCCAATTTATTGGCAAGTCAAAAGATATCCCTCATACAATTTTACCATTTTTACCTACCTCAAAGTACTATGGTGACAGCCAAGTGACAAAGCAGCCAGTGTGGATACCCTGGGAGCTGAAGTCACAACTCTGCACAGACCCAGGTCATTGGGTCATCCTCTCACTGGACTGAAGCAGCACTGGGATTCAGCAGCCCAGGGTTTCTGAGCAGTCTTTTTGAAGTATTGTACTGCTCACCTCCTGGTGTGAAGAAAGGGCTAGAAAAGGTGCCCAAAAACCTAACTGCTTCACCCAACCCAGCCTTGATTACTATGGCAGGCAGGAATCCAACCCTGTGGTCAAAACACACACACACACACACACACACACACACACACATACACACACACACACACACACACACACACACACACAAATGTATAAAGCTTTTAAGAAGATGATTCTACTCTTCATTGATACATGGAATGCGTGCATGCTTATGGACAACATAAAAATCCTTTGGACTTGAAAAATCAGCAGATCTTGTGAGAAAACTCAGCAGTTCTTGCATCCAAAAAAGCATCCCTGAGTGAAACAAGACTGGCATCTGGAGGCCAACTTATCAGTTATAGCTGGATACACATTTTTGTTTTTTTTTATTTTGTTTTACTTTTTGGTTTTTGTGTGACAGTGTTGGTTAAGTGACTTGTCCAAGGTCACACAGCTATTATCTAGTGCCTGATTTGAACTCAGGTTCTCCTGACTCCAGGGCCATGCTCTATCCATCTAACTGTCCCTGGATACACCTTTTTCTGAAGTGGTCACAGTGATGAGTGCATCATAAAGCAATCTAAACTGATCTGATCAACAAACTTATATCCCTCCTAAAAGGAGTGACTGAGAAGCTCATGACAATGTGATTGCAGGAAAGCACCACGTCACCAACATCGAATCCCAATGGTGTGAAAGAAAAATGTTATGAAAACCTACAGATTTTCATCTTCAAAGTGCCAAAAGGACAAGTTTATAATTCTGGGTGACTTTAATGCCAGAGTAGACACAGACTGATGGCCATGGCAAGAAGTACCTGGGAGAAATGGAATCAGAAACCAACAGTCACTTAAAGCTGAAGACTTGTGCATCTCATGACCTTCTCATTACCACACTGTCTTCTGTTTACCTAAATCCAATAAAACTTTATGGATGCCCCCTCACAGAACACATTGCCATTTAATAGATTTTGTTATTAAGGAGAAGAGACAGACAGGATGTGAGAGCTATAAAGGCAATATGTCAGTAGAGTGCTGGACTGATCACAGACTTATCCTCTTCAAGCTAAATATTCACATTCAACAAAAGGGGTAGACCAGTGGGCAAGATGACTATCAGAAGACTTAATGTCAACAGATTAGAGTCCATCCCTGAGTGGGAACAGTTCATTGCTAATTTAGAGGGAAAATATCTGGTACTGATTCTTTTCCAACTGAGATTCACAAGACACTAACTGAGATTTTCTCATACAAAAACTGACTGAAATTTTCTAGATATATATATAACAGAGGTTTTGTTTGTGTGTGTGTGTGTGTGTGTGTGTGTGTGTGTGTGTGTGTGTGTATAGATAGATGGATAGATATCCCAGAGATTATTCCTCTGGGAATTTAAAGATGCCTCCATTGTCAATCTCTGTAAAAGAAAAGGAATAAGGTATTCTGTGACAATCACGGGGATGGGCTCTCTCTTTCCCTTATTAGGCTGATCCTTCACTTTTAAGAAGATAAGAGCCAAAGAATAGTCTATATGGTATTAACTGCCCAACAACTCCAGAAGAAAAAAAACATTTTTACACAGCAATCGTTGATCTTATCAGTCATGAAATCTTATGGAAAATCATGGCAAAATTTGGTTACCTAGAGAAGTTCATCAATATTATACATCTATTTCATGATGATTCTGGATAATAGATGGTGCTTGCAAACTTTCCTATTCTCCAGTGAAGTGAAACAGGGTTGTATGCTTGCTCCCATGTTTTTTAACTTGGTATTTTCAGTCATGTAGCAAAATAGCATCAAGGTCAGCTACTGCACTGATGATAAATTATTTAACTTGAAAAAGCTGTAAGACTAAACTGGTTGGAGAGTTGATATGTGACCTTTTTTTGAAGATGATTGTGTACTCAATGCAGCCTTTTAGGTGAAAATGCAGAAAAGTATGGATTAATTCTTTGCTGTTTCTGTTAACTTTGACCTAACAATGAACTCTATGAAAACAAAGGTTCTCCATCAGTGGCATCACACCATCTCAGCAAATGGAAAGACTGGATCTTTGGATAAGTTCACTTACCTTAGCAGTAGACTTTACAGGGATGTACACAGAGATGATGAGGTTGATCATGCATTGCCAGAGCTCTCTTACTGTTTGGGAAACTCCTAGGGAAAGTGTTGAAGAGAAGAGGCATTACACTGCCTATCAAATTGAAGGTCTACAAAGCCATTGTGCTGACCTCATTATTGTAAGTCTGTGAAACCTGGAGAGTATACTTGCATCATGCCAGGAAACTGAATTGCTTCCATTTGAATTATCTTAGGGAGATTCTGAAGATCACCTGGCAAGATAAGGTACTGGACACTGAGGTACTTTCTTGACTTGAACTGCCAAGTATTAAAACTCGACTATAAAGAATGAATCTCTGATGTTTTGGCTATGCTGTTTGAATGCCAAATAAAAGACTATTTTATAGAGAAATCACACAAGACAAGTGCTCTCGTGAATGTGAGAAGTGATACAAGTGCACTCTCAAGGTCTCTCTGAAGAAATTTGTAAATCAATTGTGAGACATGAGAGGCCACCCAGCATGTCTTGACTGCTTCAAAGAAGGTGCCATGTTCTATGAGTGAAGCACTTGAGGGACAATTTGCAGATGCACAAATTTAGACATCTCCATTCCAAATGTTGATTTGGACCAGTTGTGTTTAACTTGTGGTAGAGCCTTCCATGCTTGAATTGGTCTGAGTAGATATAGTCAGACATTATACCTTGACTCCAAGATGGTGGTGCCATTTTGGTCCTTGTTGAGATCAAAGGACAATGCTCAATGAACCATGTGCCAAGTACTATGTTAAAGAGATACAAAGAAAGATTAAAAACCATGGTCTAGTCCCTCCCCTCTAATGGGGGAGACAAAATGGGGAAAAACTGTAAATATAAGGTATAAGATACAAACAAGTAAATGGGAGGTGGTTTCATCAAGAAAGCACTTATATGTTGGGAGAAAGGAGTTGATTTCTTTTTTTTTAATTTTATTTATTTAAGGCAATGGGGTTAAGTGAGGGAGTTGATTTCTTGTATTCAGTTTGTATTGTAATTATTTATATACCTGTCCTAAGTACCTGTGAGGCATCTGTCATATAATGACTGGAGAAAATAGACTGTAAACCAGGACTGTTTGACCCTGAGTAGATTACTTAATTTCTTACTGCTCTCATTGGTCTTTGTCCCTCTCCAGGCTCACTTCACCCTTGACTTTCTGGACTTTACTACATTTTAGATAATTATAGCTGCAAATAGATCAAGTCTGAATGTATTTGGCCACTTTACAATGAGACCGGGTTCTAGATGAATACTTTCTCTCATATTTGTCACATGGAAAGGGTGAATAGAGGTATTGCCTGTAGGAAAAGCCTTTTTAAATTTACAGGACTAGATTTTCATTACATCTCTAGGAAAATTCCCTACTTGCATTATCAGTATTGATTTAAATATTTAACAAAGTTTTTTAAAGACTTATCAGTTGACATATGTCTGTGTGTACTAAAATTAAAACAGGCAACCATTAGTCAAATTAATTAAAATGAAACATTAGATATATGTCTTTTGGTCTAATCTCTGAGATTGCCTTTTTGTAATGATTATCAAGAACCAGGCCTACCATATGTAGATACATGCCCCATGTAGATAATAGAATAGCAGAACAGGGTAAGTTTCATTCATTCAGTTGTTCATTTATTTATAGGTCTTTTTTAAATTGGAATGGACATCAGCAGTCTTTTAGTCCAGAGACTAAATACAAATGATCCTTGTCTGCTTCACCATGCCCAGTGTTGGGGAAGTCACTACTTTTGGGCATAGATCCTTCCACTTTTGGACATCATTAAATAAGAAATTGACTTTATAATTTTCATCTATTATTCCTTATTCAGTAAGGAGAAATAAAATCTGATCCCTCTTGCTAATTATCAGGATCTCCCTATATCATGTTTTCTCCAGGCTTACCATCCCCAGTTATTTCAAATGATCATCTCCTAACCTTCCTCCTTTTTAGTCATCTGCTACATTCAGCTTTTTAATACTAGTAAGAACCAAGTGTTTCAAATGACACAAATATCTGCTTTAAATTCTGGTCCTTTCTAAAGTATTGTGCCCAGAATTGATGACAATATTTCATATGTGTTCAGACAACAGAATATTATAACAGGATTATCACTTTCTTCTCTTTGGGTTTTTATTCATTTCCTTTTGTATGTGTATATATATGAAATAATATAGATAACAAAACTAGCCCTGAGACAGGATAGTGCAGTGAAGAGGGTCAACACTTACCTAAATATGTTCTGGAGATAACTTTCTGCTAAAATATGAGTATCAGATAAATTTTTAATTTTACTTTCTATTTACTATCTCAGAAGGTAGAAGAAAGAGGAGAGGAATGACTGCTCAACATTTAATTTTAATCAGTGAGGAAGAACTGATTTTTGTGTTTGAGAATAATCTAGTAAAATAGCAAGATAGAACAGTAGATAAAAGTTCTGGGCCCGGAGTCAAAAAAGACTTAAGTTTATATCCAGAAACATAATAGTTGTGTAATTCTGGGCAAATCACTTAAAGATTGTCTGCTCATCATTTCCTCATCTGTAAAATGGGGTCAACAACATATACCTCCTAGGGTAAAGTTCAAATGAAGTAAATATCTGTAGAGTCTGTATAGTGCTATAAAAATATATGCTAGTCAATGATTGTTGTCCATCATAATTGAAGGAGACCGTGATGGAATGACTTGTGCATTTTGTTGATTGTAGTGAGGGGAAGATTGTGCAAAGATATCCTTATTGCCCCTTCCAGAACCACTGTCTTCCTGTGACCTACTTGAGTAGGAAACAGGACTTCTGGTGAGGATCTGAGGTTTAGGAATGTCTGAGGTAGGAGACCTTGGCCTTATGGGTCCTTCCCATATCAGTGAGGCACCATGGTACTCTAACAAGACCAGGCAAAATATCATAATGTAATTTTCTGGAGGTGACAACTCAATATATACAAACCTGTCTTTAGACAGTCCACTCATGAATATACTGCATGCTCCCCCAGGAACCCAAAGACTTTGGCTTCCCAGAAGCTTCCTGGATCATAGAAATCACTCCTGAGAAATGGCTATCACATCCTAGGAAGACAGCAGACCCACAAATTACCTGACACGGAGAGATAGTGATGAAAAATAACAAGACAAGATACTTTTGAGGCCTTGTGATTGGAATGAGGAGCTTTAAATCCTTTAATGAGCATTTAACTTGCCCACTGAAGGGCAAAAAACTCATAGTTGATATGCTTGTTTTTTATTACAATGAAAGAAGCTCTGGATTTGAAGCCAGGGGGACCTAAATTCTAATCCCAGCTCTGTTTTTTTGCTTCCTAAGCAACTCTGAGCATTACTTTTCTTTCTCCAAGTTAGGAAACTGGACTACATGATCACTAAATCTCCTTCATTTGTGAAACATTTTATGATTCTGACTGGCATTTAAGATAGGTTTTCAAGGATTGGTAGGATTTTCATAGGAGATAGGGACTCCCAGATATGGGGACTGGTATAGGCATAATGCAAAGAGGCAGGAAAAAGAAAAAAGGTATTCAGAAGGTAATAAGAAAGTCTAGTTTTTGTGGAGCATCAGATGGGTGTTATGGAACAGCAGAAATAGTTAATCATTCTATTGATCATAAATGCACCATTTTCATACTCATTAACTCTGAAATTCCCTCCATAATCTGTTGTCATTCCAAACTCTCTCTGCCTTGTAACCCTGTTCTTTAACTCACAGGACCTCCAATCCTTTCTCAGGTCAATATCTCTATACTATAGTGCATTTCCTGTCCTCCTCTCGAGTCCCTTGCCCTTTTATTCTATCAACAGTCTAATCCTGCTAAATTTCAGCCCTGGATTATTCCACTGGTTTTGCTCCTAGTCATGCACTATTTTTTTTTTTTTAGGATTTTGCAAGGCAAATGGGGTTAAGTGGCTTGCCCAAGGCTGCACAGCTAGGTAATGATTAAGTGTGTGAGCCTGGATTTGAACCCAGGTACTCCTGACTCCAGGGCTGGTGCTTTATCCACTGTGCCACCTAGCCACCCCTAGTCATGCACTATTGAAGGAAACTACAGAAAATCATGGAAATGACTGGGTCAGAGGCATCTGGGTAGAACAGTGGATACAACACTGGCCCTTGAGTCAGGAGAACTGAGTTTAAATCTAGCCTCAGATACTAGACACTTTACTAGTGACCATGTATAAGTCACTTAACCCTGATTGCCTCACAAATTAAAAAGGAAATAAAGTGACTAGATTCACTGCAAATTTATGTTGCATAATCCCAGCTGGGCAAGGCAATCTTTTTACACCTTCCTATTCATTTTACTATTCTAGTCAATACCACCTCTTTTCCAAATCTTTTTATCCATTCTCAAACTCCATGATTCTTCCCACCCAGCTACCTTCTCAGCTGAAAAATTTGTCTCATATAAATTTCACCAGAGTTCCCTCTTCTCCTCTCTTCCTCAGCTCACATTACTCAAATTCCTTCTCCTTCAACTCTCTCTCATGAAGGAAGAGCCAAGTCAAAACCCTCTACATGCACATGATCACATCCTACCATATTTTCTCTAAGAGATTGCTGTTGTTCCTACTCTCTCACTTCTCTTCAAACCCTCCTTGTCTAATGACTACTACCTGAATGCCTATAAGCATACCCATGTCTCCCTAATCTCAGAAAACCTTGACTTAATCTAGTCATCCTAGCTAGCTATCTCTATCTCTTTCATGGAGAGATAAAGGACAATTAGCATATTCCTTGAGAAGATTATCTATAACTGATGTCTCCAATTCATTGTCTGTCTGTCTGTTTGTTCAAGTACTATGTTTGTCTTTGTCTCTGTCTTTGTCTCTGTCTCTGTCTCTTCCCCCTCTTCTCCTGTAATGTGTGTGCTTTAATTCAAAACTTGACAGTGATACACCAGAAATTCTTATTTTTGACATTTGCCAAAAGAGTGAATTTAAAAACCCTCTTTTTTGTAACAAAGTACAGATGGTTTAGTCATATCCCTAAAAACTAGAGAGAAATCCTATAGCAAACTCTAAAACACATTGCAGCTATAACATTTTCTCCATTCCTTAATGTGATATTGCGTGGTGCAACTGCTACATGTCAAAGTAATATAGCATTTTTTTTAAAAAAAAGAGCAAATTCAACCAATGAAAGAGAGAGAAAGGAAGGACTAGGGAGGGAAGGTGAGGGGAGAGGGAGAGGTTGGGGGGGGTCAGAGAGAGAGAGAAAGAGAGAGACTCATAGACAGAGAAACAGTTCAAATTGTTATAAAGATAACAGTTAAAATTCAATTATCAAATCTATATCATTGAGTTTATTTTCCTATACCTTGCATTGTGATTTAACTTTTACATAACAAAAATCAAGTTAAAATAAGCAGTGGAATTTTAAAATTTTAAACTTAAAAAATTAACCGAAATAGTAGCATATCTGATTAAACTCTCTAAAATATAAAAACTTAATCATGCATTTTTCTGAATATGATTTAAAGATTTAAAATAAGATATAAATAGGTAACTTTCTGGTCATAGAGTGTTTTATTTAAAAAGACATTAAAACTAAGAATATTTTTATAAAGAAGGGTAACTTTTTTTATTTTTAAAATGTTATATATTTAAGGCAATGGGGGTTAAGTGACTTGCCCAAGATCACACAGCTAATCAGTTATTAAGTGTCTGAGATTAGATTTGAATTCAAATCCTTATGACTCCAGGGCTAGTGCTCTATCCATTGCGCCATCTAGCTGTCCCCCAGAAGAAGGGTAATATTTTTCCAAGAGTTTTCAAAAAATCCATTTGCTTAATTTAGATGAATTTCCAAATAACTTTGTATTTCTTCAAAATACAGAAGATTTGATTACATGATTACAATCCATAATGAGTAGCACACTTAACTGGGGAATATCTGTGACAAATTTTATTATATTGTAAGACAACATTAAGGTTTTTGAGCTTACTTAGCAATATAACATCATCACAGCCTTACAACTGAAAACACAGAAAAATAAAATACATCAGAGCACTTAAAGTTCTATGACCCTAAACCAAAAGGAAAGTTGCTGTTGGTGTTCCCAATATAAACATTGCCAGCTATGAATTTGCAATGAGAAAAATTTGATACCCAGGAACAAATGACAGAAATATCAACAATATGCTATATTATATAAATAACATAAGACTGTGAAGGTTTATGTTAAATTCATTTAATTATTTTCTTGCCTCCATGAGTTTGTTTGTTTACAGGTATAAATTATATTTACACTCATCTTAGACTACTTATTTTCTAATGTTTATTTTATATATAATTGCCAATGATATCTGAATCATCTAATAACTTTTTCTCACTCTCCATCTTTCTTGAACTTTTTCTTTTCTCTAAATTTTCATGACACTGCTTTTTTCTGGTCCTTTATCTGCCTAAAGATAATTGAATCCATGATAGCTTATGTGATTTCTAACAATAATAGTATAAAAGGAAAAGACGACCCAGAACTTCGGGAATCACCTATGCTTAGTAGGCATGAACTATATAATGATCCAGGAAAAGAGAATGAGAAGTAGTGAAACAGGTAGGAGGAGAATCAGAAAAAAGCCATGTGATGAAAATTTAGAGAAAGAAAATATTTAGGGGAAGCTGTGATCAACAGTGTCAAAGATGGCAAAGAGTTCAAGAAGGATAGGGAGTGAGAAAAAGATATTAGATGAACCTCATGGTACAATTCCTATGGATTCTATTACAGTGTTTAAAAAAACCCATAGTGGTATGCATGAGTCCCTTCAAAGAGGATTCTTCATTGTGTATGACTTTGCAGGTATATTTTTCTAATCCCATTACCAGCAAGTTATATAGTCCAAAAGATCAACTGGTAACTTGTCTTGGAAAATTAAGGAGGAAAAAAAAGTACAGCCAGAAGATTCCTCTCAAGAAAATGAAATTAGAGGAGAGATTTAATAAGCAGTCTGTTCAAGATATTGCAATTTATGGGATTCCAAAGCCTCCAGGTACAATTATGTTTAATTTCTGTATAGCTGCGTCACCTGCATTGACTGTTTTAATCTCCCAAACCAGGAACAGAATGTACTCTTTCTCACGACTTGTCAGTTTTGTGTCTTTCCTAAGTAGGCCTCATTGTCCTTTAGTGATCAACACCATGTTCTACAATAAAGACCATTTTGAAGTGTTGGACAAGAAAATAGCTGCTTGTAAACAATAGCAAGCTTAAAGGCTGTGTTTTTTGCAGAAATGGCAGATCAAATTGTCTTGTTGGCCATTATCTCTGAATGGGTGAGATGGGCAATTGAGAGTACATGTCACAATTCTTAGTCCTTGTCTGCCAAAACAGTAGGTTGATTTAGATATGCTGCTCCCTTAGGCCATCTTCTTTTTATTCTTAGCTTAGAAAACATTATATATAAATGAGGTATGTATCAACTAATCAGTCAGTCAACAAAGAAGTTATAGATATAGCCTCTATCCCAGCCCCTATCCCTCTAGAGACTTCCCACATAGCTGAATAATTCAAACAAAATGAACACAAATCATTTTTATTTTGAATCATAAACAGATGATTATAGCTCATATTACCCGAGTCACTATTTATTTTCCCCTTATTTTTCCTATTAAGACTGAACATGAATGTATAGAGTTTATTTGGCAATCAAATAATACATACAGTAGTAATTGTGATGCTTGGATATTGCTCACAAAAGACAAATAGTTCATTACTATATACAACTAAACTAAGCTTTCTTCTCATCTTGTTCAGACATATCTATTACTTAGGTTCTATGTTTTAATCAATCAAGAATCTATGAATGAAAAAAAAACCTAAAGAATCTATGAATGGATACTTCTCTCAGTGATATTAGATTAGATTGGTACTTGAAGGCGGGGGCTATTTTTGCCTTTCTTTCTTCCATTTTTAGTTCCAAATAACTGTTCAACTCGTCCTTCAGGATGGATCAACGTTGAAGGGAAGACTAAAGGATGGCCCTTCAAAGAGCAAGGAACACATGGAATTACATAAAGAATTCCAGAGAATTCCTCAATCTTTTTCATTTAAAACAAAATTAATTAAAGGATACTGAAATTTTGCTTCAATTTCTTGTATATTTGAGAAAAATATTTCTGAAAAAACTGTCAGAAAATATGTTTCCAAGTAGAATCTGTTCGCAACCTACTTCTTCAAATCCCAATTTTGTTGAATAAGAAAGTTCAATAGCAGTCATTCTTTGATACAGTTTTCTTAAGGTATTTTAAAAAGATCTTGAAAGCAGTAGGACCAATGTCTAATCTTTTCAGTATACAATCATCTAAAAATCTCACATTCTTCATAGAAATCCACATAGATCCATCAGAGAAGACTCTAGACGCTTCTTTACCTTTACCATGAGCTATATCTTCATAAAAACCTTGGCATATCACAGAAAAATCATCATGACCTAAATCAGGATCAGGCCAAACTGCATAATATGTATAATCAATTAGTTCTCCACTTATAACTAACTCTTGTAAAAACACTGAGTGCTTCTAGGTAGGCTTTAACAATAACTTGTATCATGAATACATTGTTCCACCTTCCTTTTGTATCTGTCTTCCATATTTCTTTCCTATTTGAAGTAACTGCAAAGCAACCATTGATGTGTACTGGCAACTCTGTTTTTATTTGCAGAGGTAAATAACAGAAAACTTCACAGTATTTTGCTTCACAGTCCATATCTGATATTGAGCTTCAGAAAATAAGACTCTTATTGCTCCACAGGGATAAGCCCAAGTCTTTTTCCACTTTCATTCAAGGAAAATTTTAAAGCCTCCCCAGTATCCATGCAGGTGCATATTAGCCATGTTGTAGAATCCATTGTTTTCTGTGGTAGCTCTTCAGTTGACCTTTTCGCCTGTCCTGATTTTGCCATTTCAAATAAGGCAGCTGGATCATCATTAGGACTCCTAAAAAAGTGGTAAATGTAAATAATTCTTTTGAACACATGCTGGCATTCAACTGTTATCTGTAATATAAAAGATAACTTTGGTATATCCATAGGATATATATTACTTGTACTGCAAGTCTTCATGAACTTAGCAACTTCTTTTAAAACATAATAGGTACAGTTAATGCTTTGGAGCAATAAATGGTCTTTTTAATGGCAATTATATCTTGTGCTAAATCAGATTGGTTTTTTCAATTTTTCAAATATTTCAAAAATATGGTAGAGGCTAAATTCAGCCACAAGGGAGTAAATGTCTGCTGTATTATATAGCAAATATTACTGATTTCACTCATTTTAGTTTCTAAATTTGTATTCTAAATGAAAGTCAGAAAAGAGTTTCTTTGTAACTGTAAGATGCTTCTTCAAAAGCTAGTGGTAACTGACAACCAAACATATCTATAAATTGTTTGAATTGATTAGGAAATTTCCTCAGTCTTTTTTCTTGTTTACTCCAATTAATTTTAAAGGCTGGGTTAGATTTATCTTTAATATTTTTACTCAGAGGGCAGCTAGGTAATGCAGTGGATAATGCTGACCCTGAAGTCAGGAAGACCTGGGTTCAAATCTGGCCTCAGACACTTAATAATTACCTAGCTGTATGACTTTGGGCAGGTCACTTAACCCCACTGCCTTTTTAAAAAAAAGTATTTTACTCAGATGGTTTATATTTGATTAAACATTATCATGACTTCTCAACTCATAATGATGGGAATGTCAGTGAGCATTTAGCACAGTGACTTAAAAAATACCTTTTGATTCGTGTAGATGTCAACTCCTCCCATTTTACTATGACTGTCAAAAATCCCCCTCTTCTTCTTAAAAGACTTGAAACTTAGCTGTTCTAGTCCTAAAGTGATAAACAATGCATTGCCAGACCCATATTTGATGTATTTCTAATTTGGAGGACTTGCTGAAGCTTGTGTTCACTCTGTCATTATGGCCTGTGGTGTTTGAGGACCCAGGGTCACACTGGTTCTACTACTAAAATAGGATGTTAGTGAGGTAAATTCAATATTAATAATGAATAAAAAGAGCAAAATGTGCCACAATTTTCATCATCTCTACAATACTCATACACACACACACACACACACACACGCATGTTTTCACATAGTGTAAAAGAGAAAGAGTTCTAAGTAAAAATGGTACACACCATGCCACAGTAAGCATGGAAAGTGCCTGGACTGATATGTTGAATTTATAATAATGTATGACAAACAACTTCCCTATCCCTAATAACTGACTAGTAGATCTGTGTAGAGGTCATTGTGTCCAATACTCCACCCCATCCCTCCAGGGATGGAGTTGTTGTAGTTCCATTGACACCATGGAAACCACTCTCTCTTCTGCTATGATCCTGAAAGGGTTGGTACAAGCTGTTCCCAGCCTCTCAGAACTCGACTTGACTTGCTAACTGTGACTGCTATGGTGGGATCATTGAAAGAAGGGTTTGTTCTTGACCCATGGTGGTAATCATTAAAATAGTGTAGCTGAAATATTTGCCCCTAACCCCAACCCAATTCCTCAATTAAAAGTTTAAAGGGCAGAGGAGTACAGAAGTGAAGCCAGAATGAACCAGTATTTGACAAAATCACAGAATCTCAGACTTGGAAGTGACTTTGCAGATCATCAGGTCCAGCCCATACCTGAGCAAGGATCCCCTTAATACCATTCTTGACCATTGAAACTTGAACTTTTTCTTGAAGACTTCCAGTGAGATGGAATCCACTATGTCCCTCAGATGCACACTCCACTTTTGGACTGCTTTAGTTATTAGCTTGATTTTTTTTTCTTGCATAAAGCCTAAGTCTGTTTCTCTGCAAATTCCTCCCATTACACCTAGTTCTGTCCTCTCAGAGCAAGAACATGTCTATCATGTCCCATCTAAATTCCCTATGCCCTAATTCTTTCAACTAATCTTATATGATATTGTCTCCAGTCCCTTAGGATTTTGGTCAGCCTCTTTCCTTTGCTTTTCAGTGTTTTCCCTAAAATGTGGCATCCAGAATGGTACAAAGTATTCTAAATGTAACCTGACCATGGGAAAATTCAGTGAGGCTATTACTTCAATCTAAACATTTTTCTGAGTTATGATATAAAATTCCTTTTAGTATCAACTATCAATCAACAAGCAGTTTTCAAATGTCTACTCTATGTTCCTTCAAGTATTTTACATTCTTTCAGGGAGATACTATCTAGCTATATGATAAATTTTAGGAGTAAAAGGATTAGAATATGGAGAAATCAGGGACCAACATATAGAAAGTGTTACTTTTAGAGATGGAGGTTAGGTAAAGAGGAATTCCAGGCATTAAAACTCAGAGAAAGGAGATGGAGATGGATGTCTAAGGAATAGTAAGAAGGTTCACAGATAAAGGAATTATGGAAGTAGAGTGTGGGAGCAAAAGTAATATTTATTAAGATATGAAATGTAGGTTGGAGACAGTTTGTGATATGAAGGACTTTAGACAGGAAACAGGAGTTTCCATCTATATTAGAAGCTATTTATTGCCCTCTTCAAAGCACACAAATTTGCTATGTCATGGATATGGACTGGATATGAAGGGGATGAGGTTGAAACTTCCAGAGAATCTGACAGAAGAAGGAAGAAGAAGAGTAAGAGAAAAAGGAGAAGGAATGAAGGAAGATGAGGAGAAAGAGAAGGAAAAAGGAAGAGGAGGAGGAAGAGGAAATGGAAGAAGAAGAAGAATGAGGAGAGAATGGAGAATAAGGTGGAGGTCAAGGAAAGACAGAAAAAGTGTAAAAAACAAAAGAGAGAGAAAGAGAAAGTGAGAGGCATACCCCCATGCAGAGAGAGAGAGAGAGAGAGAGAGAGAGAGAGAGAGAGAGAGAGAGAGAGAGAGATTGTGATAATAACCATGGGAAAAATCTACTGGAGAACAGGAAGGAATGGGATTGAGGGTATAAATAAAGAGGATATAACCCTGGTGGGGTAAAAGGTCAACTCTTCATCACAGACTAAAATAAAGGAGAAAATGAGGGATGATGTCAAGAGATTTTGAGATGTAGAGAATAGAAAAAGAGAAAGTTCATGGTGAGTAGCATTCATTTTTCTCAGGAAACTATGGAGTAAATTACTGAGAGGGAGGGAGAAGGTTATAACATGGGAGATTTAAGAAAAGAAATGGTTTGGAGCAGCTCCTGAAAGGAGTAAAATAGATGAGAAGAGTAAAGAGAATATCTTTTTGTGATATTGTGATTTAGACCCAGTTGACATTAGATAACATACATTTGTAGAGGACCAGTTGATTCAGTCTTCTTACAACTCCATTTAACATAAGTGAAACAGAACAGAGGGGTGGATTATGAAGCTAATCTAATGTTGGAAATTGGTAAGGTGTAAGCATTGGGAGTGCAGGGTGGTGGCAGGTGAGAAAAGAAGACACTTTGGACAGATTGGTGACAGTGGATAAAGTGCTGGATGTGGAGAAAAATCAGAAATTTAAATCCTGCTTCAGACATTTATTATCTAGGTGACTCTGGGTAAGTCATTTGCCCCATATTAGACTCAATTCCTCATCTATAAAATGGGGATAATAACAGCACCCACCTCACAGGGTTGTGCTAAAAAATAAATGAGGTGATATGCCTGGTGCTTTGAAAACTTCAAAGCCACCATATGAACATTAGTTTTTATTATGTAGTTGAACTGGTTAATTATTTAGTTGAGATTTTGAAGGGAAGAAAATAAGTTTTGATGTCTTATTATAGTTTTGCAGCATTCTGATGAGAGAGGAATTGGACTTGAGAGAGAAAAATACATTTAGGAGGGGTGGGACATAAAGAGAGAGACAGAAGTTATGATCTGCCAAAGGAATTTCAAAAGTTTTGATTATTGAAAGACATGTTATGGGGAGATCAAGGATGTGGCCATCCCTGTGACTAGCTGAAATGGTCATGGCATTTGAAGAAATGGGAACTGGAAAATTATGGTACTTGAGGGGACATTGTGTATGTTGAAGTCCACTAATATAAACCAGGGATGGGGTAGAGAGGAAGTTTGGAAGGAGACAGGAAGGAGAATATTCTTTGGGTTAAATAGTAACTGCTGCTGGTATCTTTTTTTAATTAAAGTTATTATTTGAGTTTTACAATTTTCCCCCCAATCTTACCCCCCCCCCCCCCACGGAAAGCAATCTGTCAGTCTTTAATTTGCTGTACATTGATCCAAATTGAGTGTGATGAGAGAGAAATCATATCCTTAAGGAAGAGACAGAAAGTCTAAGAGATAACAAGATCAGACAATAAGATATCTGTTTCTTTCCTAAATTAAAGGGAATAGTCCTTGAACTTTGTTCAAACTCCATGGCTCTTTATCTGGATACAGATGGCACTCTCCTATGCAGACAGCCCAAAATTGTCCCTTACTATGAGCGAGTCCTTCAAGGTTGAACATTACCCCCATGTTGCTGTTAGGATATACAGTGTTTTTCTGGTTCTGCTCATCTCACTCAGCATCAGTTCATGCAAATTGCTACTGGTATCTTAATGTGTTGATAAATTTATATGGAATTAACCTCAAAGGAAAAGATATTTCTGAGGGATGGTGGTCAAGTTTGGAAGTGGCAGGAGAAGGGGAGGAATATTTTTGTTCTTCCTCTAGGTCCAGTACCTCAAGAGATGTAAGAGAATATTATAGAGAGGACCTGTGGATACAGTATAGTCCAAAGGAAATCAGGTCTCTGTGAATAAAATTAAATGAGAAAAGTCCAGGAGTAAGTGGACTAAAATGAAGGGAAGTTTTTAAACCCTTCTGGAAGAGAGGTTCAAAGGGCACAGTGAAAGTGCCAGAATGAGGCATTGGAGAGATGTAAGGTTGGGTGAAAAGGGAGGCAAGAACAGGAAATGAGAGGACAGGAGTATGGTCTACATTTAAGCAGTTGCAATTCACCATCATGGGGAATGGGAAAGTTGGGAAAGTGATTTGTCTTAGGAGCTGAGTCCAGGAAGAGGCTACTGTTAGCTCTCCATTTCTTTGATAGTTTCTGAAGGTGAAGCAGTTTGTTTCTTGGCCTCACCATAAAACAGTAGTCAGTCTTTGAATCAGCCCAAGAAATTCACTTAATAAAACTGTAAAGGATCTATGGTGAGAAGATTTTTTTTCTACCTGTAATCTCCTGGGATATTCTAAATTTTTATTTATACTCCCATACTGGGGATTTACTGAGGGTATCAGCCAGTAAACATAATTAACTCTTAGAAAAGACATTTATTAAGATGGCATAGTAAGGGATCTAACTACAAAACCTTCCTTTCATAAATCTGTAGTTCAATCCCTAACAAATAAACACAACATCAATGGGAAAAGTGAAAACAAACAGGAGTAGAATGGGTAGTAAGACAACCCCTCTGGATTCTATTGCCTTTCTTCTTTTAATTATTTCCTATTTATCTTGTAGAGGCCTTGCATTGTATTTATTTATTTGTTTGTTTGTTTATTTATTTATTTATTTGTGTATTGTTTCCCTATTTACTTATACACTTCTTGAGAACACTGACTGACTTTTTACTTCTTTTCTTGTCCCCTGTGCTTAGCACAATGCTGTCACATAGACTATATAAGTGTTGATTGATTGAAATGGCCAAGGCAATTCCCTGCTCTGCCACCCAGGGCCTCAATGTCCTTTCAGTCCATAAAACTGAGTACAACATCTCTGTTGGGTAAGTTGTTCATCTGGACAGTTTCTCCAAAGTTTAAATTTGATTACTAAGACTAACTCTTTTCTGAATATGATGGCTCTCTTCTCTGCTACCCAGATAACACTCTTTGAAGCTGCTTCTGGCCTCAAGTAACTAGCTCTGTATCCAGGTATTTTGAATTGTGTGACTCCACCCTCAATTATGCCTCTTTCTGTCTCTCTTCATCTACTGGAGGGATGACTCCTGAGAAAATAGTTCCAGTGCTGGATGGAGGCCAATAGAGAAGAGAAGAGAAATTCTTCACTCACATCTCCTCCATAGGCAATTTCTGGCCTTTACTCTCACCAACCGATGACTTTCTCAAACTGCTGGTTGGGTTGCTTTTTTTTATATAGACCCATGGAGCATGCCTGTTATCTCTAACCAATGACCAAGTCTTTATAATCCTTTTAAATTCATTAGGCATTTCTTCACACCTTGCTGTGAAGTTGTAAGAAAACTCCTCTATACCTAAATAATTCCCCTCAACATATCAACTCAAGACCAAAGAAGACTGGATGGAGCTGTTCAATATACTATTCCTCCTCAGTAAACAAAATTATTGTACTACCTACATTTACCCCTTCCAGGCAACCACCAGGCTGCCTTCAAGAAGTGAATACATGCTGTATATCACCAGGTCATATTCATGTTCAATTCAGCTCCTTAGAGATTTGAGCCTTGTGCGCCCATTACTTGCTAATTACCGAGTTCTTTATTAATTAAGAATATATAAACATAACAGAAAGCAGAAAATTGGAAAATTGGGAGTTTTTCAGGCAGAAAATAATTCTGGTCCAAAGACTCACTTTAAGTTTGACATGGCAAAGAATAACTAGGAAATTTGATATTCATCTAGTTAATTTATCAGTGTAGATGGCCAAGGGGATTACTTCAACTAAAAGAACCATCTCAATTCTTGGCTTTATCATCATAGATTTAGAGTGTAAGGAATTAACCAAAACTGATAAACATAAGAGAGTAAGTTAAAGTTCTTTAAACAGTTAAAAGGGATAGGGAACAGAAAAAGCAAGGGGGGAAAACCCCACATAAATAAAAGTAACCAAAGAATTATAGTTCAACAATGATAAATGGGCATAGTATTTGGAATTGTGGTGGACTTGTGCCTTAGCCAAATGAGCCTTGAGGGACTGTGAATGAGCCAATCTAGGCCCAGACAGAGTTGGGATGCATGAACTAAAAGGCCAGGAGAATTTTCCAGTTGGAGCTTTATTCTAAATTAGCAAGACTAGCTTTGCTAATGAAATTATTTTCTGTGAAAATGCAGCTGAACCAAAAGGAACAGAGTTCTATCTTCATGTACTAAAACCTGATCATTATCAAATATATTTAAGGAGTGAAAAGCTTGCTTTGAGTTCTTTACCCCTACATGTTAGGCTTGACATTTTCATACCATTTCTAATTTCATTCTGGGACCTGGAAGAAGGCCATAAGTCGAATATAAGTAACTTCACTGTTTGCCAAAGCAAGCTCCTGGCCCCCTTTAAAACTGAGTTAAAAGCTCAACTTTTCAGTGAAGACTTCTCTGACTGTCTCCTTCATGTTCCAGTCACTCCATTAGCTATGGTTTCATGGGATCAGAGATTTCAACCTAGACAGAAACATCCACTTAGATCATATCTTCATTTTATAGATGACATTGAGCCATAAGAAAGGGAAGGAATTTGCCAAAATGGCAAACTGGATGTCCAAGAGCTAGCTCAACATTCACCCAGGGCTAGCTCAACATGTCCCCTTAAACATCCCTTCTTTAAAACTTCTCTTGGGGGTAGCTAGGTGAGCACCAGCCCTGGAGTCAGGAGTACCTGAGTTCAAATCTGATCTCAGACACTTAATAATTACCTAGCTGTGTGGCCTTGGGCTTAACTTCGTTGCCTTGCAAAAAAAACTAAAAAAAAGCGTCTCTCTTTTTTAAATTATTTTTTGAATTTTATAATTTTCCCCAATCTCATTTCCCTCCCACCACCCCCACAGAAGGCAGTCTGATAGTCTTTACATTGATTTCATGCTATATATTGATCAAAATTGAATGTGTTAAGAGAGAAATCATAACCTTAAGGAAAAAATAAAATTAAGAGGTAGCAAAATTACATAAGATAACTTTTTTCCAAAATTAAAGGTAATAGTCCTTGATCTTTGTTTAACCTCCAAAATTCTTTCTTTGGATACAGATGGTATCACAGATACCTTAAAATCATACTTTATTGTTGCTTTGATGAAATGAGCAAGTCCATTAAGACTGATGATCAACCCCATATTGCTGTTAGGGTGTACAATGTTCTTCTGGTTCTGCTCATCTTGTTCAGCATCAGTTCATGCAAATCCTTCCAGGCTTCTCTGAATTCCCATCCCTCCTGGTTTCTAATAGAACAATAGTGTTCCATAATATACATATACCACAATTTTTCCAGCCGTTCCACATTGATGGATATTCACTCAATTTCCAATTCTTTGCCACCACAGAGCTCCTAGGAATATTTTTGTACAAGTGATGTTTTTACTCTTTTTCATGATCTCTTCAGGTTATAGACCCAAAACTTCTCTCTTTTTGACTAAGACACCACCATCTTTCAAGGTTCCCAGTTTCATAACTTCAGCATCAACCTGTACTCCTGACTCTCCCTTACTCCATATATTTCATCAGTTGCCAAATCTTGCTGTTTATACTACCACAGTATCTCTTACATTACATCTCTCTTCTTTTCTCCCACACCTAATCTACCGCCTTAGGGCAGATTGTCATTACTTCTATCCTAGATGACTTCTAAAGTGACTTCTTAATCTCTTTGTTTCAGGTCTCTCCCATTCTGAACCATCCTCCAAACTGCTGCCAAAGTAATTTTCCAAAATCATGAATTTGACCCTTGAATCTTCTATTAAATCATTTCCAGCTCAAGTACTAACTTCTCTTTTGAAGTCTTTTCCTGATACTCTCAATTGTACCCTTCCTCCCAAACTAACTTTATTTAGTTATTTTTGTATATGTTTGTATTTATTCACTATATATTTATACACATATAATAAATAATATAATGCACATTTTTATTTTGGTGTTGTTCAACTGTTCAGTCACATCCAACTCTTTGTGACTCTATGGACCATAACACATCAGGCCCTTATAAACTTTACTATCTCCTGAAATCTGTCCAAGCTCGTTTTGCTGCATTCATGATGCTATCTATCCATTTGAAGCTCTGCTTTCTCCTTTTTTTGACTTCATTTTTTTCCCAATATCAGGATCTTTTCCATTGGGTCTTGTCTTCTCATTTTGTGACCAAATATTTAAGCTTCAGTTTCAGAATAAAGTCTGAATTAATTTCTTTAAGTATTTACTGATTTTATCCCCTTGCTGTCCAAAGGACTCTCAAAAATCTCTATCACCACAACTTAAAAACATTCATTCTGTAGCTCTTCAGTTTTTCTTATAGTCCAACCATAGAATGCTGCTGAAAAAAAATACAGCTTTGATTATATAGACCCTTGACAACAAAGTGATATCTCTACACTTTAATATATTCTCCAGATTTGCCATAACTTTTCTTCCCATGAGCTAATGTCTTTTTTTTTTTTAGGTTTTTGCTAGGCAATGGGGTTAAGTGGCTTGTCCAAGGCCACACAGCTAGGTAATTATTTAGTGTTTGAGGCTAGATTTGAACTCAGGCACTCCTAACTCCAGGGCTGGTGCTCTATCCACCGCACCACCTAGCCACCCCACTAATGTCTTTTAATTTCATGTCTGGAATCGCTGTCAGAATATAAAATTTGGCACTACTTTCATTTGTTATATTTGCTAGGAAGTGTTGGGACAATTGCCATGATCTTAGTTTTTTTGATTTTAATGTTCAAGATATCTTTTACACTCTCCTATTTAACCCTCATCTTCTTCACAGCCATCAGAGTAGTATCACCTGCACATCTGAGATTGTTAATATTTCTCTTGACAACATTAATTCTACTTCATGTGACATCCATCCTGGTATTTCAAATAATGTACTCTGTAAATAAGTTAAATAAATAATGGTGATGATATATAGTTCTGTCATATCCTTTTCCAATCAGAGCAATCACTTGTTTCATTTTTGGCTTTAACTCTTGCTTTTTGATCTACATACAGGTTCCTCAGTAGGCAAGTAAGTTGATGAAGTAGATGTTTTTCTGGAACCACCTTGCTTTTTTCCATAATCCAATAAATGTAGGCAATTTGGTCTCTAGTTCCTCTGCCTAGGTTTACATATTACTGAAGCCTAATTTGCAGAATCTTAAGCACAATTTTGCTGGCTTGTGAAATGAGTACAATTGTTCAGAAATTTGAACATTCTTTGGCATTGCCCTTTTGTTTTGACATACAAACCGATCTTATCCAGTTCATCTATTGCATTTTCCAAAATGCTAATATATTAAGAACAGTTCTTTAACACCATTAGCTTTTAGGATGTTTAAATAGCTTATCTGGAATTCTATTATTTTCACTAGACTGACTAGATTTATGATTAGCAGTGCTTCCTAAGATGCAGAGGACTTCATTCTCCAGGATGTATGACGCTAGATCAACAACCACACCATTGTGGTAAATGGTGATGTTAAGATTTTTCTTGTTTAGTTCTTCTATGCATTCTTTCCATCTCTTCTTAATCTCTTCTACTTCTGTTAAGTCCCTGCCATTTTTGTCTTTTATCATGCTCATTTTTGAATGAAACATTCCCTTTATATTTCTAACTTTTGTATAGAGATCTCTTGTCTTTCTCATCTATTGTTTTCTTCTTGTTTCTTTACATTGTTCATTAAAAAAAAAACAAACCTTGTTTTCTTTCCTTGTTGGTGTCTGGCATTCTATATATCGTTGGGTATATTCTCCATCTCATTTCACTTCCCTTTTTATTTCAACTATTTGTAAATTCTTAACAGACAGAACTTGCTCTTCATTTCTGTTGGAATGTTTTTGTTGTTGCCTCCTATATAATACATAGTGCTTCAGACATTCTACCAGATCTAATGCCTTAAATATAGTCAAAACTTCTACTTCATATTCAAAAGGGGTATTATTTAGTTCATACCTATATGATTTCATGATTTTTCCCTATTTTCTTCAATTTAAATCTGAATTTTGCCATAAGAAGCTCAGGATCTGAGCCACAGTCAGTCCCATGTCTTTTTTTCCCAACTGACTATATAGAGTTTCTCCATCTTTGGCTGCAAAATATATAATCAATATGATTTTGATAGTGACCATCTGATGATATCCATGTATAGAGTGAGCCATCTTTTGGGCTGTTAAAAAAGTGTTTGCTATGACCAGTGAGTTATCTTGACAAAACTCTATTAGTGTCTGCCCTGCTTCATTTTGTACTCCAAGGTCAAAAATTGTCTGCTATTACAATTATCTTTTGATTATTTATTTTAGCATTCCAATCCCTTATGATGGATGGGATATCCTTTTTTGATGTTATTTCCTAAAAGATGTTGTAGATTTTTATAGGGCTATTCAATTTTGGCATCTTCAGCATCAGCAGTTGGAACACAGATTTGTATTATTGTGAAGTTAAATAATTTATCTTGAATTTATACTGGTACCATTATATCACTTTTGAAATTATACCCATGATAGCTTTTCTCATTCTTTTATTGACTATGAGACTATCAACTATTGGCATTTCCTTTAAGAGATTCTTGACCACCAGTAGTATTGTGTATGTGATCACTGATTCAGTATTTAATCTTTCCTTCTTCTGTTTGATCATATCCAGTTTACCCAGATTCATAGATTTTTCATTCCAGATTCCTATGCAATATTGATCTTTACAGAAATGTACTTTCCCTTCATCACCAGACACATCCACAGCTCAACTTCCTTTTGGCTTTGAACCAACCACTTCATTTCTATTAGAGCCACTGGTAGCTGTCCTCTACTCTTTCCCAATCACACGCTGGGCACCTTCCAACCTGACAGACTCATCTTCTAGTTTCATATCTTTTCAGGGGATTTTCTTAGCAAAGATATTGGAGAAGCTTACCATTTCCTTCCCCAGCTTATTTTGCTGTTGAGGAAATGGAGGCAAACAGGGTTAAGTGACTTGGCCAGGGTTGCATAGTTAGTAACTGAGATTGGATTTTAACTCATGAAGATGAGTCTTCCTGATTCTAAATCTAGTGTTCTAACTATTGATTCACCTAACTGCCTATGTACACATATACATACACATATACACAAACACACACATTTTCTCATTCATTAGAATATAAGCATCTTTCCAGCAGGGAATGTTTTATTCTTTATTCTTGAGTCCCCAACACTTATCTAACCTGGCTCATAGAATACATTTAATAAATGTTTGCTTCATTGATTGCTCAAGGTCACATAGGTAATAAGAGGTGGAATTTGAACTTAGATTACCTGACTCCAAACCCAGTACTCTTGCCAATTTTCCAATTCCACTTTGGAGTTATGTTGGCTTTCTCATTCACTCGGTACTGAGGTATATGACTCAACCACCCTGATTAGACTGCAAGTTCCTCGAGGACAGGGTCTATCTCAGAGTACTGCACTTGTCCATTGATGGCATTTGTTCTTTGTTCTCGAAAAGTGTGCTTGTTCAGAGACTTAAATATGATTTATTAGGAGAGTGACCTGGAGCCAGTCACAGAAAGGCCTCTGTTATCTGGAACCCATGATATTTGCAATATCGCTCTTTCAGCATTGTTGCAAGAAAAGTACTTTGCAGCTGTAAATCTCAATGTAAACATAAATTATTGTTCTTTTGTAAACTGTCGAGCTTCCCCAGGAAGAGGTATTCAGATATTCAGTCCACAGGTATTCAGCCAAGAAGTGCCCCTGATTGACTCTGGTCTTTTCTCAGGGAAGTGTGCATCTACCCTGGCCTTCCCTCCCAGCCAGAGCGGAGCCCCATTGTCCCTCAGACAGACCAGTGGGGTGGGTTGATGTTGCATCACCAATGATCATCTATCAAAGCCTTTGCCTTTGCAAACTTGCAGTCCTGGGGAGCACAGAAGAAACCACTGTCTTTCATGTGGTCTCTGGCAAAAGCTCAGCCTGTCAGGGAAGGGTTAGCCGGGAATGTGTGGGCAGAACCAACGCTGTTGTTGGAACCAAAGTGTAGAGTTTCCTGACCTTTGAGCAACTTTTTTCCCTTAACTATTCCCATTCTAGCCACAGTTTTTCTCCTCCCAGAACCCTTTATGGCTTTGGAGTTGTCAGGCCAGTTGCTTAGAAGCTGCTAATCTGGCCAGTCTTCATTTTGACTTCTGCACTTTTTTGCTGTACTCACTTTCCACAAACCTTTGCCTTTTAAGAGATCTCAAGAATTTCCAAACATCACTTGACAAAATAACTTGTAACTTTTATGAATCCTGAAAGAAAAGCATTTTAAGAGAGGCTCTGGGGAAGTTCCATCAATCATGGGTGAAAACACTGTGACATTTATTGGACTAGAGGCCCCTCGTTATTTATTAACCTCTAGGGCCATTTACCAGGGTTTAGGCAAAAGCCATTAAGGGCATGTGGTGAGAAACCTCTTGCTCCAGTCCTAGATAAAACTCATTGCATAACCTTTTTCTGATTCAGAACTTTTTTATCCCATTTGTTTCCCACTGGCAAAAAGCTGACAAATCTAAAGGGAATGGCAGATGGAAATGACCTGGGTTAATAGGTGGCATCAGGATCATGTGAGAATGTGGAAGAAAGCTGAGGTGACAACCTTAAGAATTCATAGCAATGATGCTAGTTCTGATTCCTTCACTTCCCTGCCACTAATGTTTGATGGGTGCTGAAGAGAATGTAAGCCATCAGGGAAGAGGAATAAGAAGCTAGGATATCACATTCAACAGTTTGGTATATTACCTTACAGTGGTGTGGGGTAGCAACCAATGGTCACTAACACCTTAAATTGCCTTAATATGGAGAAACAGCATTTGGGGACTGGAAGCAAGGTGGGTAAGATTCGTGGGTGAATTCTCACATCCTGTCCTAGGGATCCAACTGAGAATTCAGAATTGTATAACTCATTGGCCACATGGGAGATGTTGACACTTGTCTACCTATTGGGTTGTGAAAAGGGTTCAGGGAAATAAGTGAACCTCTGTTACCTGATGGGTAGGCAGTCTCCTTATCTTCCTGCTATACCCCTTGGTCTCTGCTTTAGAACTTTGTCTCTGTGGTAAGTGGGATCATAGATACACCGTAGGATCATAGATAAAGAATTATGAGGGACCTCAGAAGTCATTTTGCTGAACTTATTTTACAAATAAGTAGTGAAGGACCAGAGATTAAGTAACTTGCCCAAGGTCACATCGGTAGTTAGAAGAAACTTGTTACTTTACTCCTTTATGAAGTGCTCGGCCTAATGTAGTTTAGAGTTGAGGGAGGAGGATTTTGGGGAGGAGTAATTTTGGAGTTAATTAGCCTTTATCCTTTCTCTTCACTCTTTTACTTGAATTGACAAAATTCTGCTCTCCGGTCTTTTACTTTAATCTTCCAAAATCCAGGGCTGAAAGAGGCCTTAGACATGTAACTCAACTCCCTCATTTGACAAATAAAGAAACTGAAACGACGTGCTCAAGCTCACACTCTGAGAAATGTTAAGACCTAGGGCTGGAACTCAGGTACCTCTGATTCCAAATCTGGTCCTCTTTCCGACTCTACTATGCTTCCCAACCCATTCCCGATTATGGCCCAATTGTTTTTTCTTTAGCTATTTCCCAGAAACTTCTGGCTATATTATTTCCTCATGCAGTTCCACAACTGACCTGGTCCTTGGTATGCTTTAAGTTAGCAGTTCCCCTCTTATTTTATTCATCATTTGCTTAACCAAATTTATTACATTTAAAATTTTTCCTCCATCTCCTCCTTCAAAACCAATCCCTTCAGTGCCTTTGCCTTTCTGGTTTCTTTTCTTTTAGATTCCTGTACTTCATCAGAAACGTTCTGGTGTCAGAGAGCCCTAACTCCACATAAGGTTCAGTTGTGGTCTCCTTAGGCTCATCAAGAGAAGGGCTCTCACTTCCACAGCCTATGACTTGGTGCCTCAGCTATGCAATTTGGAATTACATGGGTTTTGTGTGGTAGCTGCTGCTGTATCACATTGCAAGCTTGTATATAATTTGCTGGCCTTCATTCATTCCCCTTAGGTCTCTTTGACTGTTCATATTTTTCAAATGTTCTATCTCCTTCCCATTAATTGCTGTGTTTAGAATTCCTCTTTACCTCTGTATCATAGCTTGGATTTTTTCCATGTTGGTTCTCACTTTACTTAACTGTGCTTTAATTGTCACTCCTCTTGGTACTTGGACTCTGTGTTCATTCTTGAGGGGGTGGCTGACTTATTTAGTGAACAGCTGTCCTCTTCTTTTGAAAAAGGAATAGGGAGTTAAGGAGGCTCTGGAACATGGAGATGCTAACCTCTCTTCAATTTAATAATATCATGCCACATGAAGAAACTGAGCCATGACTAGACATTTTTGCTCTTAGGGCAAGTGGAAGCTTGGTGGGGTGACTTGGCTTACCCTGAGTGTAGCTGCCAAGGAGTGAAAGCACTCTCTGGGTCCCTAAGTTCTAAGCTGTTAGAGATGAATAATACTTGCCTCATTGAGTGTGTTGCCTCGGAGGCAGGGCAGGTAGGAGTGAACCTTGCTTACGGAGATGTTGTACAGTCTTTTTCAGTCATGTCTGACTCTTTATGACTCCATTTAGGGTTTTCTTGGCAAAATACTGGAGTGGTTTGCCATTCCAGCTCACTTTTAAAGATGAGAAAAATGAGACAAACAGGGTTAAGTGACTTGCCCAAGGTCCTGCAGCTCACCAAATTTGAAGTCACAAGGATAAATCTTTCTGACTCCAGGCATGGCACTCTATTCATTTTGTCAACTAACTGCCCAACAAATGCTGTAGGTAGTCTTTGAATTTCTGATTCTGGGGCAAAGCCTTGATTGTACTGCCCTAGTCATGGTTCTGTTTAGGATTATACTTTGACCCATGATTGAAGGGGCTTATAGGGTTAAAAAAGAGTAGCTATATCAATTAAGGATATTGGAATTGCTTAACTAGGCATGGTGGCTAAATTTATTAGGCAAACCCTAGTTCAACCCTTGTTTCAGACACTTATTAGCTAGTATTTTTTTCATCTGTAACATAAGCATAATAATAGCACCTACCTCAAAGATGGTTGTATGAATAAAATGAAATAATATATACAATGTACTTTGCAAACCTTAAAATATGTCATAAATATTTTATATATTCTATAATAATGTTCTTTCTAATTATACAATAACAATTAAAGCACAGTTAAGTAAAGTGAGAACCAACATGGAAAAAATCCAAGCTATGATACAGAGGTAAAGAGGAATTCCAAACACAGCAATTAATGGGAAGGAGATAGAACATTCGAAAAATATGAACCTAGTCATTTTCCATACCCATTAATGGCAACACAAGATTAAAAGAGGCTTAAATAATAGAGGAAGTAAGGTAAGGTGAGGCTTCAAAATACTAGGATGACTTTCTGAGTGAATCCTTTTCTTATACAACCTTTAAAGATAAGAGAAAGAGAAGGGGCCATACCCAACAAAAGTGTTCAGTTCTATAAATATCATGTTCCCACCATGGGCTAAATTTGCTGTAGAAGCTGGGATTCAATAAAATATTCAGACTCTGACCCTTGGAATATAAAGAGGAGACTTTTGAATCATCTCTTCTCTCCCTCAGAGAGATCTCTATCTCTCTCATCTCTATCTATCTGAATAACACCCTGACCCACTTCCCTAGAGTCATTCTGGTTTGGGATATGGTATTCACATTTCCCCAGACCCCAGCAATCTTTTGATGGTCTTAGAGTCCTCTGTTACTGTGCTACATCTCACTAGCTTCTCACTTCATAGACTTGTAAAGCTGATTCATTCTTCCCAGACACCTAACTCTCTATATCATCAACCTTTAATACTTTGGCAAATGAATATACTTCCATTCCTTTGATTTATGGGATTGATAGAATGAGCTAACCTTTTAAAATCTTCTCTCTTCATGCTATTGGTCTGTTTCATAAATAGACATTTTTTTTTCTCTGATGGATGGAGAGACTGACGCAGCCGTCTCTGACTCAGTTCATATGTCCTAGAGAGGTTTCTAAGGAACCCAAGACTAATAAATTTAAAAGGTAGGTTTTGAACCCATTACTGACACCATATTTAACATGTTAGCCATGATACATACCATGTTGCCTCTGTCCATAAAGAGTAAGATGGTCAAGTTGTCCCAGTGGGTTGACTTTGTAATGAATGGACAGATACAAGCTATTTGTATTCATTCGAACTTTCTGGATATGGATAAGAGCATTGCCAGACCATGGTCCAGCCTCTGTTTCTCCTCTATGTTATAAGACATAGTCCTAGTTAATGAAGAACTCATTCTGCACATGGACTTATTATGGAGAGCAACTGATGTTTGTAAGGCACTGTGCAGAAATACCAAACAAGCATATTATTCTTAGGGAATTATAAATCTACCATCAGATAAACTGGAGTAACCAGTCCTACTTTTCCTTAAATAATCCAAGGCCTCTTTACATAATAAATGAGGTCCTTTGAGTTGTTGGCAGTGAACAGGGTTAGCTCAGTCTTCATTAGACTAGAGAAATGATGCTTGCTGAACACAAATTCCAGATCCTGTTTGTTAGGAGAGATTCTACTTTTTCTTTTTTTTATTAATATTTTATTTATTTTCCATGTATATATGTATATATATATATATATATATATATATATATATATATATATATATATATATATATATATATATATGAATATACAACAGTAGTCTTTTTGTAAGGTTTTGAATTTTACAATTTTTCCCCCCTCCCTCCTCCCATCCTCCTACAGAAGGCAGTCTGATAGAGAATCTACTTTTCTCAGATGATACAGAATCAACACTTTTAAGGTGTGGAAGAAGAATTTTAAAAAAGGAAAGTATAAAGGCAAACTATGGCCTGACTATTACCTGAATGACAATAGATAAATCATTAGCCTTCTGGGTTCCTCCTTCTTTTCATCTGAATAATTGACATTCTATATCCCAATCCTTCCTCCTATGATTCATGCACCATTCCCCAATTGATGGATCATCCTCCAATTTGTAATTCTTTGCTACCACCGAAAGAGCAGCTATAAATATTTTGGACAAACAGGTCCTTTTCACTTTTCTTTGTTTTCTGTTTGAGATATAGACTTAGTACTGTTATTAATGAGTCAAAAAGTAGGTAAGTTTTATAGTTCTTTGGCTGTTGTTCCAAAATTTCCCCCAGAATCGTTGAACTAGTTATAACTCCACCAACAATGCATTAGTGACCCAATTGTTGTTTCATTTGTCATTTTTTTTCTGTCATGTTGGTCAGTCTGATAGATGTGAGGTTGTTTCAGAGTTATTTTAAGTTTCATTTCTAAGTTTCATTTCTCCAATCAGTAGTGATTAAGAATATTCTTTTCATGTGACTATTGATAGCTTTAATTTCTTCTTAATTTTTAAAAGATTTCATATTTAATTTTTTCCCAATTACATGTAAAAACAAATGTTGACATTGGTTTTTAAAATTTTGATTTCTAAATTTTCTTCTTATCTCTCTCTCCTCTCCCTTCATTAAGAAGACCAGCAATTTGATTTAAATTTTACATGTGTAATTGTGTAAAACAAATTTCCATTTAAGTCATGTTGTGAAAGAAAATACAGATAAAAAAAAAGAAAAAGAAAGTTTTAAAGAGTACTTCAATATTCATTAAGACTCCATCAGTTCTTTCTCTGGAGATGGATAGCATTTTTCATCTTAAGTCCTACAGAATTATCCTAGATCATTGTATTACTGAGAATAGCTAAACCATTTTCATTGTACACTATTGCTATTTCTGTGTACAATGTTCTCCTGGTTCTGTTCACTTCACTTTCAGTTTGTGTACATTTTTCAGGTTTTTTTTTTAAAACATCCTGCCTGTAATTTCTAATAGCACAATAATATTCCATTATAATCATATAGCACAATTTGTTCATCCATTCCCCAACTGAGCAGCATGCCCTCAATTTCCAATTTTTTTTGGCATCACTAAAATTATTGCAAAAAATATTTTTGTACAAAAAATATCCTCTTCTTTTTTTTAATCTTTTTGTAATACAGACCTAGTAATGGCATTGAGAGTCAAAAGGTATGTATGGTTTTATAGTCCTTTGTGCATAATTCTAAATTGCTCTTCAGCAAGATTGAATCAGTTTAGAATTCCACTAAGGGTACAAGAGTGTTTCAATTTTCCTACATCCCCTACAACATTTGGCATTTTCCTTTTCCTGTAATATTAGCCAATATGATAGGTACTAGGCAGTATCTCAGAGTTGTTTTTTTTTCTATGATTTTTATTTAGGTTTGTACAAGGCAATGGGGTTAAGTGACTTGCTCAAGGTCACATAGCTAGGTAATTATTAAGTGTCTGAGACTGGATTTGAACTCAGGTCCTCCCAACTCCAGGGCCAGGTGCACTTTCCACTTTGCCACCTAGTTGCCCTCAGAATTGCATTTCTCTGAAGCTTGATTTAGAACATTTTCTTTTCATGTGACTATAGAGAGCTTTAATGACTTCATCTGAAAACTACCTTGTTAATATCCTTGACCATTTATCAGTTGGGAAATGGCTCTTATATTTGTAAATCTGACTCAATTTTCTAGTTATTTAATGAAGGAGGACTTTATCAGAGAAAACTTAATGTAAATATTTTTCACCATTATGACTACTTTCTATTTTCCTCATCTTATTTCCCTTCTATTCATTCTACTCTCTCTCTCTCTCTCTCTCTCCTTTCACATTGTCTATCTTCAAAAGTGTTTTGCTTCTGACTACCACCTACTCTAATTTACACTTCTTTCTTTTGATCCTTTTTCCTTCTTTTAGCTTATTCCCCTCCTACTTTCCTATAGGACAAGTTAGATTTCTATACTCAACTGATTGTTTATGTTTTCTCTCTTTGAGCCATTTTCAATGGGAGCAAGGTTTATGTGGGCCCCATTACCTTTCCAATTTCCCTCCCTACTTTTATAGTGGAGGTATTTCATGTGAAGTAATGTACCCAATTCCATTTCTTTCTTTCCCCTTCTTCCATTGTATTCCTTTTTCTCACCTGTTAATTTTATTGATAATCATCTCATTATATTCAACTCAGACCAGTGTCCTCTTTTTATGTATATTCCTAACTGCCCCAATAATGAGAAAATTCTGAATTATAAATATCATTTTTACCTTTAGGAATGTAAACTGAATTGAATCCCTTATGGTTTCTTTTTCCTGTTTGCCTTTTTATGCTTCTCTTGAATCTTATATTCGAAAATCAAAATTTCTCTTCAGTTCTGGTGTTTTCATCAGGAATATTTTAAAGTCTTTTTTAAATGAATGTCTATTTTTTCACCTGAAAGATTATACTAAATTTTGCTGGGTAGGTAATTTTTTGGTTGTAATCCTAGCTCCTTTGTCCTCTGGAACATGATATTTCAAACCCTTGCATCCTTTAATGTGTAAGCACTAAATCTTGTGTTATCCTTGAATTGTTTCTTTCTAGCAACTTACAATATTTTCTCCTTGACCTGGGATGCCTGGAATTTGGCTATAATATTCTAGGGAGTTCATTTTGGGAATCTTTTTTAAGGAAGTAATTTAAATTTCTATTTTATCCTCTGGTTTTAGAATATCAGGGAAGTTTAGTTTCTTGAAAGATGATGTTTAGGTTCTTCTTTTGATCATGACTGTTCCAATAATTCTTAAATGATCTCACATTAACTTCCATTTGCCAAATTCTAATTTTTAAAGAATTATTTTCTTTCCTGAGCTTTTGTACCTCCTTCTCTATTTGGTCAATTCAACTTTTTAAAGAGATCTTTTACTCTGTGAATTTTGTACTTCTTTTCCTATGTGGTTATTCTATTTTTAAGAAGTTTTTCTCTTCATTGGATTTTGTGTCTCTTTTTACCATTTAACCTATTTTGTTACTTTGTTATTAATTTCTTCAGTACTATTTTTGTGCTTCCTTTACCAAACTATTAATTTTTTTCATAGTCTAGTATTACTCTCATTTCTTTCCCCAATTTTTCCTCTACTCTTATTTGGTTTTAAATTTTTATTTGGGGCTCTTCAATGAGTTCTTTTGGGGCCTGAGATTGTAAAAATATTTTGGAGATACTCTGTTTCCCAGAGCTAAGGCCCAGTAAGTAGACTCTGCCTAAGCTCAGCATACCAATAAACCTTTGCACTCTGGATACACTTTCTCCTCTAGCAAAGTGTATTTCTTGGCCCCATATTTTTCAGTGCTGTCCATTACATGTTCACAATCCTTTTTCTTGTCACTGACAGGTCCTGCTCTCCTGTTCCTATCTCAGAGTTCTACTTCTGTGACTATGACACCCTAAGACTTGAGATAGTGACTTTTCCCACAGGACCCGAGCACAACTGTATTGTCTCCAGAAATATTAACCTTGAGAATTGTCTCAAGATCTATGAATAATTTTGTTGTGGGTTAACCCTTTCATGTATATAAGTGACCCAAGCCTTAGCAACGTTAAACCCCTCCTTCCTGGAAGGGGGAATTCCATCTGTAGTTGTCATTTCCTGACTCTGAAATTAAATAAACTTTTGTCCTGACTCTCCTATCCCTCACTTGTTCTGCTTCAATGCCAGTCAAGCCCAAGTTAGAGGTCAGTTCTAGTCCAATTGACAAAACTAATTCACATTTCCTTCGAGGTTTTAGATATAATAGTTTTGACTTAGTTGTTTTCTGAATTTGTGTCTGGATCCTCCTTGTCACCATAGTAACTTTGTATGATCAGGTACTTTTGTTGTTGATACTCATTTTTTTCCAGCATATTTCCTTGACTTTTAGGTTGATGTTAAAGTTGCTCTGCTCACAAAATGGAGAGGGCACTGTCCCAAGTTTCAGGATTTTTGTGCAGCTTTTTTTCAGAGTTAATTCTGAGAGTATGTGTGTAAGTTTTCAGTTCTTCCAAGGTGGTATGATTTAAGGAGAAATATGTTTACTACTTTTCTGATCTGTGTGGCAGTCTATAAATGGTCACAAGCAACTTTTTTCCACACTGGGACTATGACCCAGAACTGTGACTAAGGTTCTTGGTTAATGTAAGAGCCCTGCCTTCAGTGTCAACAAAGGGACCTTGTAATCTTTTTTCCTAATCAGTTATCTTATCCTCTTACTGTCTGTGAATTTAGAGTCCCAGAAACTGTTGGGGCTATGCTAATACAGTCACTGCCAAAACCCCATTGCTGGGTTACTAAGTCTTGGTCTGTTGTCCACTCTCACCTTTATGAGACAGATCTTTCCTGTTGACCTTATATGCTAGAAAATTGTTTCATCCCATTTTTTTGTGACTTCTGTCACTTCAGAATTCTTCTTGAGGCATCATTTTAATTTATTTGGAGGGGAATTTGGTAGAGTTTAAGTAAGTCCAATACTTTTGGCCACCATCTTAAGTTTGCCCCCTTCTTCTTTCTTTTTAAAAATCAAATTAGTCAATAGTTTACATATCATATTGAGGTTTCCCCCCCATAAAATTCAGCTTCTAGTTTTATTTATTGGTACAATGAGTTTTTTTTTAATTTTCAGTTGTATTGATCTCTCCTTTGAGTTTCAGAATTTTCATTTTGGTGTTTAATTGGAGATTTTAAATTTGTTCTTTTTTCTAGTTTTTTTTAAGTTATATGCTCAATTCATTAATGTGCTCTTTTTCTCTTTTATTGAATATACATTTAGAGATATAAATTTTTCCCTAAGCACTGCTTTGGAAGCAACCATTTTTAACATTGTTTCATTGTTATTCTCTTTGATGAAATTAATTAATTTTCTGTGATTCTTTTCTTTGACACACTGATTCCTTAGGAGTATATTATTTTGTTTCCAATTAATTTTTGATCTTTGTTTCCATAAGTTTTTAGTAAATTTATCCTTTAATTGCATTATGGTCTTAAAAGGGTGTATTTAGTATTTCTGCTTTTTTGCTTTTGGTTGTGAGGTTTTTTTTAGTCTAATGCAGGATCAATTTTTGTGAAAATGCTATATATAGTTAAGAAAAGGTATACTCCTTTCTATTCCCATTCACTTTTTCTCCAGGGTTCCTTCACTTCTAATGTTTCCAAGATTCTATTTTTTTCCTTGACTTCTTTCTTATTTATTTTATGTTTAGATGTATCTAACTCTAAAGGGAAAGTTGAGGTCCTCCACTAGCAGAGTCTTATTGTCTATTTTTCTCCTATAATTCATTTAACTTTTCCTTTAAGAGATTGGATGCTCTGCTGTTTGGTGCATATTTGTTTGAACTGATATTACTTCACTGACTATAGTTCTCTTTCGGAAGATGTGGTTTTCCCTCAAGTTTCCAAGATTTTTACAAATGTTATCTCATTTGATCCTCACAATAACTATGGAAGCTAAGTTCTATTATTATTTCCATTTTATAGATGAAGAAATAAAGGATGAAATTAAGTGACTTTTCCCAAGGTCACATGGCTAGTAATTGTCTACGGTTAGACTTGAGCTTGTCTTCTTTACTCTGAGCCTATGCTCTCTTCAGTGCACCATCTATGTATGAATGTATACACACACACACACACACACACACACACACACATGCACACATATATATAGTCTATACACACACACTTGTTTCTTATTTATATTTTATATACATACCTTTATTGTGAAAGTTCATCTATATATTCAAATATAATATATACATATTCATATACATAAATATCTTCCCTTTGTATGATTAGTAGGATTTTTTCATGTTTCTTCATGTTCCTTATAGTCATCATTTTTAATAGTGCATAAAAGCAAAGGACTAAGAGTTGGAAGTGATCTTAGGGTCATCTAAACTTCTTTTATTAGATGAGAAGCTGACTCCCAGAGAAGAGATTACATGACTTGTTTAAGACCATGTAGGTTACATAAATGCACCTATATATGTAGGTTATATATGTGTTTGTTCTTGTTCAGTCATTTTCAGTCATATCCAACTCTTCATAATCTCATTTGAAGTTTTCTTGGCAAAGATATGGGAGTGGATCACATAGCTAGTAAGTATCTATGTCCAGATCTGAACTCAGATTTTCCTAATTCCTAATCCAGCATTCTATCAGTGGTAATTGGAAGACCCTAGAATTGTTTAAGTAGGGGAATCACATGGTCAAAGAATTGACTTTGGCACATATGTGTATATGTGTCTCTAGGTGGCATAGTAAACAGAGTGCTAGGCCTGCAGTCAGGAAGACTGCTCTTGTTCAAATCTTGCCTCAGATACTTATTAGCTGTGTGACCTTGGGCAATTCATTTAACCCTGTAAAACATCTGTAAAATGAGCTGGAGAAGGAAATGGCAAACCACTCCTGCATCTCTGCCAAGAAAACCCCAAATGGGTTAACTGAACAATAATACATAGTTGTACTTAATCACTTCATATTTCAACTGCATATGTTTAAATTTAACTTGATGCCCCTCACTAGAGGTAGAAGGGATCTGAGTCTACCCTCCCATCCCATTGCTTGGGGTCACTAGTGTCTTAGGAGGAATTCCAATTCAGGTGTCCCTACTCTAATACTCCATCCACTGTGCTACTCTAGCTCAATAGTCAATAAACATTCATTAAGCATTTATTACTATCTGCCAGAGACTATGCTAAGCTTTGAGGATACAAAGGAAAGCAGAAGAACCTTCTTTCAAGGAGCTCCCAGGCTAACGGGGAGATAACATGCAAACAATTATGTACAATCAATATGCAAGTTTAATTGGAATAACCAGAAGAAATTTTAGTTAGAACTTGGAAGATTTGTCTCATTCTTTATACCTGAATCCCTTTCATCCAGTCCAGTACCTGGAACATCAGTGGATGCTTAATACATCATTGTTGATTGATTAGTTGTTGATTTAAGGGTGGGTGGATGAGACAACTGGACCTGTGATTTGTTTAGTATAAGAGTATACTTCTGATGTTACCTGGTTCTTGCTCTGTAATTAAGAGTTCCAGGAGCATCCACAGGTTAAGTATCTTGTCTAGGGTCCTACAACATACATTTTTTTAAATTTTAAATTCATATTAATTTCTAGTATTTAAATATATTTAGCATTTATATTTTATATCAACTTATATTACTTAATTACTTTATATTATATATACTACAATAAACATAAATACACACATATATTATATGTATACAAGTATGTATATGAGGGACGGTTAGATGGTACAGTGGATAGAGCACTGACTCTGGGGACAGGAGGACCTCAGTTCAAATCCAATCTCAGACACTTGATACTTATTAACTGTGTGACATTGGACAAGTCACTTAACCTGATTGCATTGCATCCAGGGCCATTTCCAGTCATCCTGATCCATATCTGGTCACAGGACCCAGATGTCTCCAGAGGAGAAAGTGAGAGTGGTGACTTAGCACAGCACTCCCTCACTCAAATCCAATTCACAGCATCATCTTTCTGATGTCATAGTCTTTGAGAATGAAGGACAAACTTCATACAAGTATGTACATAGAGGGGAAGAGAGATATTTAAGTGGACAAAGAAAAGAAGAAATAAAATCAGTGTTATAGGGTCTGAAGAATAAGACCATATTAATGGGAAAACTGGGCCCCCTGAAAGGATAAGACTCGACAGTCAGTGGCATAAAAATAAATTGTTATTATTATTAGATATAGTTTTAAAGTTGCAAATACCTCCCATGATTTGGTTGAAATTGATGTTATACTTCTTATAAAACATTTTTTAAAGGATGAAGCTCCAGGTTTCATAAACTTTTGGGACAGCTCTTCAGCTCCCTCAGAAAGAGTTCTTTTCAGTCTTTATTGATGGTCTTTCTAGTGAAAGTGAATTTCTCTTTGGTAAGAACAACAAAAGCAAAACCATTCACTCAGGGTTAGGGAGGGGGAAGGAAAGAAAGGTGAGAGAAAAGGAGGCAATTTGGAGAAACAAATGATGAGAACAACCTCTCAACTTTCCATAAATAACTGGCCTGCTAGAAGCCACATAAAGAATGCCAGTGTGCCCTTTATCATCTCCCACCTCCCTGAATACAACATTGTCCAAAGTTTCTTCCTAATCCCATCATTCACCAGGGACTTGAAGAACAGCAGGATCAGCAGGCAAATCCATTCTCTATTATCCATCCTCCCCTTCCCACCATCATGAAGCAAATGCCTCTGCTGCTTTAGGATAGCCAAAGGAGGTTTTGCCAACTCGTGTCTAAACTAAATATGGATTAAACTGCCCCCTGCCAGCACAGAGTGCCCATTGTGAGGCTTTGTTATACTGTACACAAACCTGTTCTCAAACACACACACACACACACACACACACACACACACACACACACACACACACACACAGTTTTCACTGAGGCCTCTTTGTTTGGACTGAAAAATGAAGCACTGTCTGCAAAGGAATGTTCTGCAGGTAGTAATCTAAACTTCTAAACTTCAGTCCCCAGAGTCAGGGTGAGGGGAGGATTAATTGAACACACACACAGGGACTGTTGCTTGGAGGGACTTCATAGGAATGCAAACTTTAGGCCCTCAAAGCACCCACAACAAAAGGGGAATTCTTCCTATCTCTACCTCACACTAAGGCGACTGGTATCAGATGAATCACGCCATCCTACCTGCTCCAAAGAGATAGGCTGCCCCCACTTCTAGTGCAACAGGAGGGCAGAAGGGCTCCAGGGCTTTTGTCTGCAGAGGCAGCCCAGGCTGCTGTTCTATACTGTTAATGAGATGTCCCAGCTTAATTTGTGTTTGGGGTTGGAAGTGATATGCAACACAACGGAGACTTCTTTCTACTTGGGGCTGATTTTTCAAGGGGATAATAGCATCTTTAATTCTTTGTGGGCAAGGGGGTTGAGAAACCTATTTGAGAAGCTGTCCTTTCTGGTCTTACAAAGGAGAATTTCCCAATACCCTCTCCTCAAGTAAGTTAGTATCCTTCTCTATACCTGAAATGAAGATTATGTATCTAGGCTGGAAAGAACCCTGGAAATCATATAGTCTAACCTACTCATTTTACAAAATTAAAAAAAAATGAGGCCCAGGGAGAAACTAAGTGATTTGCCCAAAGTAGTATAAGTAATTGTAGATAACATTTGAACTCAGATTTGGACTCTTTCATATTAAGCTGTTGCCATCTTGTAAGCACATTGTATTTTCTTATCTGCATCTATACACATGTTACATTTCTAGCCCTCCTCTACTGAGCAGTAGAATTTGATGATGGTGATGTTTGTCCTTCGTTCTTGAAGAACACCATGACACATGAATTGGATTTGAGTGAGGGGTGCTGTGCTAAGTCACCAACCTCACTTTAGACTCTGTAGCCAGTTGGATCTGTAGACTGATATGAATCAGGATGACTGAAGATAACCCTGGATATGAGGCAAGTAAGGTTAATGGACTTGCCCAAAGACATACTGTTAGTAAGTGTCTGAGGCTGGATTTGAACTTGGGTCCTCCTGACTTCAGGACTACTGCACCATCTAGCTGCCCTCTCAGATGTAAGCCTCTTGAGGGTAGGCACTATTCAATTTAATTTTTGTATTTCAGTACCTTGTACATGGCAGACATTTAACCTGAACTAAATTGAAGTGTGACCTTCAAGGAGTGGACTAAGACCAAAATTCTGGGACCAGACTCTCCAGTGGTGTAGAACAATGTTGGAAGTGAAGATTTCCAGAAAATTCTTCAGCTAGGGGCCTGAGCACTGTCAGTAACTCACAAATTTTCTCATGTAGAAGAAGTGGGGGGTGGTGATAGGAGGAAGAATATTGAAATCCCAAGACTAGAGGCAGAATCTCAGCCCTGATATTAGTGGTGTGATCTTTTTTGAGCTTCAGTGTCCTCATCTCTTAAATGGTGTGACATATTTATACACCCTCAAATGGATGCTGTAAGGATTGTAAACTTTAAAGTTCTATAGGAGCATGAGCAATTATTTCCTGGAATATCATGAATAATTTTTTAAAAAATATGATGTCTAACTAGGCTTTGAATGGGTCTTCCTAAGTCCACTCCTCTTAGTGCTTCTTCAGTTGATATTGGATGCTCCTGGGAATGGAACTTGCTTTGGTTTGTTGTTTACAATCTGAAGCATTCTATAATTACCATCTAGTCTTTGGGTCAATACCTTTAGCTAATGTCATTCCATCTGGATGTTATTTTATGATTCAAAAATGTATATGGACAATAAAAATCTACTTATCTATCTATCATTTGGCAATATCTGATTGAAAGGGACAGTCAAACATAAGCAGGCCCCACACTTGGTTTTGCTCCCACAAGTGACCCAGTTTTCTAAGTATTCCAAACTTACAGAATTTCAAAGTTTGAAAGGACCTCAGAGTTCATCTATTTTGCCCCTTCAACTCATACTTGAAAAAAAATCCTTCCACCATATTTCAGATGAGGGAACATCAAGGCTCCCTCCTATCTAATGAGGAAGAGCCTGAAAACTCCTAAGGCAGCCAATTCCCCTGGGGATATTTTAATTGTTCAGAAGTTCTTTGATGGAAACTAAATCGACCTCTTTGACATTTATCCATTTCTCCCAGTCCTGTTCTTCCAGGTGAGAGCCCTTCAAATACCTCAAATGAAGACATTCAGTCCTAAGGCATCCTCTCCATTACAGACTAATCTCTTTCTCTGAATGATAATCAGTTTCTGGTCTTTAAATCATGACCTTTGACAACAGATGTAAGTCAATGTCTGCTAGAAAACATTCCCAGTTCCTCCAGCTGATCTGAATATGACAGGAACTGGAGGCTCTTCACTATTCTGGTTATCCTCTTCAGGTCAGATGTTATCTCAACAGGGCCATGTCCAGTAGGAGTATCATCTCTGTCTTCTCTTTACCTTCGCTGGTTTCCCCTAGTGAATTGCTTTTGTACTGTTTCTTCTGACATGAACTCCATGAGGAATTTCTTTATAACTCTACCAGTACCTACCAGTACCAGAATGCTCAGAATGAAGTGGGCATTTAATAGATGTTACTTACTGAATAGAGCTGAATTGAATTTCCGATAGTGAATTCCTGTAGGAATGAATATGGCCATACTGTATCAGTTACAGTATCTCTTAGTCCAGAATTCAGTAACCTCTTCAGTATTACAGAGATTGGGCTGCTGAGGAAGGGGGAGACATATCAGTGTGCAGAGCTAGAAATAAAAATAGAACAGGAAAAGAAACTGGCAGAGAGGGAAGGAAGAGAGGTAGAGGCTGGAAAGAGAAACATAAAAAAGAAAGGGGTGGAGATTGGAGGAGTGTCAGTCATATCAATCATCATTACTTCAGGTCCTGTTTAGTGGCCCCTGTGCCAGATGTTACTTTCTCCTCTTCCCCCTTATCCTTCCTTATGATCTGGTAAAATCCTGTTTGATTTAAGCTGTATTCCCCACCTGAGGGTTCATCTGATTACTTATCTTCTTTCCCCTCCCTTCCTCCAATCCAGGTGTTTTCCTAACCTGTCAAGGTAACTATCTGAAAAAGGCATCTCAGCAAAGGGGAGATGAGCCCAAACGGAAATCACTCCAAACTAATTCCTCCCTGATGATCAGGTTTTAGTCATCACTAGAAAACCGTAAATATAAATCAATGTACACTTGGAAAATGGACCTTTTTCTCAGGAGTCAGGATTGGATTGGTATTAATTTCATCTTCTCTCAGTGCACTCTCTTCTGTGGATGGCATCACCAGGCTCCTAATAATTCCACTGGAAAACTTAAGATGCTTTCCCTTTCCTTACACATCCAGGAGAAAACTAATTGTCAAGATTCTACCACTCTCCAAACCATCCATTCCCAGAGTCACTACGCTAGCTCAGGGGCATCCTTACTTCTTACTTTGGCTATATAGTATCTAAATTGTTCTTTTCACTTCCAGACTATCCTGACTATAATACATTCTGCTACCAAATTAATCTTTGTAATGCTCAGCTCTGAACATGTTTTTTCCCTATTTAAGAATTCTTAGTGATTCACTTATGGAAGCTAGGTGTCAAAAATGAATAAAGCACTAGATTTAGAGTCGGGAAAACTTCAGTTCAAATCTAACCTTAAACAATTACTAGTTGTATGATCCCTGGAAAATCACTAATTTCTTTCTGCCCCAGAATGAGCTAGAGAAGAAAATGGAAAATCAGTCCAATATCTTTGTCAAGAAAATCCCAAATGGGGTCATAAAGGGTCAGACAAGACTGAAAATAACTGAACAACTACAAGCATTTATTAAGAATTTGCCATATTCCTGGCCTCTTCCAAAGAGTTTAGGATGAGTCAACAAGCATTTATTAAGAACCTACTATGTGGCTGCAGTAACTGGCTAAGAGCCAGAAAAGGGAAAAAAATTGGAATAATCCTTGCATTTATGCTAATTGGGAAGATGATATGTACTTATATATATCTAAGATAAATTCAGAATAGATTTGAAGCAACCTAAGGAGTGAAGATGGCAGCAGGAAAGGGGAACAAGAAAGGCAGAAGGTGGCAGTTGAACTGAGTCTTTGAGGAAGCCAGAGATTTTATGAGGTGAAAGTGAGGAGGGAGGGCATTCCAGACCTGGAGGATAGTTATTGTGAAGGGCCAGAGATGGTATATAGTGTCATATGCAAAAAAAAAAAAGAGAGAGAGAGAGAGAGAAAATAGGCCAGAATTCTGGACCCTAGTTCCTGATTTCCAGACCATATTTTTCTATAAGCCATCCTAGATGTTCCTGTAGTTTGGAGAAATTCTGGGAAATTTAGCATGTTTTAGTCTTGAGGAGTTGGATGTGTGGGTGAGAAGCAGTGCTAGATCTGATCTGGAGGACAATCCATAATGCCAGTTCTTGTTCTGTCTCTGGCACTAAGGTTTGGCCTTATAGAAGAATTTGTGAACTGATCCAGGATCACCTCAGGACAAGACATCCTGAGGCTGCTCCCCACTAGAATTCCTTCTCCAGATCCTTTTTAAGATTTCCCTCATTCAGTTCCAAGCACCCCAAAAGTGAAGGTTTTGTTTGTTGTGTATTCTAAGGAGATCACTAAGCTCCCTGAGGCTCCAAGAGTTTAATGAGACAAAGTCTGGAACCTGAGAACAGGAGTAACCTATAAATATCAGAATATGTCCCCCAGCTTTGTGCTACCCCATTCTCAGCACCACATCTCAACATCCAAAACTCCTTTGGTAGGAAAATGAAACTGAGAAAATGAGAGAGAGGACCTATTCCTTATATCTTGTCCTTAATATCTTCCTAAGGGTTAAAGTTTTCCTACTGGGCTTTCCTGGTAAACTCCCTGTCTCTGAGGTAAATTGAGCCTTCTCCAGCTAACAGCCTTAATAAACAGCAACCACAGTAAATGATTCATCCTAATCTCTGCCTGGAGCATAGGTGATAAAAGAGGCTCACTCTGGGGTGCTAATGAAAAATGAACCCAGGGAAGTGACAGCTTCTGCCATTCTCTCCTGGCTGAGCTATCATCCCTCCCTTCACTACAGCTTCTGTCTCATATGAAGTACTTAATTTCCTCTTCAAACATCTCTTTTTTTCTGACATCACCATTTCTGTTGGCACCACTTACTATTCACTCACTTTCACATCTTTATCTTGAACTCTCTCCCTAACTTTTTCTATCCACTCAATTACCAAAATCCGGTCAATTCCATCTTGGAAATATTTCTTACCTCCTTCAATTGTTCAATCAACAAACAATTATGGATTTATTAGTTTTATTATTATCATTATTATTATTGTTGTTATTATTATTATTAATATTATTATATTATTCAATCTTTTTTTAGTGACATCTGACTCTTTTGTGATCCCATTTGGGGTTTTATTGACAAAAGATACTGGAGCAGTTGTCATTTCCTTTTCCAGTTCATTTTAGATGAAGAAACTGAGGCAGGCAGAGTTAAGTGATTTGCCCAGGGTCACACAGTTAGTACATATCTGAGGCTGAATTTTAACCCAGCTCTTTCTAATTCAGGTCTGGCACTATCCATTTTGCCACCAAACTTAACTTTCTAATGTCATAAAGCTAGCTTAATTTGTCTTTGCTTTTCCCAAACTCTTTATGTGCTCTCCTCCCCTTTGAGTCTTTCCTCCTGCTTTTCCTTATGCCTAGAATTTTACATTTTCCCATCTCCTTCACTGCTCTTTGTCAATTAAAATTTTGCTCATCCTTTAAAATGTAACAATGAAGACTTATCTGACCCTTCTGGTCAATAATGACTTTATATTGTACCTAAAAAAAACCTCCAATGTAATATTGCATATTCGAGTTATTTGTTTTGTTATCAATTAAGTAAATACAATAAAAGCCAATTAATTTATTAATTTAATTAATGATTATTATTTAATTATTCAATACTTTTACCATATTACATATATTATTTAATACTTTAATCTATATAACACATATAATAATTATATAGCCCATATAATTATTAATACTCAATTTAATTATTAGATTAATTTATTAAAACAATAAATATTTAATAAATACCTACTATATGTAAGTCATTTTGCTAGGATATAGGCATACATAGACAAAGACAAATAGCTCTGGCTTTATCCATGTCATCTCCACTTCTTGGCTTCCCTGGTGTCCTTTGCAACTTCACATAAATCCCAGAGGTACTAACCTGGGGCCTTCCATGCGCATTTTATCTGTTTTGTATATTCCCAGTTATTTATGTGTAGTCTCCATTAGAATATGCTTGCCAAAGTCAGAGGCCATGTTTTAGTCTTTCTTTTTATCAAGCAGAGTTGGCTGGGTCAACAGGTCAGAGAAGACTGTGGCCCTGTGTGGGAGTCCAATTCAGGTTTTTATGTCTTGCCTTTCATCCAGAGGGCAAAAGGTGAACTCCCTTCCCCTTACTGAATCTGGAATTAGGTAGAAGGTGAAGCCTAAGAAGATCAGGATACAAATTACATTAAGCAATGGATCAATGGTAGTAGATTTACCTCTCAAGAGCAGGTGGTAGTAAATTTACATCTCTACCCAATTTCTACATTCACAGTTCTCTTTATCTTTCCCCTACATCATTCCCCTCTCAAAATTATCTGAGAGTCCATTTGGCAAGGACTTCATTGAGGCAGGGTCCAGAGAATGGTTGGCTGGCATAGCTGGTTAGAATTCTGTCGAGGCTGGTCTTGGAGATATACAGCTAGAGAAACAAAACTCAAGGGAAAAAAAATTGAGAAAGCAAATGCCAGAGATATTGTAATGAAGAAGGCTATTTAATAGCGGTTCAATAATTAGTAAAAAGCTAGAAGGTCTATAAGGGGCAAGAATTATACCTTATGATCCTAAGCCAGTATCAAAATACCTTTTATAAGAACATGGATTCCAACATAGCACAGATTTGTTGATGTATGCCACATAAGTTGTAAACAAAAGCTCAAAAATGGTATAAACAAATGTACTTAAAAAGTATTTTAAAACTGAACATGTCTTAAAAGTAATTTGAAACAAAATTTTCTATTTTGCTTTGGCCATGTTTAGAATGAACAAAATTCCAGTTGAAGAACGGATCTTTTTAAAATCAGTTAAAAATAGACCAATAGGCATTATCCTGATATAAGCAGCCATACTGATGTTTCTTTTCCTTAAGGGAACTTGTTGTGATAAAAAGTCACATGCTATGTCAAAAGGCCAAGACAAAATACTTGCTGATTATTAAAAATTTAGAAGATAGAATTCCAATGGCTCACTCTCATATTTAATTATGATGCACCTGGAATGATCATGGCAATTTACTATTACAGAGCAGAGAGAGACACAAGGACATGTTCCCTTATTAAGTCATACAGACAACCTTTTTTTTTTAGGTTTTTTTTTGCAAGGCAAATGGGGTTAAGTGGCTTGCCCAAGGCCACACAGCTAGGTAATTATTAAGTGTGTGAGACCGGATTTGAACCCAGGTACTCCTGACTCCAAGGCCGGTGCTTTATCCACTACGCCACCTAGCCGCCCCAGACAATCCTTTTCAATGAGTCAGGTGAGGGATTCCTTTAAGAGAATCCTACCAAAAAAACAAGAAGAGAATTCTACCCCAGTTGAAGCTAGGGCCTTCTTTCAAAGGTCACTTACTCCATCTCCAGCATTTAACATTAAACCCCATAGAGATAAATGGCTTCAATGGTATATTGCCTTTCTATTTTAACATACCTGATGTCAGGCAGATCGATTATCAATTCATTGTAATACAGCAATTGCCTATAATCAGAGCTTGAGGTGGCTTGAGAACTAAAGAAAGTGCCAGGCTGTAATTTGGTATGAGACCCAGAAAAAAAAATCATAATTCAATTGTTGTTCATGTACCTAAGGACAGTGCTGTGAATGAAATGCAATAAACAGATTTTGAGACGTAAAAAAATGCAATAACCCTAATTCATATTTTTTTGTGAAATCAACTTTTTGCAATGAACCCATTTAGTTATTAACTATGTTTAAAGTAACTAAACATCTTGTTCTGGCTAGGAGGTTGCCCATCATCTCCATACTTTTCACACAACAATTAACGAGAGATTGCTACAGCAAAATCTCAAATTATTATCATTATTTTATCTTCCTTATGTTACATAGGTGCTTTTTCTTCAAAGTAAATAATCACATTTAGTCCCAGTTTACATATATAGCTAGAAACTATTATACATAAAATTTTAACTACCAGCCATCTTCAAAAATTACTTTCAGAATTCTTTAAAAAATCCATTAGAACATTGTAGGTAACCTTAAATTTCTAACATGTGTTATTGATTCCAATGCAATAAAACAATAGTAAAAATAACCAGGCATTCAAGTCAATTAGCAACATGAATTATTAAATTTTACAAAATAATATTTCTGTCATTATATTTTGTATGGATCCACAGATGTATCCCAGGAAGGGGTCATAATTTGTGATATTTCCCTTACCACCCCTTCAAAGCAATCACATGTTCATTCCAGGCTTTAACATTACAGTATTCAAATAGCTTACATGTTCACAAGAGAACCAAACACTGTTAATATCATTTCTTTGAAGTTACAAAAGAATATCACTTAACCAATGAATATATATATATATATATATTACATATATTCCATTCAATAAACATGTGATGATAGATGATAAGTGACAAAGATTTTTACAAACTTTCTTCCTTTACCAACAAAAGACCTTGTGAGATATTGACAATGTATATCAATTTAATATCAAAACAGATCAAATTACAAAATTTAGCACAATATGTCCCTTTCCCCCCAAAATCAGTAATTTACTGGATGACAAGATGGGTATGTATAAAGACTTCAACAGGTGAGACTAGTGGTCTGAATCTAATAAAAAAAGAAACAATAGGGATAGATATAAAATCCTGTGTTTGGGTTCAAAAAATCAACCACACAAGTACATGATACCAAATATTGGGTTTTTAAAAAAATTTCATTTATTTAAGGCAGTTGGAGATAAGAGTAACTTGCCCACCAAACATTATTCAGTGATCAGCAGAGGACTTAATATTTTTTACTAGAGGCAACAGACAGCCAATGGAATTATTGAGTAGGAGAATGACACCAGATCTACTTAAGGAAGATTGCTTTGGAAGCTGAGGGGAATCTAGACTGAAGTGGGCAGAGATCTGAGTCAGGAAGTCCAATTATGAGACTAAGTCTTGTAAAGCTTACTACATATAAGAGGGCACAAGACTGTCATCTATGGTGCTGACTTTGTAAATATAGAGAAAGTGGATTCAAGAAATATTGAGGAGGTAGAAACAGAAGATCTGGTTATCAATATTGCAGTGAGGTAGAATGAGGAGTTGAGTTAAGTTATTAAAATGGTAGAGGAAAGATGGTGATGACTTTAATAGAAATGAAGAAGTTTAGAATGGAGTAAATTTTTGGGGAAAGATAGAAGTCTCTTTTGATCATGTTATATTTGAGATAGCTATTGGTCAGAATATACCTTATATAAACTTTTTATCTTACTGCACATCTAGAATATTGCTCTATTGTAGTTGGCATTTAATAAATGTTGGTTGATTAAATGAGTAGATGATCTTTTTTTAACAAGATGGAGATGCCCACCCCAGGGATCAAAGAATCTCATAATTTGAAGCTGGAAATAACCTCAGTAGCCTACTTTAACATACCTAACAAGTGGGCTCTGTTGGACTTAAATTTAAAGTGAAAGAGAAAAAACTAATTTCATCAAACTTAAGAAATAACAAGAAAATTTAAATAAAAAAGATAAGAAAAAGTAGCCCAGAGGGGGCGGAGCCAAGATGGCGACAAGAAAGGATCCAGTCTTAGGTGCTCTCTGATAAAACTTATAAACTAAGGACTCTAACTAAACTTTTGAGAGACAGAACCCACAGAGGGACCCAGTGCGACAGTTCTCCTAATCAAGGTAACCTGGAAAAGAGCAGAAAGGCTCTGCTCCCTGAGGTCGGAGGGGTGGCCCACCAGAGGAGTGGTCCATCAGAGCAAGAGAACTTCAGCCTCCTGGAGGCAGCCCCAGGGTGCTGGAAGCCCCAGCTCACAGCAGCGGGGGGAGTCTCTGGAGCTACACCCTGGGGAGCACCAAGCACGAAGTAGGGGAACAGCGGGGGACCTCTGCCAGAGCGAGCACGTGGAGCCCAGCCCTTAGGGCACACAGCAAGCAGCATGGTCTTTTGGAAGCCCAGATCCAGGAAACAGAAACAGGTGGAGCCTGTAAGCAGGAGCCTCTAGGGCATGAGCCCGTTTAGCTGAGGGAGGGGAGTGAAGAGAGACTGCAGAGCTCTGTCCTCTGCCCCTGGAACAGGACTCTGGGGCTCTGACCACATTCAGATCCTGATAGCAGTCTAGGCCCCCCCCATAGAACAGCAGGCCCCCCCCCCACCTCAGCCCCATGACAGAGTGGGGTGCTTATGGTCATTCACAGACCAGGAGGGAGGACAGAGCCTCACACACTGAGACCCTTGAGGGAGTATCCCAAAAGCTCAGGAAGCACCCCAAAACCAGGCCCAGGCTGGGAAAATGAGCAAGCAGAGAAACAAGAGGAAGACCATTGAGAAATATTTTGCAAATGAGCCCAAGAAGGATCAAAATACTCAGTCTGAAGATGAGGAAGCACAAGCTCCTGCATCTAAAGACTCCAAGAAAAAACAGAAATTGGGCTCAGGCTATGACAGAGCTCAAAAAAGACTTTGAAAATCAAATGAGGGAGTTGGAAGAAAAACTGGGAAAAGAAAGGAGAGAGATGCAGGAAAAACATGAAAATGAAGTCAGCCGCTTAGTCAAGGCAATACAAAAAAATGCTGAAGAAAACAGCATGCTAAAAACCAGCTTAGGTCAAATGGATAAAACAGTTCAAAAAGTTATTGAGGAGAAGAATGCTTTAAAAAGCAAAATTGCCCAGATGGAAAAAGAGATAAGAAAACTCTCTGAGGAGAACAAATCCTTCAAAGAATAGAATTCAGGGAAATTGATGAATTTACCAGAAATCAGGAATCAATACTTCAAAACAAAAAAAATTAAAAATTAAAAGAAAATGTGAAATATCTCATTGAAAAAACAACTGATATGGAAAATAGACTTAGGAAAGGTAATTTGAAAATTATTGGAATACCTGAAAGTCATGATCAGGAAAAGAGCCTTGACATCATTTTCAAAGAATTCTTACAGGAAAATTGCCCTGATATTCTAGAAGCAGAGGGCAAAATAGAAATGGAGAGAATCCACTGATCACCCCCCTGAGAAAGAGATCCCAAAAAACCAACCCCTAGGAATATTATAGCCAAGTTCCAGAACTCCCAATTAAAAGAAAAATATTACAAGCAGCCAGAAGGACACAGTTCAAATATCGTGAAGCTGCAGTCAGGATCACACAGGACTTAGCAGCAACTACATTGGAAGCTCGTAGGGCTTGGAATACAATATACTGGAAGGCAAAAGAGCTTAGAATGCAGCCAAGAATGAACTACCCAGCAAGGATGAATTGTCCTTTTCCAGGGAAAAAGATGGACTTTCAATGAACCAGGGGAATTTCAAATGTTCCTTTTGGAATGGCCAGAGCTGAACAGAAGGTTTGATCTTCAGATACAGGATTCAGGTGAAGCATGGAGATTGGAGGAGAGGGGGAGAATATGAGGGACTTAATGAGGATGAACTGCATGTATTCCTGCATAGAAAAATGACACTGATAATACTCATATGAACCTTCTCAGTTAATAGAGCAGGTAGAGGGAGCTTTTATAGTTGAAGCACAGGAGAAAGCTGAATTCGAAGATAAAATATAGTGTAAAAATGGAGTCAATAGAAAAAAGGGAAATGTAATGGGAGAAAGAAAAAGGAGAGGGGGAATAGGCCAAGATATTTCATATAATAAGTTTTTTTCTTTATTACAATGAGCTATTGCAGTGATATGTAATGGGGGGAGGCAGGGGGGAATGAGGGAACCTTTGATCTCATCAGAGGTAACTAGGAGAGGAACCAGCATATATGCTCAATGGGGTATAGACATCTGTAGTAAGAAGGAGGGGGGAGCAGGGGAAGGGGTGGGGATATGAATAAAGGAGGAGAGGATGGACCATGGGGGGAGAGTGGTCAGATATAACACATTTTCTTTTTTACTTCTTGCAAGGGCCTGGGATTGGATGGCCTGTCCAGGACCATAGGGCCAGGTGGATTCTGGGCCTGAGGGGTGGTATGGGGGCTTGGGGCTTCTTGGCCCCAGGACCAGGGATCTGTCTGCTGCGCCACTCAGCGACCCTATAGCAGAGTCAGAGTGAAAGGAGAGAGAAAATGTGGTACATGGTAGTGGAGAAATAAGAAAGGAGGGAGTTGTGATAAGCAATGGCAATAAAATACAGAAGTAACTTTTGTGATGGACTTACCATAAGGAATGTGATCCACCTGCAACAGAGTTGTTGGTGTTGGAACAAAGACTGAAACACATTTTTTATTATTATTATTTGGGGGAGGGTGCAGGGCAAATGGGGCTGGGTGGCCACCTGGAGACACATGGCAGGGTGATCGCTGGTTGTCTGAGGCCGGATGTGGACCCAGGTGCTCCTGGCTCAAGGGTCAATGCTCTGTCTGCCACCCAGTCACCCCTACTATTATTACTATTTTATTTTATTTTGGGTCTTTTTTTTTCTTCTTTTTGGTTTTTGCAGGGCAGTGGGGATTGGGTGGCTTTCATGTCACATGGCTGGGTGATTGTTGGGTCTACAGGGCTAGATGTGGGCTCGGGTGCTCGTGGCTCCAGGGCTGGTGCTTGTCGCGCCACCTGGACATACCTACAATTATTACTATTATTTTTTTTATTTTAATTTTTTTCTCTTCCCTTTACTTTATCGCTCAAGCAAGTCTATATTTATGGGGGGAGGGGGTATTCATTTACTCTTACACAAGAATATTTTATTAATGTAAAAAAATTTGTACAAAATGAGAATAAAAAATTAAAAAAATGAAAAAGTAGCTCAGGGACCTGGGACTGAAAGCCTAAGGAGTGAAATTCATCTGAAAGCAGCAGTGTCTTTGGGTAGGCTGTGAAGGAGAAGCTTTTGAGGGTTTGACTTGGATTGTATTGTATCTGAGGCCCCTTCCAACCTGATTCTGGGATTAAAATGTCTTCGGAGATGTTTGAGATATCAGAGAGACATGGTAAAAACTTGAGTAAAAACATCTATTGTTCTAATAATCAACTTTCACTTTCTCATAATGACTTCTTGGAGTCATTTTCTGGAAAGAACGCCTATGGAGACCTAGGGTGAGTGAGATGCTCTCTGTGAGGAAAGTGTGGGTCCAAATGAGGCTATAGGAATCTTGCAAGGGTTTGGATAATCAAAAAAAGGCCAAATGGTCACTCAGTGACTTTAATCAATGTAAATAAAATCAGAGGTCTCTTATCTCCTTTGTTCTTCAGCACATTGCTTTTTTTCTTCTGAAGGGTCCAGTTGAGGAACTCAACTGGGCCTTTGCTCAGAGGTTATGGAAGCAGCAACTGAAAGGACCCTAGTCCTGCTTTCCTGTGAAGGAGACCTGTCTCGCTTTGAAGTGAAGTTGCTTCTGTGAGCCCAGGATGCCACAGAAAGAGGGTTGGGGTTAAGGGTATGAGAAGAGAACATCATGGCTTCTCTGATTCTCCTTTAGAAGAATGTTGAATTATGTCAGAGGATGGAATTTATACCATTTTGAGGGGAGGATAAGCATTTATTATATGCTTACTTGACTCTATGCTAGGGACTTTACAAATATCTCATTTGATCCTCAAGGATTAGTATAGTAGTGGGAAGTTATTTAATTTCAGTTGTGTCCAGTTCTTTGTGACACTAGGATTTTCTTGGCAAAGATAATGGAGTGACTTGCCATTTCCTTCTCTAATTTATTTTACAGATGAGGAAACTGAGAAGGTTAAGTGACTTGCCCAAGGTCCCACAACTAATAAGTATCTGAGACCAAATTTGAACTCAGGTCTTCCTAACTCTCCGTCCAGAACTTTATCCATTGCTCCACCTAGCTGATCCTAGAATATGGTAAGCATTTTATAAATTTTGATTGAAGTTAGTTTTATTATTATCCCTATTTTATAGTTGAGGAAGCTGAGATTAGACAGAATTTAAATGACTTGCCTAGGGTGACTTAGCTAGCAAATGTCAATCTGAATTTGAACTCAAGTCTTCCTTAGTTTAGGTCCTGTGTTCTATCCACTGAGACACATAAGTTATTATTTCATATAATCCTTAAGTTGGAATGTATCCCAGAGATCATCAAAATCCAAGCCTTCTCTGAGGCATCAGATTCTACAATTCTATATGGTTGTTTGATTTTTTTTTTTGACACTGTACCTATGATTTCATCAGTATAAGGAGCTTCTGGAAAGGAAATTCCCTTTACTAAAACAGATCTGCACTTCCTCTCTAATTTTTAGTCTTGGAGAACTGTCCAAAGTCCTGAGGATTTAAATGACTTGTCCATGGCCACAGAGCCAGCAGATATCTCACTCTATTCTCATTCTCTTCTGACCTATCATCCCAAGAGATGTATAGTGATACTCTGTATTTACCAAGTTTTATACAAATAAGTACCTTTTCACTAGCTGCACCCTATGCCTAGAATGCTCCCAATCCCTACTTCTGATTCTTTGAAGGCACCCCCCACCCAGTTTCCTGCAAAGCTTAATACAAGTACTGCCTTTTACATGATACCTTTCCTGATTCTTGCACTCCTCAAGGAAATCCTGGAAACATCATATTCTGTCTTGTTTTACACTCTCTAAAAGATACTTAATTTCTTTGCAAGCATTTGGGCTTCTATGACATGAAAAAGTGTTTTATTTAAACAATGAAAATGCACAATGTACAATAATCTCTTGATTCTGCTCCCTTTGGTCAGCATCAGTTCTTGTAATTCTTTCCATGCTTCACTAGAATCTATTCATTCATTTTTTTTGCTAAATTTTTATTTAAGATTGTTGCATCAATATTCATTACAGAGACTGATCTATAGTTTTCTGTCTTTTTTGACTCTTTCTAGTTTAGGTGTCAGCACCATATTGATGTCATAAAAAAGAAGTTGGCAGGACTCTTTCTCCTATTTTTAAAAATAGTTTATGTAGAATTGGAATTAATTGTTCCTTAAATTTTTGGTAGAATTCACCTGTTAATCCATCTGGATCTATAGTTTTTTTGGTAGGAAGTTTATTGATGGTTTCTTTAATTTCTTTTTCTGAAATGGAGTTATTTAAATATTTTATTACCTCTTCTGTTAATATGGGCAGTTTGAATTTTTATAAATATCCATCTATTTCACTCAGGCTGTCAAATTTATTGACATATAGTTGGGCAAAATAATTCTGAATTATCTCTTTAATTTCCTCCTCTTTGGTGGTGAGTTAACCCTTTTCATTTTTGATGCTGATGTTTGTATTCTTTCTTTTTTTAAAATCAGATTAGCCAAGATTTATTTATTTGTTGCCTTTTCATAAAATTAACTCAGTTTTATTTATAAGATCAATGATTTTATTATATTCAATTTTATTAATCTCTCCTTTGATTTTCAGAATTTCTAATATGGTATTTAATTGGGGATCTTTAATTTATTCTTTTTCTACCTTTTTTAGTTTCATGCCAAATTCATTAATCTCCACTTTCTCTTTTATTCCTATAAGCATTTATAGATATAAAATTTCCCCTAAAAACTTCTTTGACTGCATCTTATATATTTTGATATGATGTCTCATTGTTGCCATTTTCTTGGATGAAATTATTATTTCTATGATTTCTTATTTGATCCACTCATTTTTAAAAAAAATGATTTATTTAGTTTCAAATTAATTTTAGATTTATCTTTTTCATGGTCTTTTACTCCATGTAATTTTTATTCCATCATGATCTAAAAAGCATGCATTTTTAATTTCTGCCTTTCTGCATTTGATTGTAAGGTTTTTATGCCCTAAAACATGGTCACTTTTGGTACAGATGCCATGTACTACAGAGAAAAAAGTATATACTTTTCTATCCCTCTTCAGTTTTCTCCAGAGATTTATCATATCTAAATTTTTCTGAGGTTTTATTGACTTCTTAATTTCCTTCTTGATTATTTTGTGATTATATTTATTTAATTCTGAGAGATAGGTTGAGGTCCCCCACTGTTATAGTTTTGTTCTCTATGTCTCTTTGTAATTCATTCAGGTTCTCCTCTAAGAATTTGGATACTGGGGCAGCTAGGTGGAGCAATGGCTAGAACACTGGCTCTGGAGTCAGGAGGACCTGAATTCAAGTCTGGCCTCAGATACTTGATACTTACTTATCTGTGTGAACTTGGGCAAGTCACTTAACCCCATTTCTGTGTCCCAAAAAAGTTGTCTTCTCTAAGAATTTGGATGCTATACCACTTGGAGCATATGTGCTTAATAATAATAATAATATAACTTCATTGCCTATAGTGCCTTTTAAGAAGATGTAGTTTCCTCCCTTATCCCTTTTAATGATATCTATTTTTGCTATTGCTTTGTTCGAGATAGGATTGCTACCTCTGATATTTTTACTTCCATTGAAGCAAAACATTTTTTCTCCCAGCCTTTTACCTTTACCTTGTGTATATCCCTCTACTTCAAATGTGTTTCATGTTATCCTGATTCATGTCTGGCCACTGGACTCAAATGACTACAGAGGAGAAAGTGAGGCTGGTGATTTAGCACAACACCCCCTACTCAAATCCAATTCATTTGCTTGTCATGGAATCTACTCCTGATGTCATAGACTTCTTTGAGAAGGAAGGACAAAAACCATCATCATCTTGTAAACAACATATTATAAGATTCTGATTTTTTAGCTCTTCTACTATCTGCTTCCATTTTATGGGAGCATTCATTCCATTCACATTTACAGTTAAGACTGCTAATTCTGTATTTCCCTCCATATCTTTTCCCATTTATACTTTTTCCTTTCCTCTTATTCCTCCTCACCAGTGTTTTGTTTCTTTTCCCCTTTAACTTTTCTTTTAAATTTAAATTTTAACTTTACTTTAACCTTTGCCTTCCCTTTTATCAGTCCCTTCCTCTCCTTTCTTTCCCTTCTCCACCCCTCCCCCACTCTGTAAAGTAGAATCAATTTTTAAACCCATTTGGGAATGTATGCTATTCCCTCTCTGGTTCAAATCTATTGAGAGTAGGATTTGCCCAGTGTTCACACTCTTCCTTTTTTAGCTCTACTATAATAGATGCTTGTGCCTCTTTACCTGGTGTTATTTATCCACTGATGCCTAGCCTTCTAATATAGTCCTTCTTTTATGTATTTATTGTTTTAATCCTTTCTTGTACCTATAACTGCTTTGTCAAATATACTCCTTTTATATGTCCTGATAGAAGTAACATTATCAAAGGTTAATTGATTGATTGCTCATACTCACTAAATACACTCACTTCTTCTGTCTCATTGAAAATATACTTCTCAAGATTCCTAAATCACATCAAATTATAATTGATTTATACCACCCCCTCTTTTCAATTACCCTCCATGGGCACACAATCCTCATGAGCCAAGACATCATGCAAAGACAAATCATTTCTTGAACTCTTTATTCCTCCCCTCTCCCCAAAACACAGTCTCTCCAATTATAGCTGAAGCATCAAGCAAAGCAAAATCACTTCATGATTTTTTCATGTCTAGTCCTTCTAAGTAAACTCTCTCCCTTTTTCTCTATAGGATACTAACCATAGCCCAACAATCCTCAACCCTCCCCAACCAGTGTTCTCCCTCTAAATCTTTAGTACTCCAATCATAATACCATAACCTTTGTTTACTAAAGTATGTATTAAGGCAAGATCATTTCCTAATCTATTTATGTCCAAGCCTTCTAAGTATACTCCTACTCTCTGACCCAATTGTACAACAACCCTCTTTAACTAAATTATCTAATAAAGTAAGGTCATTTCATGATTTAATTATGCATCTGGCCTCTAAGTATTTTCCCTTCAGCTATTGCTATAGGAAATACTACCCTCATAGTCAGCATTACATTAATGTCTCATTTATACCCACATCCTTTAAATACAATCCCTTTAAGTATATTCAATCCTTTAACTATCCTAAGAGAAATACAAATCTCTTGTAGGGATGTATTCAGTTTGATGTTTTTGACTAGTAGTTCACTGCCACCCCCTTTTCCATTTACCTTTTTTATGCATCTCTAGTGTCTTATCTTTGAAGATCAAATTTTCTGTTCAATTCTGGTTTCTTTAATCAGAAAATTTTGGAAGTCTCTATTTCATTGAAAATTCATATTTTCCCCTGATAGGATATGCTGAATTTTACAGTGTGGTATATTTTTGGTTGTTATTTGAGGTCCTTTGCCCTCCTAAATATCATATTCCAGGTCCTCTGATCCTTTGATGTGGAAATTGATAAGTTCCTTTGTAATTCTGATTGTGCTTCCTTTGTATTTAAATTGCTTCTTTTTGTTTGCTTACAGTATTTTCTCCTTTAGTTGAGAATTTTGGAATTTGACTGATATTCCTTGGAGTTCTGGGTTATCTTTCTGTAGGTATTCTGTTTTCTTTCAAGTACTATTTTGTCTTCTTGATCTTGCATTTAGGACAATTTTCCATGATAATTTCTTGAAAGATATTTTCCAGACTTTTTTTTTGATCTAGGCTTTGATCTAGATAGACCAATAATTCATCAATTATCTCTCCTGGATTTATTTTCCAGGTTGTTTATTTTTCCTAAAAGTCACTCTACATTTTCTTCAATTATTTTTAGCTTTTTGATTTTGTTTGATGAAATCTTAGTGTGTTGTAGAGATAGTTTCTCTTTGTCCAATTCTAATTTTTAGGGTTTTATTTTCTTCAGTAAGTTTTTGTGTTTCCTTTTCTAGTTGGTTGATTTTATTTTTTGATGAGTTATATTCTGTTTCCAGTTGGTCATTTTTACTTTTAAAGGAATTGATTTCTTCAGTCAATTTTTAATGATTTTCCTGCATGACTCTCATTTAATTTTCCCATTTGTTTTCTGCCTCTCTTCCTTGGTTTTTAAAATATTTTTTAAGTTCTTACATGAGGTTTTGAATTTGAGTTCACTTTGTAAACTCCTTTGAGACTTCTCATGTGGGTACTTTGTCACTGCTTTTGTCTTCTAAGAAGGAATTTTTATTATCTCTCTCTGAATAGTAGTTTTCTATGGTTAGTACTCTTCTTGGTATTTTTTTTTAACTCATTTTGATAGTTAGCTCTGCTCCTGGGGTATAGGGAATATATTCCTGTGCTTTTTGTGCTGGGGTCTGCTAGGTGTTGTGGATACAAAGAAAGGCAAAACCTTGGTCCCTGCCCTCAAGGAACTTATATTCTTTTTAAAAAAAATATTTAAGGCAATGGGGTTAAGTGACTTCCTCAAGGTCACACAGCTAGGCAATTATTAAGTGTCTGAGGATAGATATGAACTCAGGTCTTCCTGACTCCAGGGCCAGGCTCTATCCACTGTACCACCTAGCTGCACCAAGGAGCTTATATTCTAATTAGGGAGACAATATACAAGCAACTTAAAATACAAGATATATCCATACATGAAGAGGGAAATGCCAAACTACTCCAAGATCTTTGTCAGGAAAACTTCAAATGTGGTCACAAGAAGGTGAAATCCAACTGAACATGATATATATCCAGAAAGAAGATAGGATAGTCTCACTATGCTATGACCTGGGCTACCTTAAGAAGTGGGAATTTCTCTGTCACTGTGACTAGATCATCTTTATCAGGCATTTGATAAACAGGATTATTTCTGTGAGGTTCTTTCCCAGATTGATATCCAGTAATTCCATGATTGAGGGCATCCTGTTCATTGTTCTGATACTGGGGATGATGGTTTGTGAACTTAAGCCCCATTCCAAAATACACACACTTGACAGCCAGCCTTAGTCCAGAGGATACAGCATATGAGTATGATGCTCTAGAAACCAATGCCACCAGAATTATTCCTGTGGCCACTGTGGTCTGAGCCTCCAAAGAAGTCAACAGTTTTGAAACTCGAATAAAATAATCTTGCCAAAGAGAAGCAGTGTTGGAGCTGACCTGGAGTCTGAAAGTCAAGTCATGTCAGACAGCATACAAATTCCTATGTATAGGATAAACTAGAGATCATCTCAGAGGCCTAGTATTATCTTTAAGGGTGATGGAGAAATGTTTCTCATAGCTGAGATCTGAAGGAAGTCAGAGAATAGAGATGAAGAGTGAGATATTCAAGGCATTGTGTGACAACTGGTAAAAATACACATAATTAGGAGATGCAGTGCCTTGGTCAAGAAATAGCATGGAGGCCAGTGTCTATGGTTTGCAAAGGGCATGGAGGGGAGTAAGGTGTAAGAAGACTAGAAAAATAAAAAGGGGTCAAATTATGGAAGATTTTAAAAGCCAAACAGAGAATTTTGTATTTTATCTGGTGGGGGGAGGGTTGGAATTCACTGGAATTTATTGAATGGGAGAGTGACATGACAAGGTCAGACCTGTTATGTAGGAAGATCCCTTTGATAACTGAATGGAAAATGGCTTGGAGAAGAGAAAGAATTGGACAGGGAGATGAACCTGATGGCATCAGTCTAGGAATGAAGTGAGGAATGCTTGCCTCAAGAGGGTGGCAGTGTTGGAGGGAAGAAGACGGCTCATAGCAGAGGTCAGTTAGTCGAGTCAGCAAATATTGATCAAGTTTTTAAGCACTGACAACCCAGTGAGAAGGTTTTTGTTGTTAATCTTTCATTCTTGAAGACTATGACATCAGAGAAGAGATGCCATGACACATTCACCCAAATTGGATTTAAGTTAGCACTTAGCACAGCGAGAATAGGAGAAAGACACATCCCATCTTCTAGAACCTTATGTTCTAATGGAGGGAGACATTGCATCAAGGGAAATTGACAGCTGGAGCAAACAGAGAGAGAGAAGGGGTCCTCAGCTCAGGGGCCTGCTAAGGAAAGCCCTGAGTACAATGTGGAGAAGAATGGACACAACAAACAGTTTGGCTGTGACAGATAGGAGGTTGAGACAGAAGAGCTGGGGAGTACAAGTCTTGCCTTGACCCACAATGGCTGTGTGTTGACCTCAAACAACTTTCTTACACTATGAATTGCAGAACAGTGGTTGAGTTGCACTAGTAGAGGGAGTTTCTCCTTTTGGGGAGCTCCCTCCCCCAGTTAAATCATCATGATTTTCTCCCTTCACTTCTTCCTCCTTTTATCTCTTCCCTACCTTCCCTACTCCAAATCCTAAATTGAATGGTCTGGGAGAACTGGAATCAATTTAAAATCTTCAGATTCATGGAATGGTCTTAAATACATGTCAGCATTGAGTGTGAGACCTAAAGCTCCCAACCCTGATGCAGAGTGCCAAGAGCATTTCAGGGCTTTTATTTTATTTATACCATCAACAAAGAGCAGAGGCCCAAGAGGAAAATCCCTCTGCTGAGCTCTGCCCAGAGTTAGCTTCAGCCCCAACCCACCCTCCAGAACACAGCCATTTCAGTCTTAAGTATGGATGACTGGCTAATGCCATGAGAAAGTTTCTTAAGTTCAGAGCTCAGTGTATACACTGACTAATAATTTGATTTCTAAAACAGTAAAAGTTTTTTGTGGAGACCACCCGTGTTTCCCCAGAAAAGTCATCTGCCTGCCTGATTGGTTTTGAAGTGAAGGTTCTCTTAGTTGAGTTTCACCCTTTGGCTTGCTTCCCCTGCTTCAGAAAGCAGGCCAAAATGAAATGAATGTGGATATCAAGGGCAGCTTAAGAAATGTTATGGAACAGCCTCTTCCAGATCTTGAATGGAAACTGTGTTCACTGACTGTGGTCCAATTTATAGCTAAATGGGCACCCTCGGTAACTTACCAGCTAATGATGCTGTAAACTAAAGTCCCTGTTCAGGGATCTACAATGATATATAATGGTAATTTGTCACCATATACTCAATTCCACCAAGACCAGTTAAGAATTAAAGACAATTTGCCTACTAAAAAGCTCATAGACCACCATTTGGTCTCAAGACGGCTGAATGAATCATGACTTGAACTTCAAAGTGTATCTAGATGTCTTCAATATAGAAATTATTCTATCAACAAGTATTTCTTGAGCACCTACTTTAAGAATAACAATAATAATTGATATCTATTTACTTTAAAGTTTGTAGAATGTAATTATATATATTTTTTTCTAGGTTCTGTCATATACAACCTGTATTCTTTTTTTTTAGGTTTTTATGAGACAAATGGGGTTAAGTGGCTTGCCCAAGGCCACACAGCTAGGTAATTATTAAGTGTCTGAGACCAAATTTGAACCCAGGTACTCCTGACTCCAGGGCTGGTGCTTTATCCACTGCACCACCTAGCTGCCTCTACAACCTGTATTCTTAATCTCTCTGGGTCTCAGTTTCTTCATCTGGAAGACTGATGGCTCTATTATATCATTTGAGCCTCACATGAACTCTATGAATCAGATACTGCAAATGTTGTTTAACTCTTGATGTTCAGAAGAGGAAGCCAAGGCTTAGAAGGATTATTAAATGACTTGTTTGTGTTATAACCAGGTGGAATCAGGATTGACCTAAATCTTCCGAATGCCAAGTCTATCATATGTGCCTCCCTCAGTTCCCAGTACTATACATAGGACATCCAGGAATACCCAATAAATGCAATATAACTCATGATTTCTGTTCTCTAAGGAATTATCATTTGGTTAAAGAAAATTGAAATAGTTGGAGAATGATAGATTTCTAAATCGTGTGGTGTTGGTCCTAAGTAGAAGGAAGGAAGATCAGAGTATACTGGGGAAGGGGAGAGAAGACAAAAATTAGGCCTTGAAGGATGGATAGATTTTAGATACAAGTAAGCAAAGCATTAGACGCTACCAATAGAGGAGGGATGTTTGGAAGAAGAGAGGCAGACAGTCGAAGCAAAGGGCAGGAATAGGCGTGTGTGTGTGTGTGTGTGTGTGCATATTGGGGGAAAACCATCTCATTTTACCATTCTAGAGTGTTGCTGTAGAAAGAGCATTCACCAGCTTAACAAACTATGGTCTTTGTATGTGATGGAACACTATTGTCCTATTAGAAACCAGGAGAGATGGAAATTCAGGGAAGCCTGGAGGGATTTGCATGAACTGATGCTGAATGAGATGAGCAGAACCAGAAGAACATTGTACACCCTAACAGCAACATGGAGGTAATGGTCAACATTAATGGATTTGGTCATTTCATAAGTGCAACAATCAGGGACAATTTGGGGGTTTCTATGATGGAGAGTACCATCTGTATCCAGAGAAAGAGTTGTGGAGTTCGAACAAAGACCAAAAACTATAATCTTTAATTTAAAAAAAAAACCCTGTTATCTTATTATGTAATTTTGCTATCTCTTATACTTTATTTTTCTTCCTTAAGCATGATTTCTCTGTCACCACATTCAACTTAGATCAATGTATACCATGGAAACAATGCAAGGAGTAACAAACTGCCTCCTGGGGGGGGGGGGAAGCAAGAATAGGGGGAAAATTGTAAAACTCAAAATAAATGAACTCTTTCTAAAAAAAAAAGCATTCTCTATGAGTTAGAGAACTCAGGGTTCAAATCTTGGGAAAATCCTTTGAGACCTTTCACCTTCCAATCTGGTTCTGACCAGACTTCCAGTTTTATTTCCTTTTGTCCACTATGTGGCCCATTCAACTCAACACTTCTGGCTGCTTCTGGGTCTTGTGCTTCCATGTTTCCCTCTTCTTTGCATTGAAACAGGTTCCACCAACCCCAGAATGCACTGTCTTCCTCTGTTGAAATCCTCTTTCCTCAAGTCCATCTTTCTGCCATGAAGTCTTTCCTCATTCCTCCAACTTAAAGCAATGTCTCCCTTCCTATATTGTTATAAACCTTTCCTTTAGACCTCTTCTTTGCCCTTATTACATTTCACCTTGCAATAAATTTTGGCACACATCACATATTTGATTATGCAGGGGGCCATAAATGTGCAGTTTGTAAGTTGCTAAAGCTTAAGATGACAATAAGATTTTTAGATTACTTTGTATTATAAGCATCTTGAAGGGAGGGACATTTTTTTCAAATTTATATCCCCATTGTCTAGATCACTAACTGTGTGATGTTCCTTAAGTTTCTTAATCCTGTTTACCTCAGTTCCTTATCTGTAAAATGAGCTAGAGAACAAAATGACAAAAACACTTCAATATCTTTGCCAAAAAAAAATTAAAATAGCCATGAAGAGTCAGACACAACTGACAACCCCTATCAATATAATAGTTACTTAATAATGTAATAAATTAGAGCCTGTTATGTAATTGTGAATATGCAGAGAACATAGAATCCCACTTTTGTTGGCCATGAAAAAATTTTGTAAGATAGATAAAAATGCTACCTTAAAGGTTCTCCTTCAAGAAGCCTCCAATACATATATTAAAATCATTCAAGATTCTTTTAAAGGTGTAACAGAGATAACTTTGATGAGCTATGGTTACTGATATTCAATGAGGCATACAACAGGGTAACTTATATGCCTGCCAGAGGTATTGGGTTATTTCCATGGATCGGGCTCAAGGGATTTTCCCATAGATAGTGAGGTCCTCTAGATGTTCCTATTTTCACATAACATTGTACTGATTGTATAAAGCTCCAGGAAATTGCAAAGCCTCCTAAAAAATCCACAAGAAATAAAAAAAAATTGACTAACTATACCTAGGAAAAACCAAATGAATGAATAGTGCCTATTGTCAAGATTAGAATATAAAGTTGGATGGATAACTCAAAAAGCTCATTTCTCTGGACAATGAGCTATGCCCAGAATTGGAATTTGAATTGGATTTCATCTGAGAATTTGCAGAGTTTTCATGTGCTCAATTTGTCTGAAAAAAGGTCCATATTTTTAACACTAATACTCTTCTCATGATGTTGTATGGCTGTTGGTCATAATATGCTCCAATTTCTAGAGTTAAAATTGAGACTTACACAAAGGGCAATGGCAATGAGGTAAAGGAGATCATTGATAGAAGTAAATAATGAGAGAAAAAAAGGCTGAAAAGATCACTTCACGAGAGGGCATGGGTAGCTCACTTGACCTATTGATCATTATCTGACACCAAGAGAACTTAAGGAAGAGCCCCATCACTTTGAGTGGATTCCCTGTAGTAGATTTATGGACAAACATTCCAGAATGGAACGAACAGGTTCTGTACCATGGAAGGGCATATCCATATTGTTGAGATCACAATGTTTTGTGGTCATGAGGAACATCCTTATTTTCTTTATAGTATGGAGAATATGGAAAACAATTGCATCCAACTATAAAAATAGATGTATGATAAAATGTAGAGATTAGTAAATTTGGAGTCAATAGACTTGGGTTTTAAAATTGAATTTCACCTCTGTAAGCCTTAGTTTCTTTACCTGGAGAATGAAGGATTTGGACTAGATGGTCCCTAGGGTCCCTTTCAGTTCTAAATCTATGAACCTAAGAACTACAAATCTCCCTCTTTCCAGCATTAAATCTTATCATTCCATGAAATAACTTCTTTGTTGGACAAGCAAATTAGAACAATTTAAGTAACAGTTTTATTCACAAATAAAAAAGCATCACACAACTATTTATACAAGAAAACTATAATTTATGAAATTTAAAAAGTCTCATATGCAAAAAAGCAATGACGCAACCTAAATTCATTCAAGCTGACGCCCTTAAAGTGGCAATGGACGTTTTCTACTGGCACAGACCACAGTGCTTGACCTAAGCAACATAAACAATAGCTATTCAAAGTAGAAAAATCTATTTTTAAAAAATATGTACAATTTACAATAAGGTAGGGGGAGGGAAAATCCTGTGCTTTAATTCAGTGATCTCAATAGACACTTCATTCTTTGAATGAATATCATACATAATAATGTTTAGGGGTGTACTAATAAGTGTTTAACAATGAGCTTTCAAAGCAAAAATGTATGCATGACATACTTTTAAATTTAATCTGCATTACTAACATTTCCCCCATCACTTTATAAGTCCAGACAATCAACAAAACAATAAACCAAGACCAGATTTGTAGCATTTTTTAATTTCCAAGTTGTAAATGCTCATGGCTTTTGAGTATTGGTTCAGATTGTTCCAGTACACCCCCACTGCTTTTGAACCAAAATGATCACACTGGTTGTAATCTCCAATAGACTATGTGCTTTAAATCATGAATTATCTTAGTTATTTGGCACACATACCTTGAAAGGTCAAGCTATTGACTGCTATGCAACATTCCAATAATATCTTTAAGAATCTGAAGTGTGCACTGCAGTTCTCTTAAATATTAACAAAGCTAAGAGAGTCAGCAGAACATTACTGTATTGCATCTTCACCAGGTGGTAATGAAATGGCCTTGCAACCCTAAGCATTTCTCCACTGATCAAAAGTGATGTTTTGAGATTCAAGGTCAAAATCTCAGTCACAACATTAAGTATTGTCTTGCAGGTGTCTGACTTTGAAGTCAATAAGAGTTCTTTACATGGGAAAAAAATACTGAGGGTATACAAACAGTAAAAAACATCCATTTCTCCTTCTCTCATTACAAAAGTAGCAGGATGTAGAGAGAAAAATATTGATTTGGGAGCCAAGACATGGGTTCTGCTTTTGCCTATATTAGTAGTTAGTCATGTAACACTGGGTCTTAGTTTCCTCAACTGCAAAATGAGGAAGTTGGATCAAGATGATTTCTAAGGTTCTTTCTAAATCTAAATCTCTGAGTAGATGGAAAAGAAGTCAATCTGTTTGTATGAGTTATAGTTAAGTCATTTAGATTGATGTTCCTTAGTATTGATCCTTTCTTGGAGACTTTTTCTTTGTTGACCTAAATGCAGCCTGATCAGTTTGTAGTAAGACTGACTACATTTTCAAAACTATTTTTCAAGAATCTGTAGAAATTATCTATGAAAAAGGTTTCCCTGAAGATAATTTTCATTAAGATCTTTAGATGAGTAAAATGAACTTATAGTTTGACACAATGACGAATTTCATAATGGTCCCCCATGTGTAGTCCATTTAATATGGAAACCAAGTTTTTTCTTCTTGGTTAGCAAAGTATCCTGCATAATAATGCCTGCTGGAATTTCTTTTTAGTGGGTATAATGTTTTTCTTAATACTGTAAGATACAAAATTGCTCTGATGTAAATAATTGACAACTGATAGTAATGTTTATACTTTTAAAAAAATTCAATTTGACTTGTCCACCTGGTAGACATAGAAGTTTATAGATGATGAGAAATCACGTAATTTCCTATTTCAGCCAGAAGAAAGTAAGGTAATGAGATGGGAGAACAAATAAGACAAACTAATAAATATGTACCTCCACCTCACACTGACTAGAGAGAAGCAAGGCTATGTGGAAGGGGATCCACTATATTTTCCATGGTTGCCAAACCACAGTGTACAAAACAAGAGGGGAAAATCTGCTGGAAAAGATGGATTGTAACAAGACTGGGAGGAAAAAATGAATGTCAGCTTTAAACCTGAAGTAAATAAAAAGATCAAGAAAAAAACCAAAAGACAAAGCTGATGAGATAAAAATCAATGTTTAAAAAGTGCAAATGTGGCCAAGACCAGAGGAATTGGTTAAAAGACACAGGATAAACCTGATTATGTAGGCTCAGAAATGAGAAGGGGAGCCCTTTGTAACTTCTCCTCAGCCACATACCCCAACAGGGCTATTTTTTTGCCTAGCAAATCATTTCATTGCATCCAGTGTACAAATCCAGAGAGGATAGGGGATGGAGTACGCACCTCTGTCTGTGACTCTCCTATACTTCTACAGGTGGTTAGTAATTCTGATGGGGTAGGGAGAGGCTCAAGTACCATAATATATTGGTACTGGTCAAGGACTTCCTTTTTAAAACATACCTACAATCTACATACCATGAACCTTAAATACTGAACTCTGAATTCTCTTCTGGTTTTAATGTACTGTGGAGTTTTGCCATAAGCTACTAAGAAATTCTACTCTAATGGTGATGAACCTGCTATGTTATAGCTTATTAAGCCTTTGATACCAAAGGCAAAACTTTAATAAAAGCTCTTTTTCCTAGAATTACTTTTTAATTATGGCATAAACATTTCTGGGAATTGTAAGCTCAGTCTTGAAAATAGATGTAACTCAATAAAAAGCTTCCTCATCAATACATATATGTATGTACTATCTTTTGTACAGAAAGGTGATCCGCTGTTGGTAAAGTATGTCTGTGTGTGTGTGTGTGTGTGTGTGTGTGTGTGTGTGTGTGTGTGTATTGTTACTTTTTTGGCAGTAATGGTGATAGATAACACTGAGCCATCCACTCTCACATGAATTCTCCATTATGACCTATGACCAAGAACATACATTTTTCAGATACCTGGTTACCAATGGGAAGCTAACCAGTCTGGGGAGAGATCTATCCAAGCTTTTGGTCTCATTAACATTCTAACTATTTGGGCTAGAAAACTTAGACTACCAAAAAATGTCCTTTGCACAAGAAGAAAAAAACACTTTTGAATTCCTTCTACATCAAAACTAAACAATCTAAGCTGATGTCTAGTATGATGCCATTTACTGTGTTTTTGAAAACAGAGCATGGACATTCACAGATGCCTCATTTCTTCAGCCTCATGTAGCCATTTGGCAAAGAAATGTAAGTCCTAACTCAATTCTGTTTCCTGTTACATGGACATAATCTCCTTAGCTTCAAGTTCAATCCTTTAGTCCTTTCAGTCACACATGTAGCATGGAAACTGTGTGTTTGGAAAAGATGCAAAGTATCACGAATCTGCCTTTAGTCTTTTCTCAAGTTATGCCCTGGAGTTTCAGCTCCCAGCTGGCCTGGCTCAGACACAATTGGCTGGAAGACTTGAAATGTGGCCAGTTCAATTCAGCTTTGTCAGGAACCATCCAAGGTCCAGACTGGGTTCGGTTCCCCAGTGTTAGCAGAGTGGCATTAGGGTTATGTACACTTCCATTCCTTGTAGAAAACAGTCCTTTAGGCTTCCTAAAACAGCAACAGAAGGGAAAAAAATGTTTAAGTGCATACTAAAGGAAACAAGGTAGATCAGAGATTCAGGAAGAGCAATTGCATTTTCAAAAGTCCTTTTGATAAAGTTTTGTGCTGATGTCATACCATATGAACAGAAGGACCTACTGTTTTGGATGATATAGTTTCAAACAAAGCAGTAGAGAAGTCTGGAAACAAAGTGATCATTTTCAGAGGTTCTGAAAAATAATCTAATATTTGTAAACTCTAACTAAAAGGTATCAACTTCATACACATTAAGCAATAGGTGTGTATTTTCTCTTCCCCTCAAAGCAAATGATACATGTGTCTTATCCCATAAATTTATAGACTCTCTAGTCTAAATGACTGGTCGGGTAAGAGAAAAAATAATTATTATGATTAAATAATAATCATAATAATTAGCATTTCTACAGCACTTTAAGATTTGCAAAGTGCTCTACAAATATTATCTCATTTTATCTTCACAATCCGTTTTACAGAGGATCACCCAGAAGCAGGCAGAGATGAAGTGACTTCCCTAAGGTCACACAACTAAGGTAGGATTTGCCCTAGGGTTTTGCTGACTCTAGGTCCAGTGCACTAACCTTAATCCACTTCTACTATGCCTCCTAGTTGCTATCATTGCAAAATCATTCCTGTTTGTTGGACCCTTGAGGAGTAAATAGATTGAATTGCTTATCTTCCACCAAAAAAAGTCTATGTACAAAGTTTCAATTGAGTTGCTGGAAGATACTGTCACCAATTAAGCAGCAGGAGAAAGTATGCCGATAACTGGGGGGTGGGGGGGTGGGAAGAAGGGACTTCTTTTTCTCTATTGTCTTGTGGGAATATGGAATATGCACAATCAACTTCTCACAGAGCTTCCTAGCAGGAAGGAACCTCTGACCTCTTGAGGGCAGTTTAAGGAATAGTCACTTGGGGGGAGGAAAGTATTATCTTTGGCCCTCTCAAAATAGGATGTGGACTTCCGGAAATCACAAAGCAAGGGTATTTTAGGCCAAATGGAAGACAGACAGACACACACACACACACACACACACACACACACACCCCAAGCTGCATTAAAATGTAGTAAAACCACATTAGTTCAGTTACTGTGAACTATGATGATTCAGACAAGACCCTAAGCTAAAAAAATCACTTTTTCAAAAAACAAACTCTAAAGAGATTTGCTTGAGCAAAGCATAGGTGTTTTTAAAGGACTTGTAGTTATTCTGAAATAATTTGTTTTTTTAAGTAATTTAAGTTATTGACAAGATAATTATAAGCCATTCTTATCTGCTTATTAAGGTATATCCTAGCAACAATGGTAGATTGTTACCCTATGAGTATTAATAAAAATTATAGAAAGCATTTATATAGGACTTTAAGGGCTACAACTGTCTTTAGAAGTCTCATTTCACTTTGTCCTCACAAGAACCATAGGAAGTGGGTGGTATTGTTATTCCTATTTAATATAGGAGGAAACAGAGTGAGAAGGGTTAAATCATTTGTCCAAAGGCACACAATAAATATCTGAGACAGGATTTGAATTTAGACCTTCTTCACTGTAGGGCCAAGGCTCTCTACTCCATCACCTGTGAAAGTCATGGTTGAATGCATGAGAGGAAAAAGAACAAAGGTGAAATATTACCTATAATCCAAGTTTTTAATTGATTCATATGAATTAATAAACTTGAAAATCAAGTCTACAAACCTGCCTTTCTTTAAAATTAGCCAAAATCAATGAAGTTTTACATTTTTATATTTTCAGAAATCTTCTTTCTTTGAAAACACACTACACTTTATAGATGATTTCCTTGGACCAAAAGATGACTATCTTGGTGGTGAGAAGACTCAGCTGGCCCTGTCCTGAGGGGGTCAATCTGTAAGCAGGTGTTTTCTACTCAAGACCTTTTTTGTTCCCTAAAGACTAGCCACGACTTGTGCTCCTTTTGGAATAGCCTTATAGATCTCAGGGTCATCTTTCCCACTAAGATGAGGCCCTAGAGGAAGAGCTTAGAGAAGGAAGTTTCCTCTGCAAATTCAGCCTCTAGTAATTTGAATTTTAAAGAGTTTAACCTGGACTATGTTATAATAACTAGAAAATAATTTGCTATATATACTAACCATAGAAAGCAAGATTCTATGGAGTATGTTTAGTTCATTTATTATATTTATTTAACTTTATTATATTTATTTAAGTTTATTATGTTAATTGTTGAATGCTAATTAAATGTTTGAATGCTAATGTATTATTAAATACAAATGAGGTGTGAGGTTTTCTGACCATTAAGGTAAATTCACTACGTTTATAATAATCACATTAGTGAATCTTGACTATATTCTTTTTTGGTTTCTTCAAAAGCAAATGAGGAAAAACAAATGTGTGATTTCCTAACGCCTCTGAATCAAACTGGAAAACAGAAACAGGTCTTCCTTATTATGCCTCATCTTAGTACCTTCCTTCCTATTAGTCATCCTTCCATCTTCTCTATTGAATGATAGCTCAATCATAGATTAACAATCATTTCCTATCAATCAACAAATGTTAACAACAAGTTTTTATTTATAAGGCTACATACGTAAACCTTAAGGGAATAGATGGGCTTGGAACAATATTGAGAAGACCAATAGATCTGAATGTTGCTGGAGAAGAAATACTCTTGCAGACCTTTCTTTATCAGGCAACAAGTCACAGTAGAATAAAATGCTAAACTTGGTATTGGGAAGATGTAGATTAGAGTCACATCTCAGACACTTGCTAAGTAGTATAACCCTGGACAAGTCATTTAAAAATTCTTTGTGACTCAGTTCCCTCATCTATAAAATGAAGGAATTAGACTAGATGACTTGAGGCCCCTCCCAACTTTAAATCTAGAATCTTAAAAATATTTACAAATTAGATGCAAAATTCTTTTCATTAATAAACATATAACCTGACCCTAGTTTAAAATTTATACATAAATTATGATATCACTATAACCATGTTTATTACTTTTGAAGTTAGCATTTTTTTGCAAGGCAATGGGGTTAAGTGGCTTGCCCAAGGCCACACGGCTAGGTAATTATTAAGTGTCTGAGGCTGCATTTGAATTCAGGTACTCCTGACTCCAGGGCCGGTGCTCTATCCATCGCACTACCTAGCCGCCCCTTGTTTATTACTTTTGAAAGTTTTGTTGTCTAATACTAGAAGTAGCTAGGTAGCACAGAGAGCTAGATCTGGAGTCAGGAAGATATAAGTTTAAATTCAGCCTCAGATCCCAACTGACTTTATGATCCTGGGCAAGTTACTTAACCTCTGTCTGCCTGTTTTCTTTAATATAAATGGGGATAATAACAGCAAATACCTACCTCAAAGAGCTGATATAAGGATCAAATAAGATAATATTTGTAATGTTCTAGCACTTAGCATGCATTTAATAAATGCCTGCTTCCTTCCTTCCAGATTTTGATGGTTTTCTTATGTGAATGGGGAAAAATTAAAACAAAACAAACTCTACCTTGTTTATTGCACAGTCTAAGGATAATATTATAAATTAATTTTAAAACATCCTAACACTCATAAAGGCATGACAATATTTCTTTCATACCACCACCATGAAAATAGCATGAAAGAAAAATAGACAAGAAGCTCATACAGATAGGAATTTTCACTGAAGTATTTATTTTCTGGAACCCTTATTGTCTAGGTTAGAATTTGGAGAGTCCCCACAAATATTACATCAAAATATTTGACAAAAAGTTATGAAATGGTTGATAATTAATAATTTCATATACTGTCAACACATTTAGTAAAAAATTAAAAACTTGTTTTAAGAGTTCTATTGGTAGGGGCGGCTAGGTGGCGCAGTGAATAGAGCACCGGCCCTGGAGTCAGGAGTACCTGGGTTCAAATCTGACCTCAGACACTAAATAATTACCTAGCCATGTGGCCTTGGGCAAGCCACTTAACCCCATTGCCTTGAAAAATCTAAAAAAAAGTACTATTGGTAGCATATACTTGTCTAATTATTGAATCTCTCCCTTAACAATGGTTGACAACAAAGGGATTAATGAAAATTTGTCAATGGAAGATTCATAGACTGATAGAATTTAGTGCTGGGAGGGATTTTTACAACCTCTAGGTGAAATCCCTTATTTGATAGATGAAGGAACAGAAGGTCAATATTTTTCTTAATGTCATTAAATCAATTGGCTAAAAAGAAACCAATAATGGAGATTTAATATATTAAAGGTAATTTTAATAACTGAAAATTCAGTCTGTGGAAAATGGTAGAGATGCAATTAGAATTGTAGGATTTAGAGCTGAAGGGGAAGGTCTTTGTTCAAGATCTTCTAGACCAGTCTTCTCATTTTATAGCTTGTGGGAACTGAGACTGATGATTTGCCCAAAGTCATACAGACAGTAAACAAAACTAGCAAGAATTCAAGCATAGGTATTTTGATTTTTAAGTCCTCCTGATATTCCAATATAGTATAGTTATTACTCAAATTTAATTTTCAGGGAATTGTGATTTGATATAAAAAAGTCACAATATAAAAAGAAAAATACTTCTTTAGTCTAATATAAGTCACAAGGGGTCTAAAATGCCATGTTAGACAGGATGGGAATCTTACTCTATCTTGCTGACTACCCTTTCTAATTATTATGTGCTGCCTATTCTCAGTAACTGGATTCTCTCAAAGCACACATTTGGTGAATACAGGGAAGGCATTATATGAACAGGCTCAAATGGCCACTGGGCACAACTCGGAGAACTTGGGATGAACTCACTTTCTGGTCCCACTCCCTTCTCTGACTCCCAGCTGGGGAAAGGATACATCTGTTCTCTTCTACCAATGTATTGTCCATTTAAAGACAAAAGTCCAAGTTCTCCCCACCCAAAAAAAAAGAACAAAAATATGAATTATTCTAAATCATAAACTATTTTCATTCAACAAACATTTATTAAATACTCTAAAAAATCAAAGGCTTTAGATCCAGAAGGATCATCTAGTTTGGTTTACTCTTGATATTTGTGCAGGACCTCATAGTATCTCACTGGAGCCTCCCAATAAGCATGTGAAGCACATCTTAGATTTATTATCTCTATTTTACAGTAAGGAAACTGAAGCTCAGAGTGTTAAAGCTACTTGCCAAAAGACACGAAGCTGCTAATGAGGAGTGGGTGCTCAACATCAAATCTTCTGGACTCTAATCCAAAAGTATTCTGTACCTAGTACTCTGTCCCCATCCTACCTCAAAATACTGGCCAACACGTTAGCCTCTTAGTACAAACAGAAACCTATTTATGACCAATACAGGATTTTTCAGTTTGAAACAGGATTTTAGTAATGAAGGGTTGACCACTGAGGTTATGGGATATGTCATGAATTTTTGTATATAGGAATTTAATACACTCAGAACCCTTCCAGAAGCCAATTCCCACTATTCATTTTTTAAATGAAACAGAATATTAAATTTCTCATCAAGTATACTCTAAGATCTGGGCAAACTCCATTTCCAAATTACTAACGCAGAACCAGTATTTCATTTCAAGGTCGATCTTCTACATGCAGATGCTAAGTAAACACTGATATTAATCATCTTTTCTTACCTGGAGGGAAGGTTGGGGGACCATATTCATGGTATTCTCATTCTCTTGCTCCAGTTGATTTCTAAAAGATAAAGTCTCCTGAGTTAGTGATGGATCTGTCAATGTGTTTTGTTGAGACCATTCAGTAGTTTCTGCCAAGTTTTCAGGATGAGATTGAAGTGGAGCCACTGTACCAACCAGGTCCTGGCTACTGTCTGAATCGAAAGTGGCCGAATTTTCAGTTTCCAGGTTGAGTGAATTTCTCTCTCTTCCATTCAGTTCCAAGTAAGATTCAGAGAGAGAGAGTGTGTCACTGCAAATGGGATTCTGCATGAGTGGCCAGGCATCTGAAAGCTCACCGCAGGTAGAATGGGAAATGGAACCAAAGAATGTTGGAAGCATTTCTCCCACTGAACTTGCATTCCTAAGAGGGCAACAAAGCCAAAGTAAAATTAAACTTTAAAAGAAACATCAGTAAAAAAGTGAATGAAGAAAATTTATGAAAGATTGATGTGCAGAGAGTGATTATCAAACTTTTTGAAGAACCTGTGTATAGTTTTCTGAATCACAATTTTAGTGTTGCCTGCTATTCTAATTTACTTACCTCACTAATTTAATTATCCTTTTGCTTTAAAACAGACCAGGTAGGGGCAGTTAGGTGGTTCAGTGGATAGAACACTGGCCCTGAAGTCAGGAGGGCATGAGTTCAAATCTGACCTCAGACACTTAATAATTACCTAGCTGTGTGACCTTGGGCAAATCACTTAACCCCACTGCCTTGCTAAAACCAAAAAACAAAACAAAACTGAACTCAGACACTTAATATTTACTAGCTAGGCCACCTTGGGCAAATCACTTAGCCCCATGCCTCCCCTATTCTACACACACACACACAAAAGAAAACATCAGTTGACCAATCAGTGGAATAATAAATATTTGTAAAATGCCTACTATGTGTAGGACTTGAAGATTCAAAAAGAAAAATGAAAAAGTCATTGCCCTCCTTGCTTACATTCTATTGGATATCCATAAAATCACCCATACCAGACAGTTACATCCATTTCCAGTAATTCAAAGTCTTACTTAAGGATTAAATGTATTCATTTGGTAGAAATCATAAAAGTACAACAGAAACAGAAAAAGTAAAAGGTAAATTGGAAAGAGTCCTGGATTGTAAAACAGCTTTAAGTGAATCTGCCTAAATTAGGGGTATTTCACAGAAAAAGAATATGTTCTCTTTTTAAATTCAACATTTGGAAATAGAGGTCTGTTTTGGCATTGGTGAGTCAATCAATTCATTGCTTGGTCTTAGAGATGTGAAATGTTATGAAGGCCTAAATTTACCTTTCATGAAGGGTGGTCCTGGAGTGGAGAGCACAGCCACGAGTCCCATGATCCATGCTACAGGTCTCATCACAGCACAAGGAGGGAATCAAGTGAACTGGCCCTGTGAAGATTACAAAGAATTTTAAAATAAGAGTCATGAGATTCTTTCAAGTAACTTCCATTGTAGCATCACTCAGTTCAACAAATCAACTTGCATTCCTAGAGAACCGGGCTTATAACAGCAAAAGCTTAATAGTCTATGCCCTAAGAAAGTTTGAAGGGGATTCAACATGTACCCAAGAAAGTAAGTTCAAAGGATATACAACATAATACGAAACAATTTCAAGAGGGAGAGAGGGCTAATTGGGAGCATCAAGAAAGGAAACAAAGAATTCTATATGAGGATTAGAAGGGTGTACATTCCAGATATGGGGCACCACATATATGAAGGTATAGTCTTCATCTTCTTATAGTCTTCACACTCTTTTTCCTTAGGTTTTTGCAAGGCAATGGGGTTAAGTGGCTTCCGCAAGTCCACACAGCTAGGTAATTATTAAGTGTCTGAGGCCGGATTTGAACTTAGGTACTCCTGACTCCAGGGCCAGTGCTCTATCCACTACACCACCTAGCCACCCCCCACACTCTTCTTAAAAATTTGGCTTTGTTCTTTTCCTTCCCTTCTCCACCATCAGATCAAAATGTATGTGCATCCTTGAGTATTGTGGACACCATATTAGGCTCTTCCCCATCCACAAGATGCTACTTCTTAATTCCCAGCCTTTGAACAGACTGGTTACCATGTTTAAAATGTGCTTACCTTGTCTTTGTCTCTTAGAACTCCTAGCTCCCTTCCTAGAATTAAGGGCCACTCAATTTCCTGATCCTCTTGCAATTAATTATCAATGAATATGTATTTTCCCAGTGATGTATAAACTTGAAGATTTGGACTGTCTTGTTTTTGCCTGGGTATCCACAGCACCAGCACAAAGGATGATATATAGTGGGTCCTTAATAATTGCTTCTTGGTTTACTGACTTATTTGGTTCTTAGGATAGTACTTACCTATTTAACATAACTTTAGTCATTTAGAATCAAATGCAACTTGTGTACCCTATTAAGGATGCCACCACCTCAACAGTTCACAAATTAGAGCATTCAGAATAGACAGCAATTCTTAAACTTTTTGGTTCTAGGTACTCCCAAAATTTATTGAGGACCCACCTAAAGACTTTTTGTTTTTGTGGGTTATATTATATTATATTATTTGCTGAATTAGAAATTAAAATATTGACATGAAAATCATTTTGATATCAGAGAACTTGATAAGCATCTTAGAGATGTTCAAGGGTCCCAATACTATACTTTGAGAACCAATGGATAGGATTAACCTATGATTTCATCATTAGCAGGATACTTATCAAAAAAGGCTGCTGTCTTTTCTGCACTCACAATCTTGTAAAATTACCCAGGATGTTAAAAGGTGACATGATTTGCCCAAGTTCCCACCATGATCATGTATAAAAGGAGGGACTTGAACCCAAGTTTTCCTTGTTTTTGAGGTCATCTCTCCATTCACCTTGTCTTTCTGCCTCCATCCAGAGAGGTCACCTGCTCATTTAATGTTATTGCACTGATACCATATCATTCTTGAGTCCACCTGCCATTTATTCATACATTCAGTCATCATATAAAAATGAATGAGCATAAGATGAGCAAAATTCCTAGCTTTATATGCAACACTGCATTTAATAAACTCAGTGTCACATACTGAGGATAAATGTCTAAATTCTATTAGTGAGCAAATGCCTAACTTCTTGCAGGAAAAAATTAAAATATATAAGTTTTTTTTCACATTTTCAGCTTTCTTCATATAATTTTGTTGTGTATTAAGTATATTCTGAAAACTTTGTTCTCACATGAATTCTATGCTTTACAATCTGAATGCTCAGCCCAAAAGGTTTTCCAGTTGTTCCTCTGAGGGGAGAAAATTGAATTTACAAAAACAAACAACTCAAGATTCCTGAATTACTAGCCCCTTAGATTACCCTCTAATCATCTTAACATGATCTTGGAGAGTTATATCCTTTCTCTAAGTTCCTTCTAGCTGTTGGTACGACTGATAGACATGTTGATAAGAATTCTTGAGAGAAAGCATTTTTGTTGGGGCATTTCTAAAAATCAACTGGTTTCTTTAAGGCTGTCTAGGATGAAGTCCCATGTACACAATTCCTGGATTTGAAACCAACAGATCTCACACATCAATTTAATTGTCAATGACTGAACTTCTCAGAACTACTTTATAGAGAAGACAGGAAACAAACTTTTGTTTAAAAAAGCATACTGTTAGTTTGTTTAAATGAAAGCTCCATTGATTCCAAGCAGTGAAGATGAACTTGCCTATACATTCTAGGGTTTAATGAGGTGACAATTTTCTTTTAACATTTAGAATCAGAACCAAACCATCAGAAAGAAGGGATAATAAATATGACAATATTATTTTTAAATAATTAGGAGACCAAATAGGTAAATGTGGCCAGTTCCTTCTGTTCCCATTTCCATTGGGCTACTCTTATTCCTCTAATATGCTCGTGATGAGGCTTTACTTACCGCAAGTCTGTGCTGAATCTTGATGGCACTGACAGCAAGTTCTGTGAGGATATTCATTAAGCCGAGGTCTGTCAAAACATGACAGCTCTGAACCATTGTACTGAATATCCTGTGATCTCATAGACCCTGTAGGTAAAGAGGGAAGGAGAATGCTTCAAGCTAATTCTTTGTTTCTTCACTTTCCTTTACAAAGCGCAAATTAACAAGAGAATGTGGAAAATTCCAAACTAACCTTTTCTAGTTTTTTAAGGAGAGATCTAGCATTTTCAATTACTGATAGGTTTAATCTTAAAAATGAGATAATTAAACATAGAAAACCATTTGTCAAGAAATCTAGGAGTGGTAAGCCACTCAGGTTTCAAAGAGTTTCAATGTTCATTTTTATCTAGTGGCATTAAGATGTTATATACTTGTCAACATTTCTATAAAAATGCCATTCATTTCCTTCTCCCTCCTTCTCCCTGTCCTTGGGCTTCCCTGAGACTAAAAGATCATAGGGTTTATTTTGATTAATCTCCAATTACTTTAATAGTTCACTGGTTCTCATTTTGGTCAGGTTTCCTGTCGAACCCTTTACTGACCCTGATGATAATTTGCTTCTTACTTAGTTTCTTACTTAGAAACCTAAATAGTTAGAGACTTACAGCGGGGCTTCTTCTCCATGAACTGCCTCTTACAGTAGATGACACATAGGATGAGGAGGGCCAATAGAACTGTGGCAAGTGCACTACATATCACAGCTGCCAGAGCTGTGTCTCGAGGACTGGAGGTGGTTGATGGGATCTTCACAAGGTTTACTTTAGTTGTACCTGAAACAGAGAGGAAAGACCATCAACATTAATAGTAAAACAACTAGAACAAAGTTGTTGACGCTATGCTGAATCATCATACTGCTGATCCTTTACCATGGTCAGACCACATTTGAAACACTGGGTTCAGTTATGAGCACCCCATTTGAGGAAGGACATGGATTAGTTCGAGCCCAAAATGAATGGAAAGTGATCAAGGTGGTGAATGACCTTAGAATAATGGCATTTGAGGATTGGTTGAAGGAACCAGGAATGTTTAGCCTGGAGAAGACCCATGGAAGGACATAATAATATATTGTTGGAAGCCAAAAGATCTCAGTTCTAACCCCAGCTTGTCCTTTGCTAACTATGTGATCCTGAACAAGTCATTTAACTTCTCTAGTCTTTACTTTTCTCATCTGTAAAATAGGTATGTTGCATAAGAAACTTCTTAAGATCTCTTCAGCTCTGTAGTTATTGTCCTAAATTTATCAAGGGCTGCCACACAGGAAAAGGGCCCTCTCTGAAGTGCCTTCTAATTCTGAGAGAAATCATTCTAAGCAATGTATAAACAGAGAGGAAGACTATATATTACCAAGTATATATTATATACAATGAGGTTTAAAAACAAGGAAAAAGAAAATATCTCGTCATATTTTGGGGTTATACTGAAATACACATTTGAAAACTTCAGGAAAAGTAAATAAAATTCTTGGATCATTCCTGGCATCTTGATCATATATGGCATCTGGAAGCATCAAATATCTTCACTGCCACATTGGTAAATTACAGGAATGAATTCTGGAGAAAAGACTGTCATAGCATAGAATGGTCATCACCATAAAACCCAAGTAGAAGAAACTGCTCCTGTATAACTAAGGAACATCTATATTTCTTTTTTGCCTCTACCACATTCTTATTTCTGGTTGTCACTCCTCTACCTATGAGAATTCCTTGAGAAAAAATGTATTTGACACTAAAATTATCCTGAACATAATTTTACATACTTGCTGAGTAAACTTTGAGTGAACATTTGATGGAAGGAAACAAGTATATATTAAGCCCTATTATGTGCCAGTCACTGTGCTAAAAGCTTTACAAAATCTCATTTGATCTTCACAACCAACCTGGGAAATAGGTGCTACATTTTACATATGAGGAACCTGAGGCAAAGTCCAGGATCACAAAGCTAGAACATATCCAAAGTCAAATTTGTGCTCAAGTCTTCCTGACTTTAAATCAAGTACTCTACTGTACCACTTCATTACCTCTAGTCACATATCACAGTCAAAACACTGAGGAGATGTTGAACAAAGAATTCCTAAGAATTTTATAATACAGATATTCTTCCATTCTCCTAGAATGGTCAAATCAGAGATTTTTTTAAGCCCCCAGAAGAGATAACTTCCTTTGGTGTTTTATAAATTCATCTATTTCAGTTTCCTCATTTTTCATCAAGATTAATTAATGATGGAAATATAACAGCCTTCTTCACCTTTGAAATATATTTAAACCAATGAATTAAGTCTGATCTTTTGACTGGGCAAATGCTCTGGTTCTGCTTGTCCCTGCTATGCTGGATGGAAAGAAGCTTAAAAACTGAGTCTAGACCTTTCCTGTACAGAAGAGGTTTCAAATCCTAATCTGCAGCCTCTAGTCTTAGTTGCCTAGGACCCAGGGAGATCACATTCTCTTAGCTACCCAGTGTCAGACAATCAGGATATGTCAAAGGCAGAAATGGACTGCAGTTGATTTTGTTATTCAGTCGTTTTTAGTAGGGTCCAACTTTTTGGTGACCCTATTTAGGGTTTTCTTGGCAGAGATTCTGAAATGATTTGGAATTTCATTCTCCAAATCATTTTACAGATGAGGAAACTGAGGTGAACAAGTTAAGTGACTTGTTCTTAAGTGTTGAATTTGAACTAAGGTGTCTCTGATTTGGGGTCCAGCACTCTGTACCAAGCTACAAGATGAGCATAGAGTAGCCTCTTGATTATCCCTGACTACTCAGAGATGGAAATATATAACAGCTTATGTCCCTTTCTAATTTCTTCATGCTACAGATGAGAAAAGAGGCAGCTAGGTGGTGCAGTGGATAGTGCCCTGGACCTGGAGTCAGGAAGACCTGAGTTCACATCCAGATTCAGACGCTCACTAGCTGTGTGACCCTGGGCAAGTCACTTGATCTCTGTTTGCCTTATTGCAAAGGAGAAGGAAATGAACGGTAAACCACTCTAGTATCTTTGCCAAGAAAGTCCCATATGGGGTCACAAAGAGTCAGACCTGACTATTTGACTGAACAACAAGAAATGAAACCAGAGAGGTTCTAATTGACCCAGGGTCCTAGTTAGCTAGTAGTGACCAGAAAACCCCTTTTATTTCACCTCTTGTTGGAGATCTATCATTTATAAAGGAAACATTTATAATCTTATTTTCTTTCTGAAGAATAAATACAATTAGATGCATCTTTCATGATTATTTATGGTATTTTAGATTCATTTAAAAAAAGGGTTTTTTTGTTTTGACTTCAAAGTCATTTTTGGATATATCTTCCATTCACCCATTCATTGAGTCTTTCATCATTATAAAGAATAAGTGGGGCAGCTAGGTGATGCAGTGGATAGAGTACCAGCCTTGGAGTCAGGAGGACCTGAATTCAAATGCAGTCTTCGACATGAAATAATTACCTAGTTGTGACCTTGGGTAAGTCACTTAACCCCCCATTGCCCTGCAAAAACCAAAAAGAAAAAGCAAAGAAAGAAAATGAGTTATGCAACCTCAGGGAGACCATAAGTGACAATGTAACAGGCTTATTATTCTAAACATCAATTCTAACTGTAAAATTCTTTCCACATGGAAAGTATTCTTACGTCATTGGACTGACTATGTGCTGACCTCAGAACACAGTCAGAAAATGATGTCTTAGGATAAATCCTAAGAATACATTGCTTGGGAAGTCAAGTAGTGGAATAGTATAAAGAAAAGAGAGTCTGGAGTCAGGAGGACCGGAGTCCAAATTTGACCTCAGACACTTACCCTTGTCTTTCTCATCTGTAAAATGAGGGTTATTAATAACACCTATGTTCCAGAGTTGTTGTAAAGCTTATATGAGATAACTGTAAAACACTTATCAAAATACCCCACACATGCTAAGTGCCACATAAATGTTTTCTATTATTTTTATATTATCATTAAGGAATTGAGGAGTATATCTATTCAGAATTCTGATTATCTGTTGGTCTGGTTGGTTCCAGTTGGTTTCAAACAAAATCCTTTGTGAAATGGATTTGAGATGGCCCCAAATTTACAGCAAAAATGAGGCACTATTTTCTTCATCTGAGAATTTTTTAAGGCTGTGATGAAACTGAGATTTCTAATTCTTTTACGCAAAGTAAAACCAGCTACTTTCCTCTGTTAAGATGCTATCAATATTTCACTGGATATCTTGGAGACTTCTAGTGATTTCTCTAGCACTCCACCTCCAATCCCTCTATATTTTAGTGGGGGTTCTGATGGTTCTTTGAAGGGATAAGCTGAGGATTTGAACATCCCTTGGAAAGTTTTACCTTTGCCACAAATGATAGTAATCTCTTGATTAAACAATCATCGAAGGCTCTGTGTTGTGCTGAGCCCCATAGCAAGGATCCTGGGAAGATATTTATAAATAATAGAGTTCATGCCCTCACAAATTTTCACTATCTAATAATTTGAACAAAAATAAATTTGAAATAACATGCAAAATACATGACCTTTATGTTTGATTCTTTGCACTTGGCATATGGGATTAAAAAGACACAGAAATCCAAATAATAGATATGCCCCTCTCTCCAGCCAACTTCTCTCTTGCCCATTAAAAAAAAGTTCAGACATGCCAACTATATGTTTACTCCCACTCCCTTTTATCCCTGGTTATATAGACAATCAAAATAGAAATGGAAAAAATGTGACTTGGGACAAACAAGGAGTGTGTTTGTTTAATACTGAGCTTTATATGATGGTAATGTCATTATGAGTCAAAGTCTCCACCTGCTGAAATCTTACCCATTCTTTAAGACCAAAATGCTACATCCTCCATAAACCTTGATGCACCATATAAATATGCTAATTTGAAGGCTAGTCCAATTACACTAAATGGAACTAAGTTATCATAGCCTTGTAGGATCACAGATGTACAGCTGAAAAGGAGCTTAAGAGATTTTTTAAATTTAATTCCCTTATTTTACAGAATTGGAAACTGACATTCTAGAAGCTATTTTTTCCCCCAACTCTATATTTATGATACTTTGCTCTTCACAGTAAGAACCCTAGGCTGAGCCCTATGTGAGGACTCTCCTCTTCTCTGCCACTGAAGGTCAAGCTCAACTGTTAATCCACACTGGGGCATCCCTGAGTTGGGACCTTTCCTTATCTTCCTCATTGTTGTTCAGTTCTCTTCTATGGCATGCCAAGTCTTTCTTTTCTTCTCCATCTTCCAAAAGCTGTCCAAGCTTATATCAAGACAGATAATCCTGTACCTCTGATCCAAATGCTTTATATTTACATGTACATGCCATTTCTCTGCCCCCTTCTCCATAATTCCCAAAGAATTTAAGCTCTCTGAGAGAAAGAGGAATTTTATATCTTTTTCCCCAGATCTTGGACTTTATTTCTGGGAAATGGTAGCCAACCTTTTCTTCCCTATTAAGTTCCTTAAAAGCAATGATCATATTTTGTATGTGCTTAAATCATTCCCCCTACCCCACCCCACCTCCACCAAAACTTAGCATATGGGAGGTGCTCAATATATGGTTGTGAAAGAATACCATTATTGCCTCAACCAATGATTACCTTTGAGAACAGAAATGCAAATAATATTTATAGATCTTTGAATTTTTCTTTTCTAAAGTTCTTTTTGATTTACATCTATTTCATATAAATTACAATTAATTCTTTAGTTTTTAATGTTCTTCCACCATAAAATTATATCTAATGAAAGCTTAAAACTGAAAACCAAATTTCTATTGATTTCTATTGATATTTTAAAGTGGAAAAATATTAATGAAAAGTTCTTTGCAATATCAAATGAGACAAAGACACAGTTTTAGAGTGGAAGAAAGCCTTTTGTTAATCCACACTGGTTAAACAAAAATATCTATGCTAAGACTAAACATATGAAATCCAGATGTGCCACTAAAGAACTGCCAATAAACAAGAATTGAATTTTTTTCAGTTGATTCGTACCAAGTACGCTGACACCAGATAAATATAAAATGAATGCCTTCCTCATTTACTACATCTTCTCAAGATTTTGGTGTAAAATTGTGTTTTGTAGAACTTCTGGAAACTCTTTGCCTAAGGTGATTTTTTGAGGACTGTTTATCTAAATGTAAACATTTCAGTTATTTCTCCATGCATCAATAACAGATGCTTTATATTTTTTATAAATGGAAAGTAATTTTCTGATTTTTTTAAAAAAATAATGATATACCTTTGTTGTGGAGATTAGGTACTAAAATAAAATTTTAACAGAGAGAAGAATTCACTTAATATTTTCTATTGACTAAGGAAACAAGTCTACTATTCAGCTTAGAAGGGTAGCTAGTGAATAGAGTGTCAGGCCTGGAGTCAGGAAGACCTAACATCAAATCTGGTTTCAGACACTTACTAGCTCTGATCAAATCACTTAACTCCATTTCCTCAGTTTCCTCTTCTATAAAACTGAGCCAGAGAAGGAAATGGCAAACCTTTTTGCCATGTGTGGACTCTACACTCTCCTCACTATATTTGCCAAGAAAATCCCAAATAGGTGTCATGAAGATTCAGACACAACTGAAACAACTGGACAACAAAATTCAGTTTAGAACTACACAATTTGTAACAAATTATAATGATCCCAATACTTGGCAGTGTGAAAACACAAACCATGATAAAAGAGATGAAGCTTAGTATCAGGCACTGGCAAACTGCCTGTCAGCACTGATCATTTTAACAAAATTATTTAATAAAGGAAAACATTGTTTTTACAAATGACTAAAGAATTTAGAAAGCTATTAATAGTATTAGGTTAGGATTTATTTTTAAGGAAAAAAACCCAAATATAATCAGTGCAAAAAAACCACATTGGTTTTGACAATATGGGATTGAATCTCAATTCAGTTCCTTACTATGTAATATTGTATAAACTTGAATGTATCTTTTGCAACTTAATATTTGTGTGTCTTAGCTTATACATTGGTAAAAGTTGGGGGATGGTATGAAGATTAGACAAAGCACTTTCCAACCCTGAATCTATACTCCTTGATAATTTCTAGCTCTAAAGCCTGATCCATTACTGTCTTGACCTCAGTCTTTTCTTTTAAGCAACCTAAATAAATAATTTTCCTTTTAATCCTGTCTATTGCTGATAGGAGGTAAAGAGCTATCCTACACTGGGGTAAACACTGGAGATATTGTCTCCTAACATCTGTAGACAGCCAGTTGCGTGTATGGCCCAGATCCAAAAGTTCATCATGTCAGACCACAGTTTTTAAATATGCTCCAACTGCTGACTCTGAAACATTTGGTTTCCAAGTTAGTGCCCTATGGTGTTTTTAGGAGAATTTTTTTTAGTAGAACTTTTTTTTAAAAGTACAGCTTTGCAAGTATCTTTTCATTTGTTTAAAAATCTTGCAACGCTTGTTTATAAATACAGGACTTCAGAGCTTGATTTTTTCTTTTCAAGTATACTACTTTGACATAGTTATAATTACTGGCACTTTGATGGTTTAAATTTAAGTGAATCATCTCAGAGCCTTGAGCTAGTCTTCAATTTTCATTATTTTAACACTAAAAGTGAAGATCCAGACAGTGATTTTATTATGAGCAGAAACTTCCCCGAGAGGATGTTTCAATGTCTTTGATTTCCATTTGAACTTGAATTTGCTCATCATTCATTTCCTCTCCTAAAGTCTTTCCCCAGTACTCCATCAGAGCAAGGAGATGACCCTTTTTGAAGACTGTGCCAGGGAAGTATGCAAGCTCTGACATGTCCAACTAAGGGGTAAAGGCTGCAAGTCTGGGCCTGGTGACAGATTGTAGGTCTGTTTTGTCTGTTTTCCGAGGGCCTGCCTAAAACTCAGTGCAGAGAGATTCAGCATCAAGTTGGTCACAGAACAATCCATTTTTCAGCCACAGAAACTCTCAAGGAGTAGCTACTAAATTATAAAGGGATTGTGATTGTGGTCACTAAAGAGGGCACCCATGGGATGAAACCATAGTTCTTTGAAGTATTAAATTTGCTCTAGTTTTTATTATGTCTTACTTAAAGGTTGAGCAGTTAGATGGTGCAGGAAACAGAACATTGGGTCTGTAGTCAGGAAGACTCATCTTCCTGAGTTCAAATCTGGCCTCAGTTTCCTCATTTGTAAAAATGAGTCAGAGAAGGAAATGGCAAACCACTTTAGTATCTTTGTCCAGAAAATCCCAAATGGGGTCATGAATAGTCAAACATAAAAAAACTTCAGGGTGAGCTTTGACTCAATAAACTGAAGCAGTATCCTTGCAAAAATCCACTAAAGCTATGATTCAGAAAGATCACTGAAAACACCTCATTTATGTGGCAGGCAGCTTTAGGTTATTCATTATATTATAAACAGAACTTACTTTTCTTCTTTACTGGAATCTCTAACCCCTCCACCCTTCAGTAACTTCAGAGGTCCCAGAGGGCCTCTGAACCCATGAAATTAAAGTATAATAGGAAAACATTTAACAGAATAAGAACACAATATAATATGGATAACATTATATTTTTTTAAATTAGGTTAAGCTGCCATCTAAACTGATGCTTACATGTAGATGAGTAGCCCTCATTTCTATTTGAGTTTGACACAGCATTATACTGAAAATCCCTTGTTTTCTTATACTATCACCACCCATACCTTACCAAACCCCAACTCTGGATCACTCTCATCATTTGCTTTCTTTACTCCTATTTACATGGTACTGAAAGAAACTAGAAGTCAAACAACTATGTTGATGGAGTCCACTCCAGATCCTCACTACTGAAAGGCAATCCTTATACTTCTCTCTGATTGGTTCTCAGCTGAGGACATCATCTTAGACTTTACCAAGAAAATTGCGGTCATTCATCATGATCTCTCTTCTTTCTCCTTTTTTTATGCAACTTCCATCCCCTTGACATTATCCTTCATGGTCTTCCTTCCAATTGTCTCTGTCTCTGTTGCCAAAGACAAGAACTCTATATGCTCTTTTGATCCATCTCCTCCCAACTTCTTCAACAGATTGTTGGGGAAAGAAAGAATGCTTTCTAATTTTCAAACTCTTCCTGCTACTGGTTCCTTCCTTGATGTCTACAAACATATCCAAGCCTCCCTAGCTTTAAAAAAAAACCAACCAAACAAACAAAAAACAAAAAACCCAACTCCTCATATACTACCAATGCTGCTAACTTTTGGATCATAGCTTCCCTTCTTTACTAAATTCCTTGAGGAAAAAAGTCCTTATATTTGATGTTTCTACTTCTCCCCCTTCTCTTCTAAATAGTCTATTATCTGACTTCCTACCGAGATTATCAATGATGTCTTAATTGCCATAACTTTTCTTTTCCTTTAGCCTTATACTTCTTGACCTTTCTGTTGCATTACCACTATTGCCTACCCTCTCCTTCTGGACACTATCTCCTTTCTTATTGTCATGAAACAGATCTCTCTTAGTTCCTCTCTTACCTTTGTACTACTCCTCAGTCTTCTTTGCTAAATCTTCATTCTTTTGCATAACATCGTAATCTGTCTGTCCTCCAAAGCTACAACTTGGTCTCTTCTCTTTTCTCTCTCCATATTTCCTTACCTAAATAAGGAATCTCATCCATTCCTATTGGTTTAATGATCAAGTCTATGCAACTGAATCCTAGATACACTTGTATAATAATATTATTTATGTAGCTCTTTATGGTTTGTAAAACACTTTACAAATATTACATCTTTTCATTCCCACAACTCTGGGAAGTACAGACAAGGAAAGTGAAGCAGATGTAAAGTTACTTGCCCAGAGTCAAAAGATAATTGTCTGAAGCTGTATTTAAAATCAAAATTTCTTCCATCTTCTGCTTCACTTAGATGACTAGTTTTATATTCAGATATCTGAGATCCAGGTCCACATCACAAACTGTCATTTGAATATTTAGAACTCTAGATGTCTTGCAGATACTTCAAACTCAATATAAGAACTCATTTTATTATTTTACTGTCAAAGGTAGTCCTATCCTTTTAGTCACTAAAGTTTACAGACCTCAGACACTTACTAGCTTTGGGACATTGGGGTAAGTCACTTAATCTCCCTGTGTCTCAGTTCCCTAATCTGTAAAATGAAGGGGGTTAGCCTCAATGGCCTTCTAGTTCTAAATCTATGATCTTGATTCTATGAGTAAAATATGTTAAAATGTAAAACGTAAAATGTAAATGTAATATGTGAAGAGACATCATTCAGTCAAGGAAGTGACAGGAGAAAATTATAAAAAGATCACTTCCAACATTTTAAAAGGTCTGCATTTTGAAACTAAAATGCTAGATGTTTAAAATAAAGCCTTAAGGGGCGGCTAGGTGGCGTAGTGGATAAAGCACCAGCCCTGGAGTCAGGAGTACCTGAGTTCAAATCTGGTCTCAGATACTTAATAATTACCTAGCTGTGTGGCCTTGGGCCAGCCACTTAACCCCATTTGCCTTGCAAAAACCTAAAAAAGAATTAAATAAAGGTCCTTATATTTTATTTCTGAATACTCTTATTCAACATGCTATCAAATAAAAATCTTTGGTGAAATTTTAAAATTTCTAGTAAATTATGAATGTAAATGCATTCTTATAAAAAACTATATAGTTTCTCTCAGTGAACAATAAGCTATTAATCATCAATCTCTATCTGATACATTATTTATGCTGTTAGAAAACCTTAACTAAAGTCAATAGTTTTAACAGACCCATTTTTTCAATGAACAGCACATTGTAAAGTAAAGGAGATAAGGCATAATTCAAGTGTAGTAATCGACTAATATACAGGATATGTACAGACTGAATATACCTGGAAATCAACAGTTTAAAGATAAGAATGATATCATGATACTGTTTACATAATAAAAGGATAATCCCTACTTTACTTTTAATTAACTAGTACCTCTTGAAAAGACAGTAGATACAGCTGCTTGCAGTACCAGAAAATAATGGACAAATCTATATGGCATACAACACAAAGAAAGACTGCATGATAAATTCTTATGTATTGAAAACAAATTAAGGCTGAATTTCTATGAAACTTTCAGATGTTTTATCTATATACGCCCATCACTGGATTTTTTAAAATGGTAGTGGCTCATTTTGCTTTGGTTTTGGTTCATCTCATCCTAAACTGGGATGCTTTAATGCATAATATTATACATAATCACTTTTCTCACTTCTGAAGGAAAGAGATTTGATTTCAAAGTTTGAAATAGAGGTATGCCTACACTCACCCAATAAAGCATTATTTAAAAATGCCTCTAATATGCTTACATCTAAATAGTCTGATTGTTGTGATTATATGAGGTTCTCTCAACTACTTTAGCAATTTCGTGCAGTTAATTTGGTTGACTTTCAAAAGTATAGTAAAATATAAACTTGTCTGGGATATTCCTTTCAGTCAGCTAAAATTATATTAGGGCAGTTTTTTTTTTGGTTTAGAAACCAAAAGCTTTTGAATAATGAATAAATCAATAAACAATTTGCTGTTTAAATCTGATCATTCATTCTGATGTCCCTTATAATCCATCTCTATGTTATCTGACATTAAAGTAGAAATGAACAGACAAAAACATTAAGATTCTTTCCGCACAAGGTTAAATTTCACTTCTAGGCATATATGATTTTTTATCATGATGATGATTACATATTACTAGAGCACCTCCCATATAAATACTCGAAAGTCTTTACCGCCACAATCCCTGTCTTCATATAGCATTGTGAGAGCAGTGATGGCAAAACAGTTTGGGAACCTGAGTTTGAGTATGGGGTCATTGAGTTTTGGTTTACTAACTGTAGAATGGGGTGGTGATAATACTTTTACTACCTACCTTCCAGGGTTGTTGGAAGGGAAGTCCACTGTACAAACATTATGTACATGTGAATTGTGGTTACATCATATTCTAAAGTATCCTTGAGTTTGATGGGGTGGGTTTTTCTTCCAGCAATGCAGATCTTAATTCATTTATGTCTAAATAGTAGTCTTTCAGGAGTTGTTCTGATTAAAAAAAAATGGATCCTTTGAGTTGCTAATCTTTTGATGATGAGCCTATCTTGTGAGTTATATAAGTAGTGAGTAGTGAAACCTAGGCTCAACCCCCAACCCAAGATTCTTTCCATTACATCACAACTTCTAAGTAACTAACTGCAAGTAGTAACAGATTTCAAGGGAATTTTACTTTATGGTCTTTATATTAGGGTACTGCTAAAAGTAAAGAAAAATCTTGAGAAAATCAAAATTAGATTTTTTAGATTAGGTTATCTTAGTCCTGTTAGGCAGGAAGTCCTATGTCAACATGAGCTTTTTAATGAGTAGACTTTTATATTATTTAGCTAGTTTTTTGGGAGACAATTGGGGTTGTGTCTTACATCATACAACTAATAAGGTCATATAATTAATAAAGTCAACCAAATTAACTGCATGAAATTGCTAGAGTAGTTGAGTGAGCTTCAGATAGTATTATTGTCATATTACATATATTGGCATATATTTTACATATATATGTATATAATATATGCTAAACTAGTTGAGTGAGCCTCATACAATATGATTCTAGGGTCAGTGCTCTATCTACCGTATTAGATTTTTAAGACATGCTTGAATTAAATTGACTGTGTTGAATCATCCATTTCAGTTATTAGGCATTTTCGCTATGATAGAAGGCTTAAACTATGCTACAGAATCTTAATCAGTCATTTCTTTAAAGAGAATATATATCATTGATATGATCATAGAAAAGGAAGATAAATTGTAGCATCTTCACTTTGACAACTTCAGTCCCTTACTAGGAATGTCTCATAGAATGCAGCATAATAATAATAATAATAATAATAACAACAACAACAACAACAATGATAACAATAATATTTGTCCTTAATTTTTGAAGAAGACCATGAAAGCAGGGAGGTGATATCATGAAAAGCACAAGAATTAGATTTGAGTGAGGGGGTGCTATACTACGACACTAGCCTGACTTTCTCTTCCAGATATATCTAGGTCCAGTGGCCAGATATGCATCAAGACAACTTGAGGTAGCCCTGGATGGAAAGTAATCAGGGTTAAATGACTTGCTCCAGGTCACACTGATAGTAAGTGTCTGAGGGTAGATTTGAACTCAGATCCTTTTCAGTTCAGGGCTGACACCCTACCCATTGCACCATCTAGTCACACAGAATGCAGCACAAATTTGTACTAGGATAAACAACTGTGCTTACAGAATAAAGGATTCTAGATAAAATCTTGAGTTAAGTGCTGGTAGTGGCAGATGATGTACAAAGTAAATTAAAACAATATTGGATTTGGAGTTAGCAAAGTTGAATTCACATTCCATTTACCAGTGAGAACTTGGTCAAGTTCATCTCTAGGAACTTCAGTTTTTTTTTTCCCCTCGGTAAACTGAGTTTTGAATTAGATAGTTTTTAAGGTTCCCCTCCAGCCACATAAGCCTGGGACCATGGCCCAGTGGTTGTGTTACAATCTAGGATAATGATATGTGGTTCCTGGTATAGTGAAAGATAAATAAGGTTACATAGATTTATTCCCCAGGATAATGTTTTCCTTCCTCATAGAAGTTAATTAATAAACATTTGGTTAATTGATTTGAATAAACCCAATTTTTTCTTTAAATTTAAATATTTTATTTTTTCCAATTACATGCAATGATAGTTTTTACCAACCATTTTTGACAAGGTTTTGAATTTTACAATTTTTCTCCTTCCCTCTCCTTTCCCTCCCCCCTACCCTGACAGAAATCTGATATAGACTATATTTATAACCATGTTAAACATAGATCTATTGAATATAATAAACCCAATTCTTAAAGAATGTATAAAAAGTTAGTGGTAAGTGAATGGAAGATCATGGAAGTTGTATCTTAGGTGAATTAAGGATGTTACTATATATAGTCAACATTTTCCCCTGACCCTCTTCTTTCTCTCTGGTTTCATAGCTGACATAAGCCAAAGAAAAGGGGAAAATAAATCACAAGATCAAAGATCTAGAGCAAAAAGGTACCTTAGCTATTACTGAGTCCAACTCGCTTCATTTCCCAATAATCAAGTGAAGTTCAGAGGGGTCAGACAACTTGCCTAAAATTGTAGCTTTCAGTTTCCTTATGGTTCAGATTTTTTATTTATGTTATACTATTGTTCTCAACACAAAATATTGAACTGTGTGCATTTTTTCCTTAAAAAAACAAAAGCCCCAAACTCTCAAACTACATCATAATCAATTGTTCTTGTCTACAGTTATGATAGCTTTAGACTTAAGTGAACAATCAAGCTTGATTTTTAAATACCCTTCTAAAGCAAAAAGTCAACGATGCTTTGAAAATACCATCTAATTAACCTCCATGAGGACAGGAACTGATTCATTTTATATTTATGTTCCTGGCACAACACAGGCACTTAACAAATATGTCTATTGTTTAGTAAGAATAAACATAATGGGTAGTAAATGCTCTCATTTTTTCCTGAATCTCTTCTTATTCCAGCAAAGAGAATGTTCAAAAGATGCTAATTGATTGGTTCAGACATTAATATTTTACTCACTCATGATCTTAAGAAATTAACTAAGAAAAAATGAGAAAATATGAAGAATTTAAAAAAATATGAGGAGACATATGCAAGACAAAAGCAAAACCAAAAAACAATATTCATAACATTCATGAATAAAAATATGTGGATAAAGTCAATATTGAAAAGCAAGTAAACTCTGGCTAAATATAATGGAAAACATCAGTATGCCCTTCTAAAAGTTAAAACATATACCATTCCTTTCTTTTATCAAACCAAAATTGACATAAAAAAATGAGCTTAGCTATGCTATCACACATAATAACTCTTTTATGCTTTTTTGTTTAATTGTTTTAGAGGACTATACTTTAGTAAGTTTGATGACAAGTTTTTTCAATTATTGTTTTGTGTCAAAGCAAAATTTCTCAATTAAAAAATAATATGTCTACCTCAAAACAGTCCCTGAAGCACCATAACTAGGAATACCCTCTCCCTATTCATATCCCTCACTCCTATATTTGATTTCCCTTACTATAAAAAGATCTTTGAGGGGCGGCTAGGTGGTGTAGTGGATAAAGCACTGGCCCTGGAGTCAGGAGTACCTGGTTCAAATCCGGTCTCAGACATTTAATAATTACCTAGCTGTGTGGCCTTGGGCAAGCCACTTAACCCTGTTTGCCTTGCAAAAACCTAAAAAAAAAAAGATCTTTGAAGTTTTTATCCTTGTAAGCTTCTTATATATGACGAGATTATATAATCATCTCAGTTTTGACTTGGTTTTTGGATCCTTCTATTCATAAATGAAAACCTGGAGATAAATATGTCTCAGGTTCATCAATAATTTAACAACACTTTTTTCTTTTGCTCATAACAATATTGAATTGATATGACTTATTTGTTATTAAGAGAACTTAAACATTTTGATAGGGCCCCAAACAGAGTGGAGTAATATAGCAGAATTATTTATTTTGGAATTAGGTAACTTCAGATTTTGATCATAGCTTGAAAAAGTTAAGGAATAAGGGAGATGTAATACCTTTTTACTTCTCCCCAACACTACCGTCATCTGCCTCCCAACCATAGTGAATCCTTAAAAGAGGATCACTAAGGAAACCTCCCCCCCCCCATGTCACCCCAGCCAAAATGCCATGTGGCACATGTTTATTTAGAATGTAATAGGTGTTTTAGGACAGAATGACATCTTGGAGTTTATAGTGTGAGAGGGACAAGTATCCCATCTCAGTCTACCTTAAAATATGTTTAAATTAATTCTGTTTTGAGAATTTTAACTTTAGGAAATGACCTTTTGAGATAATGGGAGATTATAGGATTAGGACTAGATTTTAATTTGGAGACAATTTCATGCTCATTATTCCCTGTGACTGTTTACTCTTGAAATTAATCCATAGATTGTTGGGTTCTGATTCTCTAGCAAATTTAAACAACAGGACATATATGATACTACAAAGACAGATGGCCTAATGGATAGATTGCCAGTCTGGTGACAGGAAGAGCTAAATTCAAATAAGAATTCCAAGAAATTATATGGGATCTGGGAAATGTGTAAGAATCTAGGAAAAATAAGCTTTCTCTTTCCATTGTTCATCTTTTATTTTTTCCCATAATCAGTCCACAAAAACGTGGATTTAATAGATAAATGGTCAAAGCATGTGATTAGGCAAATTCTCAAAGGAAGCACAGATAAGTAGTATGTCTTTGAAAATTTACATATTGAAATTATTATAAGCTTAAAAGGAAACTAAGTCATACATAAGGAGATTTATCCATCCAAGTAAACTCTTTTTTTTTTTCAGTTCTACTTTGCATATAAAAATTCTCATTGTATTTGGTGTTTTTTGAGTTAAGAATTATATATATATAGATATATAGATATCTATATATATATATATCATACACATTTACTTATACTTTTCTGCTTCTTTTGCAAGTTCTGGCTATTTAATTATTGATATCTAGATGCTTTTGTTCTTACTTTATTCCATACATGCCCTTCATTTGCACTGTTTGGTCTAAGTCTGAATTGAGTGCCTGACTATATTTCAGTTACCCCCCGTCTCCTGTTATACATGGTTCATAGGATTCTTTCTCTTGAAAGAAAACACAAAAATAGCAATCATCAGAGGGGTAGTGGCTATCCCAGATAGGAAGTCTGTTGAAAATATTGACTATATATAACTGATGAAAAGATAAAATTTACATAAGCTGCAAT